>NC_040903.2:90121899-90436079 GCF_004126475.2 Phyllostomus discolor
CAGGAAACTAATCAAAGGGTCAGGCGATAGCAGCGACAAGGGCAGTGTTACCCCGGAGCAGGGGCTGACCGGGCCCAAACCCAGGCAGCTGGCTGCTGCAGCTGGCGGATCCAGATCCCTGTCCCCCATGGTGATTACATGCCAGGCAGTGCTGAACCAGAGGGAAGACAGCATGGACCGAGATCTGAGGGAGAGCATGGGCAAAGGTGGCAGCAGCAACAGCTTGAATGCCTCCTCGCCAGAAGGGACGGTCTTGGTTCACAGGGCATCTGGCAGGCTGCCGGTGGCCACCATTGCCCCCAATAAGCCTGAGCAGGGCTCATACCTGCCCGTGCTCAAGATTGTCTCCAAGGCTTCTGCTCAGAAGACCCCAGAGAAGGCCAAAGACGAGGAGGAAGGGCCAGACCCGAAGCCATCTCGGAATGCCCTGGAGAAGCTGACTGCTGCAGTGAGGTCCATGGAAGAACTGTACAGCTTCAACAGGAATGAGTGGAAGCGCAAAAGCGACCCCTTGCCAGTGATGACGGACAGCCATGTCCTGTCCCTCATTGCTAGTGAAGAGAGAGAAGGGGGCGGGGGTGCTGAGGGGGATCCGGACAAGCTGGCCAAACGGCCTGGTGAGGTAGGAGAGCGGGGCACAGGAAGCAAAGGTGGAGTGGTCCTGCGAGGAGGCCCCATGGAGCGTCTGCAGCGCAGAAACTCCAACCCGAACACGGAGAGTGTGTCTGCTCGCGCCGCTGCCTTCGAAAACCTGGCCCTGTCCAAGGAAAGGCCCCGATCCCTCTATATTCCCCCAGTCCACAAAGAGGTGGAGAGAACCCAGCCCCTGCAGCCCCTCCCACCACTCCCCAGCAACCGCCAAGTGTTCACAGTGAGTGCCAGCAGCGCCCAGAAAACCGGGGGTGTTGCTGGCAAGTTCCCACAAGGGCTTTCTCCAGATAGCCCTTCAGCAGCAAAAAGCATCAAGTCTCAGGGACTTCGGTCCCTCAAGATCTCTCCGGCCACCCGGGCACCTCTTGATGAGGTGACCAACAGGAAAAATGGCAGCACTTTGGAAAAGAGCAATAGTGACTGTGAGAATTATTTGACCATCCCAATTAAAGGAAGCTCTGCAGCTGGGGAACTTCCAGGCAGGCCTAGGGCTGGGAGGGAGGGGCCCCCAGCCTCCTCAGCGGCCACTCTCTGCAGCTTGCCCCCACTGAGTGCCCGCAGTCAGGTCCCTAGTTGCCCCAAAGGCTCTCAGATCAGTGGAACCAGGCGGCCAGCTTGGCCTACCAAACCTGAAAACCCACGGGAGTCAGTAGCTGCCCCCACAGGGCCCCAGAGCCCCCAGCATCCCTCCACTGCCATTTACCACCAGCAGCCACTACCCTTCACCTTGCAGGGGTCACAGCCCCAGGTCCTTTGCTTCTCCCCACCTGGCATGCCTGCCCCAGCACCTGCAGGCCCAGCTCCTGTCCCCTCAGACCCCTTCCAGCAGCCACAGCCTCAGCAGACCCAGCGCAAGATGCTCCTGGATGTGACAACTGGCCAGTACTACCTGGTGGATACACCAGTGCAGCCTATGACCCGGAGACTGTTTGACCCTGAGACAGGGCAGTATGTGGATGTGCCCGTGACTGCCCAGCAGCAAGCTGTGGCTCCCATGTCCCTCCCTGTGCCTCCCTTGGCCCTGAGTCCTGGGGCCTATGGACCCACCTACATGATCTACCCTGGGTTTCTGCCCACAGTGCTGCCTACCAGTGCCTTGCAGCCCACGCCAGTTGCTCACACCCCAGGGAGCAGCGAGGTCTCCCAGATGGCTGCAGAATCCCCCAGCAAAGAGGCAGCAGCTAAGTTAACTGAGGCCCCATACTTCATGGCCTCTGGTCAGTCTCCTGCTTCCTCTTCAGCCCCGGCAGCCACATCCCAGCTGGTGGGGGCAAAGGGCTTTGCCCAGCTGCACGGCAAACCTGTCATCAGCATCACTTCTCAGCCTCTGGGGCCGAGGATCGTTGCTCCCCCCTCCTTTGACGGCACGACCATGAGCTTTGTGGTGGAGCACAGATGATGAGCAATTACCAGGAAGCAGGACAGAGCTGGGTGAGTGTGACTTTGATCATCAGATATAAATATTAAGAGCAATCCTGTTTCTTTGTGTGTGTGTGTTTGAAATGTCAGATTTATAGCAGAGGAAGTTGTCTAGAAATGGGCATTTTTGAAAAATAGAACAAAACCCCATCCAAATTATTAAGGAGCTAATTTTCTTGCCAAGCTTCCTTCTCTCCCCATTCCTCAGTCTCCATGGTCTTTCCCCTTTGACCTTTTCACATTGCCTGAGTGTTTTTCTCACCTGTTAGTAGGAGGGAAGTGAACCTTGCATCTGTCAGGTTAGACTTTGTTGAAAGTTCACAGGGGAGAGAAACAAAAACCCAGGCCGTACTTTGTGGACTGAGCTTCTATTCCTGGCAGCCCTGGTGACAGAAGGGAGAACATCCTGCAAAATCACTGGGAACACTGTTAATCGGCCAACTCCTCAGAAGTAAGGAGGGTCAAAGACTGACATTTTCTTGTTAGAGGGTTTTCTGAATTTCCAGAAGAATTTTTTCCCTCTCTCATATCTTCCTCTTGAAGTTTCTTATACAAGAGAATGTTTTTTTTAAGCTCTCATTTTTCTGTTTTCAGACAATCAGAACATTTTTTGTTAGATGAGTCCCAGGTCTTTAAGGTATGTTACACACACACACACACACACACACACACACACACAGAGCCGACCTCTATGAGAGGGGGGATTACTGAGTGATGTGGCTCCTTGCAGGGGCTGCTGTGTTGGACCAGTCATTCAGACTGAACCCACTCTCTCAGCTGCCAGTCCCTACAAGGTGTTCATTTTCATATCTGCACATCCTCCCTTCAGAAAAGAAGCAACTGCTACTTGCTCCCCTCTAAAGGAAATTAGATAAAGTAGATTCCTAACACCTGAATTAATCCAAATTCGTAGACAGGAATTCTTGCCGTAAATATGGTCCATGAAACCTGATAGGAAAAGTGAGCCCGAGTTAGGGCACTTCAGGTCACACACACACTTGGGAAAGATCGGGGAACACTTCAGATGCGAACACAAAGATAGCACCACTATGGGGGCAAATTGCCCCTCATTCTCCTGTTCTCTTCAGGTTAGAAAAGGTTGACCTTATAAACATTTCTTGGACTTTCACTTCTTGGTAAGGTTATACCAAACCAAGAGAGGAGATGGAGAAGAGAGAAACCCTTTCTATGCTAAGGAAATAAGCCATTTCTCTGAACTGAAAAAGAACAGAGGAACAATGTTTCACTGGCCAATGAAAGAGCCTTAAATTAGGAAGTAGGATCATTAGATTACAGTCAAAGTGTCTTCCCACCAGCTGTGTGTTCTTGTGCTGCAAACTCTAGCACTCATGACACTCATGTGTCACTAATATCTACTCAAAATGCATCTGAGTGTCAGATGATATAACAGTGCACTGCAGATTTAAAACCCTTTTCAAATTAAGGTGTTATTACATTTATTGGTGTACATGACATTAGGCCACTGTTCAAAAATCCTTGGGTCTTTCTCAAAGAATTCAGGTAAAAGCGCAAGACTCATTTTACTTGCAACCTAGAAATAGATAATTAGAAATTTTTCACTCCAAGGGTTTGTAACAGGTACTATATGATGATCACAAAAAAATTAAAGATAAATACTGCATTTTTTGTCTGTTGTAAAAAGTAAAGAAAAAATTCAGTACACATGTGGAAGGGACTCAAGATTAGAGAAGAGTCTTGCAGAAGGAAAATGGTAGCCTCTAGACAAGTGCACTTAAATCTTCTGGACAGGCAGTACTAGGTTTACCTAAGGCTACTTTGGAGCAGCTAATGCTGCAAGGCCTTTGTGTGACTGCAGAGGCACAGAAAGGAGAGGAAGGGAGGACAGGGCAGAGAGAGGAACCAGGCACACAGGCTCCTGTAGTGTCTCCTCTGTGCCTGCCTTTGGCCATTCTCCTGGCTGCTGAGTCTGAAGTGGTTAGGCTTGGATTGGCTTCCATCAGACACAAATACAAATCACAGTTTTTAGTATTCAAGATTTGAACAATGATTTTCTTGGAAGTCTATTTCTTTTTGAAAGCAAAACCTTTATTTTAGTCCATAGCCCTGAAGACAGACAGAAATCAAAAGCTGGCTTCGCCATTTAAGAAGACTAGTGAGGAACTAACAATTAGCTTTTTGTACACAGGCAAAAAAAATCTCATTATTAAAACTCAGATAACTAACAAAAATTCTTCACAATTCACCTTCCTTGTAGTCCTATGCTATTTCCCAAAGAAAAGTCAGACACATAAACAAGTGTGTAGTTCTTTTCCTGGTGTGAAAAAAAAAAATTAAATGCTGTTCAGATGTATCAAAATTTACATTATACTCACTCATTCATCAGCTGATACTCATATGAATGGTCCTTGTGAGAAGCCTTGGCCGCTGGTTTCAGTTCAAAATTTCCTTTGAAAACTAGCCTTATCCCAGAGATGGGGATAACGTTTCCTTGAGGTGGGGTCTGGTTTTATGTGCCCCTTTCAATCAAGTTATTTAAGTGATTTGATCCAATGACAATATTTTGCAGAGGAGAAAACTGGGACTTAGAAAGAAATGGTTTTGCTCAAATTTCCAGAGAGTGAGAGAGCCAGGACCTGTGGAGGTGGCTTTTAGCCCCCGGGCCATTCAATGTTCCCCATGGGCCACTTTGTGTTTGTTCATTGGTAGGTGGCATGGAGCAAGGGAAGGGTAGCTGAGAGTGCTTTGAGATCTGAACTGGCAGCCAGGACACCTGAGATCTACTCTCTGCCTCTCCAGACATTTGAAAAATGAGTGTTTGAATGAAATGCACCACAGGGGTGTGGAAGCATCAGCCAGCAGCCTACACTCCAGCTGGAGGAGACACACCAAACACACAGAAATGCAAAACTAGTGTTCAAGTCCTGTCTTCACCTTTAAGGTTCCTTCCAGCTCAAATAATAAATATTTCATCTTCTATTTTTAGCTGGGCATTTGTAACAGGGAGCTTTGCTTTCTGCCCCTGTATATATTTGAGCATAACCAGCTGCTGTTTTTTTCTAATTATTCTGTTATGAGTTTCCCTTTAGTTTTGCTTTTATAGGTGAGCCTTTCCCACTTCAAAGATAATTAGTAATGTTACTTGTTCATTATTATTTAATAATGACATTGCAGATTGTGGTAAACAGACAAGGCTGAGTACATCCAGTAGCCCAGTGACCTGAGAGTCCCAGCAGGAGCCAATTTGTGACACACCAGCATGGTCAGGCACAGCAGTTGCAAAACTTCACTGCTTCCTTCTTTTCTGCTAAAATCTTTCTGTTCTAGACCCTTGTTGTTTGTTGATTTTGTTTTGAACATCCCAGCTCCAAAAGACTCTTTGATGCCTTTTCCAAAAAGATTATTTTTGTTTTTAGTTTTCTGTCATTGGAAGCATGAAGCAATTATTTTTCCTTTTCTTGCTTTCTCCAGCCCATCTACTTAGATGCCATATTTTTGTTCTAAAGTTTTTATTGAGACTTGATGCTAAATACCATTTACAAGAGCATAAAGATAAAATAAATATGTAATAACAAAACTTTAATTGACACTATGCAGTAGGTATTGCAATTATTTTGTTACATTTGAGTGTCTTTTTTTTCTGTAAGATTTTATCCATTTGGTTATTCATTTCTGAGTGTACCTTATGGAGCAGCTCCTACACGTTTGTCTTTCTTTTCTCCTTACCTTCTCAGAGTTATTTCAACCCTCTGCATAGAGCCCCACAGGTCAGAGAAAGGGGGCTGGCTATTGTAGAGTGTTCTAAGCAGGTCCTAAAGAGGTCATGAGATCATCAATCCCTGTGTCCTCCTGTTAAATTGTAGGAGGAAATTGGGCCTCAGAGAGGTTAAGTGGCTCTTTTTCAGTCACAGCATTCCTTTGGGGCACAGTTGGGACCCAAAGCCCGAATCACCCCATATCAGAGTCCTTTTTTCAGTCTGCTTCTTTCCTACTGCTTTCCAGCCCCTTTCTCTTTTTCTCCCCAGGGCCACCCTTCGTTGGTGGTCCTCCTTCCTGGCATTTCTCTCACTGGTTCACTTCCCCTCCTTTCTCCCCTGTTATTTGTTTGAGAATTTACTTTCTGTTTTTTGCTTTTTTTTTTTTTCCAGTGGGGGGGGGGGGGCTTTATTCCTTATTGTTTTTCCTTTCCCATTCCCTTCAAGCTGATTTAGTTTAATGTGTCACCTTGCTTCTTTCCCTCTCACTTTTTTCGTTTGTAGTTTGTATTTAATCGCAGACTGGGAAACTTAAAGGACCAGTGCTCCCTGCCAACTCCCTCACCAGAACCTTCTTTGCATCTGTGGAGCAGGCCAGTTGGCTGCAAGCTTGACATTTCATATTCATTTCACTCCATAATTACCTTCCTTAATCAATTCATTTATTTCTATTTTTCTCTGACTTGGTTGTGACTTCCTTTCTCAGTTATTATATGTGACTGTTGTTTAATTTTATTATTTTCTTAATGTCTTTTTTCCCCTTTCCTTCTCCTTTTCTCTTTTCTTGGATTATAGCTTTCCTCTTGCTTTTAATTTTGTGCTTCTCTCCAAAATTTTACTCCATTTATTATTCTCTTTTCTATCCTCTATAAATTAATAAAAATGAAAAGTAATAGCCAATGTGTATTAATCATTTATCATATGCCAAGATTTAACATCATGCCATCTGACTCTTAAAACAAGTAGCTACTGTATTCATCTCTATTTAACAAATAAAGAAATAACTTATCCCAAGGAAACAGATCAGTTGAAACCTAGGCCCTTCATGCTCCATGGCCATGCTCTTTTGGGGGCCCTTGGTTTTCCCATCTCTTACTCTCTGCCCTCCAGGTCTCAGTTCCTTCCTGTGAGTTGTCCCTCTTTAGTCATGTGGGAAAAAGAGAAAGGAATAAGGTCAGAAACTGACCTTGAATCTGGTAATGTCTAGCATATATCAAGCCTCCATGTGTATTTTTCTTTTGATTAAAAAATTAGCTGTCCTTAATTTCAGACATTCTACTCCCCAAAGAGAAATTTGAGCCAGCGTTAGCATTTCTAGGGGCTGTGGCTCTTGGTAGTAGGGTGTTTCTGTGTGCATGTGGAGAGAGGCAGGTGTGGGATGCACACCTGAGAGTGGAATCCCCCCTGGATGCCATTGGATTCATGCACTCTAGTTGGAGGGGAGCTGTGTAGTTTTGCCAAAGCCCTAGTATGTGCCCCTTGAAATCAGGCAGTTCTGGCCCAAATTCTAATAATACTCTTACTACTCGGGACAAGTGACTTGCCCTCTGGGCTTCACTTTTTTTAGCAATAAAATGGGGATACGCTGCAGGAATGTTGTGAAGATTGAATTATAAAACCATTACAAAGGACGTATCAAAGAGTTCATAACATGTAAGTTTGGAGACTATAACCTCATGAATGCCTTAGAACCTTCTGATCTTTCAGGGGCCCTCACCAGAGCAGAAAATCAGCCCTTATCCTTACAGACTCCCAGGGCAGCATCAGAGGCCTGATCCAGGACTGTTTTACATTTCTCTAAACTGGAGGCAGTTTCCACAGCTCTGTAGTCAGAGCTGGCTGATCTCTTGGGACAGGCCAGTTGGCTGTGGGTCAAGGTACTCGAGTATCTCCCAAGGCTTTCCAGAATGCTATACAACTCTGGGCCTAGATTGCCAGCAGCAATGTGATGATTTTCTTTTCTGCCTGGACACAGGCCTGTGTGGAACAAAGGAAAACCTGACCCAGCATCCATTCTGAACTCTGTCATGTATTCTGGTCCTATAAGTGTGGGAAGTCATCCGGGCCAAACTGCCTGGTGACACAATATAGTCAGCCTCTCGTCTTTACTGACTTCTTCACAGTCCTCTGATTGGTTAAATTTATCATTTATTATTATGTTATTATTTTATATTTAATAAGAATTGAAGCCCTGGCTGGTGTAGCTCAGTGGATTGAGCGTGGGCTGGGAACCAAAGTGTCCCAGGTTCGATTCCCAGCCAGGGTACATTCCTGGGTTGCAGGCCAGAACCCCCAGCAACTGCACATTGATGTTTCTCTCTCTCTCTCTGTCTCTCTCTCTATCCATCTCTGTCTCTATCTATCTCTATCTCCTTCCCTTCCCTCTCTAAAAAGAAAGAAATAAAATCTTAAAAAAAAACCCTCAAAAATTAAAAAAAAAAAAAAAGAATTGAAATAACTTAGTAGTTTCATGATTTCAAATAAAATTGCTTTCAAGTTAATGTAAGCAAAAGCAATACACTGTAAATGAATAAAAAGGCAGTGTCTGGGCAATGAATCTCTGAAAACTGTATTGGTAGATTGTATAAAAAGATTTTTTTCTCTATTTCTCAGCATCTTAGAGTGCCTCCCTGCCCTCTTTGATCCACGTAGAAATGATTCTTCATAGTCTTCTGTTTTCTTCTCTGTCTTTTGTAATTGTGTTTTCCTTTCTTGTTGCTACTTTATATCATTAGGCAGAAAAACCTAAATTTAGCAAATGAAGTCTCCAAACTCACATTGGTCTTTTTCATCTTGAAGACCATTCCTTAATATAAAATACAAAAGAAAAAATAAAAAGCATGAAATATTGTACATATGAAGTCATCATTTTTCCTATAGACTTCCTTTTTTAAGCATATATTAACAGGTCAGTTTCTAGATGACAGGGTTAAAATATTCCTTACTGATTCCTGTGATTGCATATAAGTGATTAGATAACTGTTATGTGATACTTTTTGGGGGTTATTTTTCACCTGATAGAGTCTCCTTCATCCCTCACAAATATTACCTGTAGGCCACTCTAGTTTTGTTGTTACAACATTATGTTCATATATCAACTCTCAAATGTTTAAGAAAATGTTCTTTAGGCAAAGTTCTAGTAGATGTACCATATAAAGAAAGTGGTCAACAGAAAGGGCTAATTTACAGCAAGCTTTTGAACATGTCAGTACTTATCTTAGAATGGATTGAACTAAGTTATAGCCCCTAACTGGTATATCTCATTTTAAACAAAATGTACCAGAGGAAATTCTACATAATCTAGGTAGTGATTTTTTGTTTACAAAAATTCTCAGTATAGAGTTCACTCATTTAACTGGATTATTAATTCATGGTAAACTGCATTTCTGCATGATATTTCAGGAACACATCTATTACACTGTTTTATCCCTGTTGTGAATGATTTAAATGAAACTAAACATTTCACTTTAAAATAAGTTTTGTATAACTCTTTGTATTTAATTCAATTTTCAAACAGAAGTTCCCCTTTGGGTACTTTATTAAAGCCAGTATAATGCCTAATAAGTTCAGAAACACATTTGCCAAACATACTTTAAAATGTGAACTTGATCATTATTAATATTGAAAGCAAATAGTTAAATAAAGTACATTTTGACATATTTCTTGCTTCTTACAAAGTGAATTTTACTTTTGGAACTAACCATCTATTCTTTCCTATGTTTGTTTATAGGAGCAAGACAGAAAGGTGGACTATTCTTCTTTAATCTGAAGGTTGCATTGTAACAGCGCTAAGAATTCATCTTAAAAATTTCCTCTACATGTGTTATTCTTAGTTTTTGCTTCTTATAAACCAAGTGTATAAGTTTCTATGTTTTCCTGAACAACTCTGTTAAGACAGATTATGTTATTTTAGTTTTATTGGGCTGGTTGAATGGTTCCATTTTTTCCCCTGTAAAATTATTTCTTTTTATACTTTACTATAGGATATAAGCTTCCTATTTATCTTTCCCTCCATTTGGCCAAACAACAAAAAATCTCTTAAGTATTTTCAGAGCTTAATCAAACCACACAACAGAATGAGATTGGTTTTGTTGTAAACAAAGCCAGCAAATCAATAACTTGGATCCTAGATCTCCTCATAGGTTCTTGGAATATGTGAGGACAAGCTGACAGGATTGTAGCACATGCTTCGATTTTAAACACAATGTGTCCCCACTTTGAATCATATACCAGCCAAGCCTATCATTCTCTTTGTTATATTCTACATGTTATTTTATTGGGTTTGGCATGAATTCAGATGTGATTGTGAAAAGTAGTGGTTTTAACTTTTATGCTTTGTTTTAATTTTTCCAATGCTACAATGTCACGATGCTATTTGTTGCTTTAAAACAGAGTGGCTTAAAATATGGAAGAGCAAGTGATTATATTTAAAATTAAATTTTTAGTCTCAGAAAGGTATAAAAGATCTATTTCCCTCTAGTAACCCAAACTTGTTACAAGTGTATAGCAGCTTTTGGTCTTCTTCAGTGATTCCCTCCATAGTTGCATAGTCCTGGCTCTCATGGATTGTTTGGAGTCCAAAGAGTGACCAGTTTGGGGTGATAGAGCAGAGTGTAAGCTCCTATTCAGTGGCTCTGATTTGCTCCAGCCCTAGTCATACCAATAGCAATGACCTAGGATTACATCATTTGCTCCTTGTGGTTGTAAGAGATGTTGAGAATCCAAATCACAGAATCTTTCACTGACATTCAATAATGCCTCCAATGTAACCCAGTTCTGAAGGTTATTTTAGTGAGTGTTCACAGTGAATCTTGAAGAGGAGATTGATCAGATAAATATTTAGCTTGTCAGAATTAATAAGTGTGCCAATATCTATTTGACAAATGTTATATTGGAATATTTCTTACTTCAAGGTATAAAAGAATACCTTGAAGGCTTCCCCAGGCTTTTTATTTAGGCAATCTCCTTCTTCACTTATTTTTTCAAAGATAAAGCATTCTGGTAATTTTTTGAAGCCTTTTTTAAATTTTAATAGTCAAGTTTTGGTTTCTGTTTATAAATGCTTCTTGAAGCCACAGAATTTAATGCTGTTCATGATTGAAGGTGTGGGTAAAAAACTATGAGACTGTTTTTTATATGATTTATATAAGCTCATTATTTTGTAGCTATGCTTCCTTTCTCAGACTCTTTTAAAAAATTCAATTTCATTTTCAGGGCCTTCCTTAAAGGAATAGCTTTTCCTAAAAATATGTTGGATAAAAAGAAAGGTTTGAAGGAGGAATAATCAATCAGCTTTGCTCTCAATTCAATCAATCATTGGGCCAATGAACTGCAGTGATCGCCTGTATGAGACATGAAACCCAAAATAAGAAGCAGCCTCTGAGTATGGAAAAGATGCCCCTGTACCATATTAGGGAAAGTGTTATGCCCTTGTCATAGAGGTTTGCTGACCCCAGGTGCATCAACAGATTCACCCCAGAACTTACTGAATTTTTCACCACTGGGGAACTAGTTACAATATCAGTCCTTCCTCATTTTCAGTAGAGATTGGATAGATGTGAGGTCACTTAATATTGAAACAAGAAAGCAGACTCATTTTCAAAGATCTGAAACCTATAATACTTAAAACAGTACCATGAATCCTTAAGTATTTGAGCGCCTCTGGTGCAACTTATATAGGATTTTGTTGGGTAGTACCAGACTTGGTAAGACTGCTTTAAAACTATGTGTGACTTCTAGGAAATCCCAGTGGTCATACTGAGTAGTTAACTATTTGCCAGCTCTACAAAAAGAGAGACTCTCTTAGAATATGTGGTGAAGGTCTTAGCTACCAACATTCTGGGGCCCCATAAGTTATTTATCATTATTTGTCACCAGCAGATATGAGCCTTAAATTCTTACATTGAGGTAAACAGACATTGGGAAAGAAAGGAGAACTTTCTATTTGTTGGATCTATCAGAGAGGCTACGTCCTGTGAGGAGCTGTCAAGGATGCAGTAAATGTCTAAGTGGTTAAGAATGTACTTTACAATAATATTCTATGAATATGATATTGTCTATTGATAAGCTTGTGGTATGCTGTTTCCTCAAACCATACAAAGCTGCTAGACCATTCACTACCTCAAATGATAGGGAGAAACATTTTTAAAGACTTGAGATAAATCTAAATCCTGATGTCATTGTTTTCTTATTTCTTGAGGTCACATTGGTGTTTGAAAGAAGTGGTGGTGCCCTTCCTTTTTCAACCACAGTTAAATAGAATAAGAGTCTATGAACCTTCCAACCCATAAAACTATTACCCTAATGATGTCCCTTCAGTCACTCAACTACTCTCTTATGTTTTAGATGCATACAACTATTAATGAAGCATGTGGCATTTTCTAAATAGTGCCTTGAGCTCAAATTTAATTAGATTTGCAGAGTTGGGCTTTTGCCATTTTCTCTCAGGTTTACAAGAGTGACTCAGTTTTCCAGATGAACCACAGGGCATTGTGTGTAGAAATCTTGACCCATTTTCTTTTTCCCCTCATTGGTTAAATGGTGAGGTTGTAATATGCTCTATTTGAATTGTTTTTTTTCTCAAAACTACACATTTGTAACCAACATGAAAATTTAATGAACCAGAATGTATTTTCTTAAAAGCACTCACTGAAATTACCCCCAGGGTTGAATGAAGCCCAGATATGCTGTCAGTGACCTAACTTATAGGATGTCTGTATGTCTGTGTATGTCTCTGTGTATATGGCTCTCTGCATATCATTGAGTAAATAAGTTAGAAAAAATTACTTCTTGACACCTCTATGATAAATCTCAAATGTTAACATGCATTTCAAATTCATCCTTATATCATGAGAAAATGCTTAGTAATATAAATGGTTTTTTTTCAGATTTGACATTTTGGTCCTTGCTTCTTAAAGAGATTTAATGTGTTTAAATTATTTTCATGTTTCATGTGTTTGCTGCAAATAGAATGCTCATGCTACCTGAAATAATACTTTGGACTGCAGGACAGTATTGATTCCTAAGTAGATTGACTGTAATTTCATGATAAGTATATATACATATATATCCATGAGAAAACACGTTTAATAACAGTTTTGTGTTTAAAAACTATCATGAGATATTTTTATATGTGGTGCTTGAGGAATTTCATTCTACAGTTTACAAGGTGTAGGTTTGCACCCCCAAATTCTCAGGGTATGCTATTTTACCCAAATACTTGAAAGAAAAAGGTGCCCTGTACTTTATCAGTACTGTTGAGGGGGGAAATTATAAATTCTGTGTAGGTTTGTATTAGAAAAATCAAATTTATAAATTATGTTAGACTTTTACATAATTTCTAAGGAGATATACATATAGATAGGATATATATTTTCAAGAGACTGTTTCTACATTCTTAACTAATTTCTGGGTCCTAAGTAGACCTCACAGGTGCATAAAATCATTAACAAAGCATGTAGCATTTGCTAAATTGTACCTTGAGCTTGAATCTAGTCAGAATTGCAGACTCTGGAAAAACAGCATGTTTGTTTGTGGCATGTGCGATTAGAAAGCCCAGGGGAGGATTCTGAAAATTGGACTTGTTTGTATGCCCCGTGTCTCAGAAGAGAACTGAATGTTCACAACAGTATTTGTAAGCAAATTAATATTCTCACTCCATGTTGCAACTAGAGCATATTATTAGATTTATTCCTATTTAATTCATAATGGTGCAGTGGGTTTTTTTTGTTTGTTTCATAATTGCTTTTTACAAGCTAGTGTTAATGGCCAAAAGTCCTTTCCAGAGCTTTTTGAAATTACCTATTGTACCTGTATCTATTTTCTGGCAGATGGTCCTTTTTTCCCCTCCCCCTTTGAAGATGTAGGTTTCTGAATTCACACTTAAATCATATTGTTGTACAGTAAAGACATTGATGGTTGAAAAGAATGTGAAGACTGAGGAAGTTATGTCCCAAACAGAGAAGAATAAATTGTGTGATGAATGGATAATGCTGAATTATACTCCTGGCTATGGAAAAAGCTTGTGGTAAATGGAAAGAATGTGAAAATTTGAACTGCTTTCAAGACAGAAGTGTTGGTAGAAGAGTTCCTACCTTAGGTATGATGTGACTGAGTTATAGAACGCACTGAGCTCAGGCAGTGGGACTGTGAATCCAGCCCAACAGCTCTGACAACTACATCATCAGTGTACTGCATATGGACAAAACCACGACTTAGACAAGGACTCTGTGAGACTAGCCTACGTACCTTAATTGCCAGCATTTGTAGGTGATTGTGCAATCTTGTGTATGGTCTTTTATTTTGACTGTTAAAAAAAAAGTTTTGTTGTTTTTGTTGTTGTTTTTTCCAGTAAAAGGTAACTGCAAAGAAAACATGCATTGTATGTCTTTATTTTAGCTCAAAAATAAACTTGGGCATTTTCAGTTTCTTCTACATTCTAACTAAAATCCTTTATTTAACTAAAATGCTGTAATGTTTTACATCCAGGTTACATGAGTTTTCTATTCTGCTGTAACCACAAACTTAGTGGCTTGAGACAAAGCAAATTTATTATCTTGTAGCTCTGGAGGTCAAAAGTCTGGGCTGAGTCCTTCCCTGAACCCACAGTATATCACTTGACCAACCCAAGGAATTTAACTGCTCACATCACTAAGCAGCACTGTGAGGAGCACCTAACAATATAGGTGATGCCCCATGACATCAAGGCACAACCTAGACAACAATGTTCCTGAGGGCCCACACTGAAGCCCACAAAGTAATTGTGGTTTTTTCCTTCAAAACCTAAATATGAGAGGCACACATTTTGGAGATCTATGGCACAGTGAGTATCAATGTTGTAACATGTCTCCTAAGTCAACCACTAGTTAACTGAAGTTACTATAAAATTTAAGACTGAAGCTCAAGAATGATTCAAAACCACATTTCACAAAGAGGGATATTCAGGACTCCTCACATATGTCCAGGGTTGGGGTGATAGGGCAAGAAAGAAAATTGAAGGCAGTCCCAGGCCTTCTTATATTTTCCTGAGTCACCTCTGGCTTTCAGCTCCTGTTTCCAGTGAACTCTCATATTCCATTCCCCATCTTGCCTCAAGCACGCACTATTCACTATTTGCATTGCTTTAGCACACCAGGCTTCAGAGCAATACCCACCCAATCCTGAGTGTTCTGGACTCAAGCCTGTATGTGTGGCTTGAGATTTTGCTGAAGGTTTGGGGTATGTGGGATGGAGATTAGCAGGTGCTCCATCATGTGGCAGCCAGCTACATTAGCAAACACTTTAAACCTGAACCACATACACACCTGTTCTTAAATAGCCCCGTGCCATCTCTGGCATAGAAAATTTTCACTGTTCAGGTCATTTGTGCTTCAGCCACCTTCCCTATTGCTAGAACCCTCTCTTTTTCTTCATTGTCTGCTTCCCCTGTTCCTTGTGGTAAAATTAAATTTTATTTATTATGCTTTTACAGCTGTCCCATATTTCCCCCTTTGCCCCACTCCAACTAGCCTCCTTACTCCCTCAAGCAATCCCCACACAATTGTCCATGTCCATGGGTCATGCAAATGTGTTCTTTGGCTACTCCATTTCCTACGTTGTACTTTACATCCCCATGACTCTTCTGTGACTACCACTTTGTGCTTCTTAATCCTTTCACCTTTTTTGCCCTCTCCCCAAACTCCCTCCCATCTGGCAAACATAAAAATGGTCTCTGTATCTATGTTTCTGTTTCTGTTCTGCTTATTTACTTATTTAGTTTTATTTAAGGTTCAGTTGTTGATATCAATAGACGTGTATTTGTGCCATTTTATTGTTCATATTTTTAATCTTCTTCATAAAGATGGTCCTTTAACATTTCATATAATGTTAGTTTAGTGGTATTGTACTCCTTTAAGTTTTTCTTATCTGGGAAGCTCTTTATCTGTCCTTCAATTCTAAATGATATCTTTGCTGGGTGGAGTAATCTTGTTTGTAGGTCCTTGCTTTTCATTACTTTGAATATTTCATATTAATCCCTTCTAGGCTGCAAAGTTTCTTTTGAGAAATCAGCTGACAGTCTTATGGGGGCTCCCTCATAGGTAACTAACTGCTTTTCTCTTGCTGCTTTTAAGATTCTCTCTTTATCTTTAACCTTTGGCATTTTAATTATGATGTATCTTGAGGTGAACCTCTTTGAGTTCATCTTGTTTGGGACTTTCTGCACTTTCTGGACTTGTGTGTCTATTTTATACACCAAGTTAAGGAAGTTTTTTTTCTCCCATTATTTCTTCAAATAGGTTTCCAGTTCTTGCTCTCTATTTTCTCCTTGTGGCACATCCATGATGCAAATGTTGGTTGATGCAAATGATGCAAATGCTTGAAGTTGTCCCAAACTTCAAGCTTACACCATCCTCATTTTTTTGGATTCTTTTTCCTTTTTGCTGTTCTGATTGCCATTTTTTTTTTTGCCTTCTTATATTCCAAATCACTGATTTGATCCTTGGGTTAATCTACTTAACTCTTTATTCCCTGTAAATTGTTCTTTATTTTAATTAGTGTATCCTATATATCTGATTGGTTGTTTTTTATGGTTTGCATGCCTTTTTTATACGGTTGATGTTCTCTCTGCATTCATCTGCTCCTCCCCTAAGTTCATGGAGCATCCTTATAACCAGTGTTTTGAATTCTGCATCTAAGCCTGTCTCTATTTTGTTTAGTTCTTTTTCTGCAGTTTTGTTCTGTTCTTTCATGGGCCATGTTCTTTGTCTCCTCATATATGCTGCTTCCCTGTGTTTGTTTCTGTGTGTTTGTTAGAGTTGCTATGTCTCTCAGGCTTGGTAGAGTGGCCTAAAGTAGTAGGTGTAGTAGAGCCCCAGTAGGGTCCGGGGAACAGCCTTTTGCTATTACCCAAGGTGGGTATTCAAGATGTGCCCAGAGTGTGGGCTGTGTACACACTCCTGTTGTAGTTGAGCCTTGATTGCTGTTGGCATATCCAAGGTCAACCACTGCCTGTGCTCTGTCCAGGGTTAGACAGTTTAAGCTACAAAGTGATCTGCAGATGACTGCCACTTGTACTAGCCTTGGAGGTGCCCAGGCAAGGTCAAGCTGTGAACCAAGGCTGGCTGCTGCTAGTGCCAGGCCTGGGGTTACTTAGCGAGAGGTATGGGGCTTGCTGAAGCCAGATGCTGCTTGCTTGAGGTAATTTAGAAAAATCCAAAGCATGGGCTAAGACAAGCCATACAAATTGAAAAGCCACCAGAAACACTTTGAGTGGGCTGGAAAGTTGGGTGGGACACTGCCTCAGAAAATCACCAGGGAGCAACACACAGTGTTAGCAAGGTTAATGGAGTTTCAGATATGGTGCCTGCCTGCTGGCTCTGTGGCTTTGTGGCAGGAGGCTCAGAAATGAAACAGTGGTCTCTTCCAGCACTTCTGTCTGGAAGAAAGCTGCCTCCCAGCTCTTGTCCTGGTGCCAGAAAACTCAGTTCCTCCTCATATATCTCTGATGCTTTTCAATCTGCTGCCCCATGCTGGAGCTCAGAGGGAGTGAGTCTGAGTAAGACTGTGCACAGAACCTTAAGAGGAACTTCTAGAAAGTCTGGCAATTTCTGTTTTCCACAGTTTCAATCCCTGCTGGTTTTTACTGCCAGAAATTATGGATATTATCTTCCTGGCCCCGGAATCCTGGGCGGGAGGGCCTGGTGTAGGACTGGGGCCCTTCATTCCTTATATATCCCAACTTTTATCTGTTATATGTGGGTTGGGACAAGCCCATTCTATGTCTTCATCCATGTTGCCTTTAGTTCCATAGTTGTAGGACTTCCATATGGCTTGATTTCTGACAGTTCTCTATAATGGTTGTTCTGTAGTTTAGTTGTAATTTTGATGTGGTTGTGAGAGGGAGATGAGCCATGTGTACCTCTGCTGCCATCTTGACTGGAAGTTTTGCTTCCTCTGTTCCTTAGCTTGCTGACTCAGAATCTTCTAATTTCCTATTTCAGGGTTGTCCAACCTATCGCCCACAGGCTGGATGTGGCCCAGGATGGCTATGGATGTGGTCCAGCACAAAATCATAAATTTACCTAAAACATTATTTAGTTTTATTACTTAGATATGTATATTTTCTATATTTTTTATTACAAACTTGGGACCTGCTTGATGATTTTAAAAGATTATCAAAAGAGCTGCTGCATAATTAATTAGGGCTATTATATAAGGACTGTCTTCCTTATCCGTGGTGGCAGATATCACAAAAATTATGCTTGGACCTTTTTTTTTCTCATCAGTTTTTGTTAGTGTTTGTGTATTCAATGTATGGCTCAAGATAACTCTTCTTCTTCTTCCAGTGTGGTCCAGAGATGACAAAAGGTTGAACACCCTGACTATTTCTTATGTAGGACAATTTAGCCACTTGTTGAATCCCTGCTGATGCAGATCCACTAAGCTATGTCTGGAAGACCTCATCTTCATAAACAAGCATGGCCATTGCTCTAGTCTTGTACTGCTGAGTAACAATCAACCTCAAATATGTGGCCTAGAAGCCACAAAAATTATGTATTTAGTTCAAGAATCTGCAATTTGGACAGGGCTGAGCATGGAAGGTTTGGTTCTGCTCCACACATGTGCTTGACCAGAGACTGGAGAATCTGTTTCCAAGAAAGCTCTCTCACATGACTGGAGGGCCATCGCTAGCCAACAGCTGGGCCAGTCAGGGACCTCAGTTCTTCTTAGCTGGGCCTCTCTGTGAGCTGCTTGGGCTTCCTCAAATCATGATGGGTGGGTTCTAACAGTAAATATCTCAGGAGACAGGAAGGAGATACTGTCAGTTTCCTAAGACCTAGTTGAGAAAGTGACATAGCACCGCTTTTACCATACTCCATTTGACTAACAATCACAGAACCAAGATTCAGTGGGCAGGAATACAGATCCTATCTCTCAATGGGAAAAGTATCAAATAATTTGGGAACATGATTTAAAACCATCATCCTTATTGAGGGGTGTTTTAAAGCAGTTACTTTTTTAAAAAGGTATTGTAAATTCTATTCTTAGATTACTGTAGGCTTGGTCAAAGATTCTAGAAAAAATCTGGAATTAGAGTAGTGTATGTAAGGTTTGGTAGGCATGTTTTTTTGTGTGTTGGGCATACATTGGAGCATCATAGGGTAGAAATCACTGTTGTATTTCCAGTGTGCAGTATATCAATGTTCTTTAGGAATAAAAAAAAGCCTACTATATGCCAGGTGCTCTAATTCATGAAGAGGTTAGGATTTCAGGAAGCCTTTAAATATGGTGAGAATGCCTGACATGCTGATGAAGCTAGCTAGTGTAAGCCTTGTCAAAGGCATGGGGATTGAGGAGTGGCTAATGACCACAAAAAAGATATCCATGCCAATGACCCAGCATGGGGCAGGCAGGGAGCAAAGAGAGCTAAATGTGAAAAGGACACAGAAAGCCAGGGCATAAGAAAGTGAATAAGCTGTTTGGTAGTGCCAGGGCCAGGGGAGCTACAAAAGGGTGATAAGGGAAGAGTGTAGACAGAGTATGGCCAAAGCCCTTTGATAAGAAGTTTATCCAATAGAAATGTTGTGAAAAGGCAGTCATCAAAGACATAGCAAAAACTGACGTTTCTTTCTGCCCCTTGAAGTTACAACCTAATCAACAGATTGTCCCTTGAGTGTTCTCTGAAAGCTTGTACCTTCAGGACTACTGGATAGAGTAAGGACAGATTTTATTATATACATATGTATATATACATATAAACACATGTTACATATAGTATTGCAGAATGACATTATGTTATATAGATTATTAAAATGTGAGAATCATAATGAGATAATATTACCCTTGGCCTCTAGTTAGCATTTAAGAAACATTAACTACTATAATATACCTCTCCATTATAGTATTTCTGCTTGTGAAGAATTCAAATTCACTGCTATACAGGTGTCTTAAAGATAATTCAAATTTATTGGTATGTTCTTTGAAGGAAACTTAGAAAATGTTAAAATGTTCTAAAAAAACTAAAAAGTAGGGCAAATTCTTAATTACTCACAGGGACTCACTACACAAATTATCTGTAAAAATAAGTACTTGTAAGTGTATTTTATATACTATTATTTACTCCATAAAATTATAAATCTTATATTCTAATATTTTTAAAGGAATTATTTTAATCATTGTATCTTATTTCCTTGTATTGCTGTATCATAACATGCTTAATCCATCTCATATTTTTAAATATTCACTTTTTATAACTTTGGGCTATGAAAATAATACTGCAATAAATATCTTTAAACACACACCTTTCTAGGCATGTCTGAGTATTTCCTTGATATAAAGGTCTCTAAGTAGAATTACTGAATAAAACATAAACATTCTTAGAACTTTTGACATAGGAGATTTTGAGATGTCTTCCTACCTTCTATATCCCAAATCTGCCACCCACAAACCTGCAAACACACTATTTAGAAACTTCATATTTTAGCACCACTTGTTTAAAATTATCCTGAATATGGAGGACTGAGAGGCTGCTAGTGATTTGCTGAAACAGATATTTTATTGAAGAAACTACAAACCCTTCACACACACAGAGTTCACAAACATCAGGAGAGACCAATGTTCTTCTTACAATTTTAGTTGCAATCTTGGCGCATTGGGAGGACACTGTAACCAAACGGGCTGCTCTGCCAGTGCAACTTCATCTGTTTCCAACGTAAATCCTGAGCCCACCTCAGGCTGGTTGAATCCCAAATAGAGCGGAGCTGCAGCTGCTTGTTTTTACAGACACTTCAGGTGATTCTTACAGACACAGCGTGGAGAACCACTGCTCTGGACCAGAGGGCAGCCACAAGGTGACCATTTTCTCCGGGGAAACAAGATGGCTGATGCTCTTGAGTAGAGAACTCTGCTCTCAACTTACCATGTTAGTGTTCCAGTCCCCAGTGAGATATTCCCTTTTCAAACCTCACTTTCCTCAGTGATTTTTTATAACGGAGACAACAAATCTTGTTTCAGGTTTTTCTGTGAACATTTTAAAGGCATAGTGCTTAAGAAATATTGCTTTCCTTCCTATTTAGGCAAAGTTAATCTAGCCTTTCTTTCTTTCTTTCTTTCTTTCTTTCTTTCTTTCTTTCTTTCTTTCTTTCTTTCTTTCTTTCTTTCTTTCAATAGTTTCAAAGACATATGGCTTTTTTAATTTTTTAAATATTTTATTTATCTATTTTTAGAGAGGGAAGGGAGAGAGAGAGAGGGAGAGAAACATCAATGTGCGGTTGCTGGGGGTCATGGCCTGCAACCCAGGCATATGCCCTGACTGGGAATCGAACCTACGACACTTTGGTTCGCAGTCCGCGCTCAATCCACTGAGCTACACCAGCCAGGGCAATTTTGTTTGTTTGTTTGAGGGGAGTGTAAGAGCACTGGGCCATGAAGGGAGAGTAAGCTGCTCTGTTGTGGAGGCTCCGACAGAGGTCTGTTTACTTCAAATGGCTCCTTGGTACCCTGAAAGCCGTGAGTATTATGCAGGTGAGGAATGCACTGACATCCACAGGAAATAGCTCCATAGTTACTGAACACCAGCTACGCACTGCATGGGGGATATTAAGGACTACATACATGATCCTGAGCTTGAGACACTCATACTTTATTTGGGAAGATGAGGTAGTTACATAATACGAGTAAATTTTAATGACAAAAGATAATGGAGAAGGGCAGTCATCCAAGTTGGGATGGTTAATTCCAGAGTGGGTGGTACATGTAGTAAGCGTACCTGGGAAACAGGTACACTTAGTGGCTGGCAGCTTCTGTGTGCAGGAAATGTAATGGAAGCTGGGCTTGATAAGACCCATTTGGGCAGAAGGACTGGGGGAAGGATGAGAGCAGAGAAACTGGAACAGCCAAATGATGGTGTGTTTGGAAAGAACATGTTGCAGGAACAGGGGGATATTGTTTAAGAAGAGTAGTGCATTTGAGGCTGGGGAGACCTGAGTTGGACCTGAGTCCAAATGTTGGACCTGAGTATGGAAAGGGCATTGACCTCCAAATTTAGGAGCTCAGACTGTATCCTGCATAGGTAGCAGAGTACAGCAGGCCCTTGAATAACATCTTTTCTCCCAATGTTGATTTGTTATAATGTTGAGAAAAATTGATTTTCAGCTGGGGCCACTGTCTGCAGTTTGCACATTCTCTGTATATCTGCATGGGTTTTCTCTGGGGACTCTGGTTTCATCCCACACCCCAAAGATAAATTGGCATGTCTAGATGGTCTCAGTGTGAGTGCGGGGTGTGGATGCCCTGTGATGGAAAGGCATCCTGTCCAGGTCGGGTTCTACCTTGTGCCCTGAGCTGCCTGCAGAAGCTCCTGCCACTCACCCTGCTGAACTAGAATAAGCAGGTTGGAAAAAAATGATCTTACTTGTGTTTATTAATCTTTTTTTAATGTATGTATAGATCACATTTATTCCAATGTTCCATGGTGGAAGTGGCTTGGGTCTTTATTTAGAATTTTGATGATTTTTTGTGACCAGAAATATACCTTATGAACTTAACTCTTGTTTATATCAATTAGCCTGTGGTAACACTAGTTTTCTTGCATGTTTTTTCACTGAAAGTCATAGTTTCCAGGAACCTATCACCTGAACTTAAGTGAAGACTTACTGAACAGTTGTTAGGTACTTGAACTCTGGAAGGAGATTCCTGGGGTAAATCCTGAATCTCTCTGTGCCTCAGTTCTCCATATACAAAGGGTGCATAATAGTACTTCTGACCTTACTGGGTTGTTCCGAGAATATAGTGACTGCATACCTATGCTGTGCCTAGAGCAAGTGCATGGCCCCTAATAAGTGCAACATAAAGTGTCTGATCAGTAATAAAAGTAGATGAGACTTTGAAAGACCTGGGTTAGGAGTAAATAAATGTAACTTAGGAATTGTCTGCCTCCAATAAGTGCTTTGTATTCAGCAGGCCTCCACCCTCAAATTTCATTAAGGAGTAAACAAGTTAGCTCTAAAGAAGAACCTAAGTGAGAAATATGTTAGAACAACTCCACTGTTGAGCATTCTTTGTGTCTCAATAATTTGAGAGATTCATCTCACACTGACATTTTACTTCACAGGTTTACATGTTTGTTATCCAGGCATGATGAGTGGGATAAGTATCACAAAAGCGGGGATTGGTACCCCAAACAGAATAGAGGTGAATTACTTTTACTAATAAAAAGATTCAGGTAATTTAAACTTAAAGCCTATTCTGGAAAGAGAATGTCCAAACTTTTACATGTAATCTTAGAAGATTATGGCAGGAATGTTTCTAATAAAAATATAAGGATGAAAATAGCTTTCAGGTTTATGTGATATTCCAAGTCAACTGCAAATAAATTAAACTTTTTAAAATAGTAGGGTAGCAAAGGATTGCTAATTCATTCATGATGGAAGGTAAATAATTAGATCACGTTCCTCTGATGATGGACTTTTTATTGACCTAGGTTATGATGTTATTTTATAATCTTATCAAATGGAACACTCAATTGTACAGTAGGCTCTTGAGAGTGAGAATCATCTGTCTGCACACTCAAGCTCAAGGCAAACAAGCCACACTTCACTTTGGGGTTTTAAAAATAATAGACAGCAAAGGAATCTGATATACAAAGAAAGAGGCCAGTTTGGGTTAAGTAATTGATCAGATAGAAGTAAAATAACCATGTGGCCTTACTCAAATATTACTTTCTTGATGATGTTTTCCTTACCTTTCTCCCCTTTACACCCTCTTAGGATTTTGAACACTTTTCTTTTACAATATTTATACCATTGTAAAATTATTTTTAGTTGTATTGCTGCCTTCACTTCACTGAGTTCCTTGAGATAAGGCAATCCATCTTTTTTTCTTAACCTAGTACATTTCTTAATCCTAATAGATCCTCTAGGTTGTGAGATAGCTGGTTAAATCAATTAATAAATCCTAAGGGAGAATTTACTGAATAAGCTTGCGATGGATTTCTTCCATTTTCCCCTCCAAACCCCTGACCACCCTTTCTACCTCTGTGGATCATCTGGATCAATAGGCCTTGTTGAGCTCTGGCTTCTGGTTGGTTTCAGTCAAAGAATGCCATAGGTAGGAGACAGAGGCAGAACAGAGAGTGAGGTCAGGACGTTTGTTCCCAGGCTCCCTCCAGGGGGAGGTGGTAAGGGCTGCTTTGTCCCTTGATCCAAGGCCACAGCTCCACACAGCATATGCTTTCTGGGATCTAATGGTTACTCTCTCCCTTGCCCTTTCAGCCTCCTTGGTGCAATGAGTCCAGGTTGCTGTGCATCCCTGATTCCCTCTAGCCTGCCCTTACATTTATAAAGTTTGTTGAGCTCCTCTCAAACTACCCAGCTCAGGATCTCATGCAGAGACCCTGTTCCTGCAGGAACCTGGACTAAGAAAAGAAACCCGACGCTGAGGGAGGTGGTGACTAAGAAACAGACAGAAGTTTAGACACAGATATGACATTCTGCTCGGGTCCTGAGGGAGGATAATGACTGAGCAAGGATGCAGGCTTCTGGTATTTTTTCCCTCTCAAAATGCTATCCATTTTGCTTATGATGTGGAATCCTTTATTTTTTCCAAGAAATTTCTACTGTAACTTGCTTATTTTGTGGCTGAATTTTAAATTCATTCCATGCTTCCTCATGAAAATACTTATTCTTTCCTCATGCTAATTATCATAGTCACAGAGAACAAGTGCAAAGGAATTTGGAGAAGAAAGTATTGGTAAAATGTGAAGTCAATCTGGGGGTGTAGAGAAATGGATGAAAATCATGTTTTTACAAAATATGAAAACATTTTTTATAATGTGAAAGCATATTTTTATGATAAGCAAATAAACAATGGGTAATCTTCCTAAAACCAATGGTGCTCATGGATGAAAGTTCAGAGAATAGATTCACTCCATGAAGCTAGAACATAAAATGTTGGTTTATTCTGTAGTTCTATAGGACCACACATAAAAAGTCACTGCTAGTGAATACTTATAGTTTGCTACATGTCAGACATTAGCCCATTACCTATTTCCATCCACACAGCAACCTATGAGCCCCGCTCACTTTACACTGTGGAAACTGAGAGGCTTGGAGGTTTATATGGTAGCAGTATGTGGAAAAGATGAGATTTCAGATATGCAGGAGCATGTTACTCCAAATAGCCCTCACTGTTGTTGTCCTCTCCCATTTCCCACCTTGCTGGATGCTGCATGTGAGAGGTTGAGATCAGGAGATTGGGAGTAACAGCCGAGGGTATGGCTTAATCTTTGTAGTGATGAAAATGTTTCCTCCAAATTGAGGTGATACTTGTACAATTTTTTTAACGTACTATCTTTATATGTAATATAAAGTTAGATTCTATGCTATAAATGGGTGAATTGTATGATATGTGAATATCTCAATAAAGCTGCTATCCAAAAATGCATTTATTTTTGCACATTCAGACCTGCTTCCAGGAATAAAATGCCTTTCATGGAAGAAAGGACACTTGGCAAAGAAAGAAATAGAAGTGTATAGTGCCGGGGACTTCTCATACTACCAGAGTAAGAGACACAAGAATCACACAGAAAGGCAATGGCTCTTAGAAATTTGTAATGTAGCTGTTTTCCCATATTTGTCATTTTCATAGCTGCCATCCATATTCTTTTTAGCAGCAAGACTTCAAAACCAAAATTATATAGGAAATACAGGATAGTAGACTCGGAACTCAGTTTCTGGGGTTGTTAGAGTAGGCATTGTTCTGCCTAGAACAGAGAAAAAGATCCTGCCTAGTCAGCAAGGCGGGAAAGAGAGCGTCACAGCCCCCCCCCCCCAGGGGGGAACTAATATCATTCATTCTACCAGGTTGACGAGATGTGTGTGTGGCGGAGACAGTGGGAGGCGGATTCTTTTATTGAGTTCATGCATGGTAGAAGCTAAGATGGTGCATGGGGATTCCTTTTACTAAGCGCTGGTGTAGTACAAGCCAAAAGACAAGCAGCACTATAAATTATGCATAGGAGACAAAATAGTGACCATAAGAGGGGGGAAAGATGGGATAGCAAAAGGGCATAGGCCTGGGAAAATCCAGGGAAGGATGGTTGGGGGAGGGCAGAAGCACAAGCCCAAGACAAGCTAAAAAAGAGAGTGGGGAGTGGGAAAGAAAGCCCGCTCTTTCTCAAACCCAAGAAGACATGAAGCTCAGCAAGGACCTCCAGCCTGCCCACTTTTTGACTCTCCTGGGGTCTACTGTCACTTTTTGCTCTAATAAATCTTGCCACCATTGCTTAGAATCCTCCTATGAGGGTGTCCCTGAAATTTCTTTCCCTTAACGCCACTGAAGAACCTGGTTCCTCCGATAACAGGGTGAGACGACTTATATTTGAATTCTAGTTTGACCACTTTCTAGTTGAAAAAATGTCTTCTGTGGGGTAAGTTAAATGTCTTCTGTTCCCCAGTTTCTCTGTAATTGTCTTGTCCCATTTGGTCACCACTAGCCACATAGGACTACTGAGCAGTTCAAATGTGACAAATCCCAACTGCTATATGTAGTATACACTAAATGTGTATCCCAATTAAAGACCTGATGCTCTCACACCAAATGAAATATTTCATTAATAAATTTATATTAATTACATGTTGATATAATATTTTGTGTAACTACTAAAAATATATTGTTAAAGTTCATTTTACTTGTTTCTCTTTTTATCTTTTAATGTGGCTGCTAGAAATTTAAAATTACTAATATGGTTCACATTAAATTCCTATTGGACAGTGCTGATCTATAACACAAAAATAATAATGCTATCTGTTAAATATCATTGTCATGAGAACTAAATGATTTAATATGTATAAAATCCTTTAAAATACCTGGCCCCAAAGGACTTGAACAGACACTTCTCCAAGGAGGACATACAGAAAATCCAAAGACACATGAAATGATGTTCAATATCGCTAGCTATCAGAGAGATGCAAATTAAAACCACAATGAGATACCACTTCACACCAGTCAGAATGGCCATCATAAACAAAGCAACAAACAACAAGTGTTGGAGAGGTTGTGGAGAAAAGGGGACCCTAGTGCACTGCTGGTGGGACTGCAGACTGGTACAACCACTATGGAAAGCAGTATGGAACTTCCTCAGGAAAATAAAAATGGATCTGCCTTTTGACCCAGCAATTCCACTGCTGGGACTCTATCCTAAGAATACTAAAACACCAATTCAAAAGAACCTATGCATCCCAATGTTCATAGCAGCACAATTTACAATAGCTAGATGCTGGAAGCAACCAAGATGCCCATCAGTAAATGAATGGATCAAAAAACTATGGTACATTTACACAATGGAATTCTATGCAGCAGAAAGAAAGAAGGAGCTCCTGCCCTTTGCAACAGCTTGGATGGAGCTGGAAAACATTATGCTTAGCGAAGCAAGCCAGGCAGTGAAAGACAAATACCATATGATCTCACCTTTAACAGGAACCTAAATAACAAAACAAAGAAGCAAGCAAAATACAACCAAAGACACTGAAATAGAGGACAGGCTCACGGTGACGGGAGGGGAGAGAAGAGGGAATTTAAGGGGTCAGTGGGAAGGGTTCACAGGAACAAACTTAAAGGGCACATGGTCATAAACTAAGGGGAGGGTGGTAATGGGAGGGAAGTGGGGAGGGTGGGAGGGGGGAAAGGATTGGGATTAAAAAAGAGAAAACTGTATTTGAACAATGATTAAAATATAATAAAAAAATAATAAAATACCTGGCCCATGATAAATACTAAATAAGTGTAGTTTTAAAAATAGTGTTAAAGGTGGTGAGGTTGAGAAAGCAGGGAGCAACTTGTCATGGGCAGTACCCACTGAGAGAGAGAGAGAGACAGACAGACAGACAGACAGACAGAGGCAGTGGCACTTCAGAGAAGAGAAGCAGCCAGGCTACAGCCTTAAGGTTCTCAGAAGCTGAGTGGGCAGAGGACTCCCATGAGAAGGCTGAGCCATTTGCAGGCAGTTACTGTGCAGAGGACACAGCCACGTGGCCACTGCTGTTTGAAACAATGAAGTGGTCAGAACTAGAGAACTGCAAGTGAGGCTCACAGCTATATTTCTGGCTCCCACATGTCATTTCAAAATGTGGACTATCCCTCCATGCTTGTTAAAATTCTGTCTCACTTATCTAGAGAGGAGTTAATGTTTGTTCTATGCCTCAGGTTTCTTGTTTCTTTGGAACATGGTAGTTGCTAAGTACTATGCATTATGCAAATGAGTGGTGGTGCTCCACTCAGCCAAGAAGAAAGGCAGTTGGGAAATAGTATGACACTGATGTCCGGGGCACCACAGTCATCATTCTTAAGTGAATTATTATGTCACATTTCACAGAAGCAGCTGTGTCTTGTTAAAATCACATGGTTGAGGTTGCTTAGACCATGACATCTTCGGCTAGTGCCCTAGATCAACTTGCTTTGGCTGCAGCATAAGTATCTTCACAGATGCTTCCTCCAAGGCCAAGGCCACCACCAAGAACACAACACCCCTCCTTCAGTTTTTTAAGATTTTATTTATTTTTAGACAGAGGGGAAGGGAAGGAGAAAGAGATGGAGAGAAACATCAGTGTGTGGTTGCCTCTTGCATGCCCCCAACTGGGGACCTGGCCTGCAACCCAGGCATGTGCCCTGACTGGGTGGGAGTCAAACTGGCAATCCTTTGGTTCTCAGGCCCGTGCTCTCTCCACTGAGCCACACCACCCAGGGTGCCCTCCAGTTTTTGATTCCTTTCTTTCCTCACAGTAACATACTAGTAAAGGTGCCAGTCCAGAGTTGTATGAAAACTGGGCTTAAAGCTTGTTTTCAGCTTTTCAGGTCCTTAAGAGGTTCTGACTGCTATTATTTTCAGTGTCTCATCTTCCCAAGGGATCTAACCTCCTATTGGAGTCTCTGGCCTGTTCTATAGGACTGCAAAGGCCACTTGTGCATGTGTCTGGGCTCAGAAATTGTCAAGAACAGAGGAAATATGGTATTTGAAGTAACAGAAGACAAAAGGAATCAATAGGATTTCCAAATGTTTATTTCATCACACATCATTTTAAATTTACTGCCAACTACAGGCTGGATAAACTCCTGTGCATGTGTGTTTAGTGGACAAATGAATGTTTGTTATCTGTGTTGGGTTTATTACTAGAAACAAATGTTTCATTAATATGTGTTTCATTAATAAATATTTTAGAATATTTAACATGCCTCTTTTTATTTGTACAAATACAAATCATTTCTTGATTTCATAGTTTAGAAGTCCAAATCCATCAGTTTCTCAAAGCAGTATTAAACTCTATCTGCCATTCTCACTTTTGTATAGATTGTAGTCAAACAGACTGGAAATTTCACCACATAAACAACTGAATGAAAGATAAAATGATGACTATATGAAGATGTCCCTTATAAAGGATAGTATACCACATTACAGTCTCAAAGAAACACAGCACAAAAAAATCAAATGGAGTTTCTGAATTTAATATTCCTAATTCTTAGCCACTAAGTCCAATGTTTTTGTGGGGTGGAAGGCAGAGGACTGATTACATGGTCAGCAGAAAGACGAGAAGGTGTTTTAGCGCTGTGTGTCTTCTACCTCAACTCTTGGTGAAAGAACAGAACAGATAAACATTAATTCATGAAGCTGGCTGGAAAAGTATTTAACAAGTCTTGTCCCTACTGTTTCTCCCTGACCCCCCCCCAAAAAAAAGGTCTGTTTTTTCCCGAGTGGGAACATGTTTGGTAGAAACAACCCATGTTTAAGATTCTAACAAGTGCTACATACACACTGAAAGTTATTGAAACAAAACTGGGTTCTTCTAAGTGTGTGTGGTTTTTTTAAAAAATAAGCAATAGTTTCTTTTTAGGGAAGAACTATTCTCACTATGTCAACTTGGATTTGCTAAAAGTATCACATATTTTGGCTCGAAATTGACACTGTGGTTAGTATACTGAATAGACCCAAATTTGATCATTTGAAGATTTTTATAGATCTTTACAAAATCTTAAATATAGGTAAATATGTAAACACTGTGCTCTCAGAGAGCAAGTACTCAGGCATGTCACATTGGATCCCTCCTGGGGAGGTGAATTCACATGAAACATCACTGATCAGTTCTAAAACCAACCGCTGGAAGTACTTTCGGGTTGAGGGGGAAACACCACTTTGCACATCTCAGAGTTCTCTTGGTGGAGAGGGAATTCGGATCCTACTATGAGCCTTTCTTTCCTTTTCCGCAAGACGTATCCTCTGCCTGTGGACAGCCTTTCATACTTCGTCTCAAATTGCCTGCGTAACAACAACAACAACAAAATTACACACATATTATAGTCACTTCATGCCTGTCAGAGCCAAGCTATTAGTGTACACTTTCAGCTTCTGTTTCAAAGCAATTTGAGAAAGGATCTGACTGCCAAAGGCTACCTACCAGCTTCCATTCCCATGAATGGGGTAATTTTTTTCCTTCCCTGTTCTTTTTATACAAACAGATACACTTCCAGTGCTTGGACTATAGGGGTCTGCCGTACGTTTTTCTGGAGTGAAGGACTGAATCCCTGTCAACTTGTTGGAGATGCTGTTAAGCTTTGCAACCCTTGCTATGTCTCCCATCCCTAATTCCAGGAGCCCCACCTTGGGCTCACTCCCTGTTTGAGTACATAGCAAGTTCAACTGGTTATAAGACGAGCATGCTGACAGGGAAACATTCCCGAAGCTGTGGCCAAGTGCAGTGTGCCTGGATTGGTGGTTGCTGCATTTTGGCCATTGAAAGGTTGATTTTTTAAGGCATTAGTGGAAATTTATTCTACACATAAGTTATATAAATTAGCAACAGTTTAATGTTCTGATTATAATCTACTATATTTTATTCTGTAAAAATATAACCAACTCATATTTATACTTATATTATTTATGCATTTTATATGGATCTTGAAATAGTAATACAAGGAAGGTGCTCAACTCTAGCCTACTTATCAAAGGAGATGATGTAAAATATGGCTTGCTGTTTTAAGCATATAAATTGCTTTTGTGGTTAATAGTGTGTGTCAAGGAAACCTCTACAACTCACAGTGTTACCTTGACCAAAAGCATTCTAATTCCACATGAGAGGGTATTGCTATAAATATGGTTACAAGGTTCAAAAGACACAGTGTAAATGAAAAACTCTAGAGAGGAAGAGGTGTTGGAAATCTAATAGACAATTTTATATGTGGTTTTTGAGATAATAAGGATTCTGCTGAGAACATTTTTAAAAATTCAAAATCTGAAACTCTCAAGTTTTAGCCAAAACTTAAAATCAAGAAACTGTTGTATGGATTACCTAAAAACTGTGAGCCATGATAAGTGACTAGACATTTTGCTTTGAACCTTCTGTCCAGCAGACAGCTGTGAAGGTAGCTGTTAGTAAATACGCATCCAATATTTTTGGTGAAACTACATGGCAACACTTGTGGTAAATCAGATCCCTTTGTTTCCTTGATAAATTATTTCTGGATAGAATATGATATCTCCTGAATCAAATGAACTAGTTATTATAGTTTCTTGATATCCTAGGAAGTGAGTCAATATTCAGCCTTATCAACATTTCTGTTATTAAAGATATTTCATTTCACTGGATTTTTACCATTTTCTTTTAATTTCTGAAACTGAATGCTCAAAGCTGGGTGCAAACTCCTGGTGGCCGGGGGATGGCCCTGGCACCTGGCACGAGCGCTGTTCTTACCGGAATGGAGCCGCAGCCTTGTCCATCTGCAGGCAAACTAAGAATGGGTACTGAGAAAACTGCACTGTGGAGATGAACTCCAGGCTGCCTTCCGTTTCTGCACTGATTTCCAGGCCGGCTTTCACAAAAGAGGAGTCAACAGTGATGTCACCAGATACCACCACAGCCAACCTAGAGATTTGGTGGGGGAGGGGGGGTGAGGTGTGGAAGAAATACTATTAATATCACATTTAACTGAGCTGGACTAACCAGCTTACTTCACAAGATCTGAACTCATGATGCTGATGATTTATGAAGAACCATTTAAAGGACTAATATGTGACCAAAAAATGTGCTTAGAATTCAGTTGGTAACCAGGGCCTGGCTAATCCTAGAGATTGGGCAGTGAAGGTTGCCCTTCCCCTGAACCCTCCCCCAGCTTTCAATTCTAGATGTGGGAAAGAAATGTGTATCAGGTTGTACTGTTTGGTATGGACATACCAAGGACCAAAACAAAAATGTGCTTGGAACCTGGTCTTCTCAGAAAGTCGGAAGTACCTGAGTCACCTTAAAAGGAAGCCTAAACTCGGCAATAAGGCAGCTGATTTTATAACAATTTTCTTGCTTTCTTGGTTTCTCTGTTGGCTTCTATGTGGCTATTTCAATTCCATTTTACTACTTTCTTCAAAGGGTTTCTAGAGCTATATGTCTATTTGGAAAACTACTGTGTCACAAAGAACCATTCCTGTAGTGGGGCATGCACAGTGGGTGCCCTGGGAATGACAGATGTGCTAGGTTCTGCAAAAATTGCCCAGAGGCCTAGGTAGACAGATTGGATGGTCTAGGGAGGGTGGCTTGCATGAAAGTGAAGAGGGTAAACAATCTCAGTAGAAAGCTTACCTCTAGGAATACTCTAATTTAATTGTAGACTTTCAATGATATTGTGGGAAGTTACTCCCCAAATTAAATTAGGGTGGTATGTCCATGCTTTTGTGATTGAGGAACTCATTTTTGCTGTGCACCTTAAAGCACAATGGCTGCCTCTGTTGCAGTGGAAAAGGAGGTCAGAGGTTCATCGTTTAAATCCCCGAGTACCTTGCTGTACCTTCCAATATCTTACACTCTACAAAGACTTAAGAGGTATTTTTTTAATGAGCAAATGAAAAATTGAAGATAGATTGGCTACAATGTGGATACTGATATATTCTTAGGGATATGGTATCCTTTCTAAAAATCCAGATATTTTGTTGTTGCGATCATTGACTTCTTTCTGCAAAAAATTCAATTCAGTGTAATTTGGGGAATCCTCTACCTAGAAAATACTTCAGAAAGAGGGAACACAATCAGATGACTGATTCAATGGCAAGTGCTAAATTATGCTGCAGGTCCCTCTGACAGTCTACTCTATTTCTCATTGTTTAGTTCCTTTCAGTAGCACCACGGGCCACAAATGTGCCCCTTTTCATTGTCCTCAATTCCTTCACCCATAGTAGAAAATAAACTTAAAGAAATTAATTTTATCATTCCTATTTCACTTATGCCTCATCATATTTCAAATACCCAAAAATGTAAAAATCAATTGCATTTCAATTTCCTTTTCTTCAATGTTATAACAAACAAAGAATAGTTCTTTTGGTTATCACACTGGTTCAGAGACATGATGTTATGTCCAAAATAAAACATTTTCATTTGTTCTGACAGGTAGATTAGAAAAACTAAAGGAGCTGAGAACATTTTGTTTAGAAAAATGAATGCTAACAAAAAACTTAAGGACCAAATGTTTAATACTTTGATTCTACATAAACGTGACCATTTAAAAATTTTTATTCACTGAAGACAGCAAAAGGATTTCCTGAAGACAAGAAAGAATTCAAATCGCAAATAGAAGAATAAGCTAAAAGTTTGCTTCAGAGTAAAATTTTTTAAGAACATTGTCAGTTATTAAAATGTAATGTCAAGAGAGGATGAACTTGTCATCCATTGGGTGTACTGTCTACAGATGTCTTTAAAAGCAAGAAGGTTCTCAGCTGAGCTATATTAGGTACCGATCTGTTTATAAGAGGCTATGGAAAAAATGACTTCCCCATGACTTTCTTACTCTGTAATTTAATGATTATATTTAATGATCTAATGATTATTTACATTTAACCTATGATTTAATGGTTACAATTAGAAAGTGTAGATTTTGATAGATGAATGGGACTACACAAACTAAAAAGGTTTTGCACAGAAAATAAAACCATCAACAAAATGAAAAAACAACCCACTGAATAAGAAAACATATTCACCAATGATATATCTGATAAATTTTTAAAGAGCTTATATAACTCAAAATTTATAAAGAACTATACAACTCAACACCAAAAAAATCAAATTAAAAAATGGGCAAAGGACCTGAATAGATCATTTTAAAGAGGACATACAGATGGCCAATAGACATATGAAAGAATGCTCAACATCACTAATCATCAGAGAAATACAAATTAAAACTGTAATGAGATATCACCTCACACCTGTCAGAATGGTTATCATCAATAAACTAACAATAAATGCTTGTGAGGATGTAGAGAAAAAGGAACCCTAGTGCACTATTGATGAGAATGCAGATTAGTGCAGCCACTGTGGAAAGCAGCATGGAGTTACCTCAAAAAATGAAAAATGGAATTGCTTTATGACTCAGTGACTCCACTTCTTGGATTTTATCTGAAGAAACCCAAAACACTAATTCAAAAGAATATATGCACTCCTATGTTCATTGCAGTGTTATTTACCATAGCCAACATTTAGAAGCTGCCCAAGTGTCCATCAGTAGATAAATGGATTTAAAAGCTGTGGTACATTTACCCAATGGAATACTACTTGCCCATAAACTAGAAGGAAATTTTACCCTTTGTGACAGCATGGATGGACCTGGAGAACACTATGTTAAGTGAAATAAGCCAGTCAGAGAAAGACAAATGCCATTTCATTTCACTCATATGCAGAATCTAATGAACAAAGTAAGCTGACAAACAAAATCAAAAAAGACTCACAGATACAGAGAACAGACAGGCAGCTGTCAGAGGGGAGGGAGGGTTGGGGACTGGGTGAAAAAGATGAAGGGATTAAGCAAAGAAAAAAAAAACACTCATAGACACAGACAAAGTGTGGTGATCACCAGAGGGAAAAAAGGGTCTGGGAAGGTAAAAGAGGGTATAGACGGGATAAATGGTGATGGAAGGAGGCTTGACTTGGGGTGGTGAACACACAGTACAATATACAGATGATGTATTATAGAATCGTATACCTGAAACCTATATAATTTTATTAACCAATATCACCCCAATAAATTCAATAAAAATAAAAAGTAAAAATAAGCAAATGCAAAGTATAGATTTTGAAAAATCAGAAGGTTAAACAATTCCAAAAAAACTAATTTTTGCAGTTCTTTGCATAAAGCATTATACATATGCTTACCGATTATTCACTCGTGTTTTTGACTCACGATACCACAGACTAAACTCCATTGCACCCGAAATATCAATGGCTAGAGCACCCTGAACTTCTATATTGGCCTTCAATCCAGATTGCAATTGAAGCTCCTAGAGCAAAATACATAATGATAACAAAATTACAATTCAGCCAACCCCTTTCCACAGGCACATTTAACCTCCTGCTGTAGATAATATCACTTGAGTTATGTTAGTGTTGGGGACTTTCTCTAAGTTTGGAAACACATCTTAATTCTGATCACCAGAAGTAGATTGTTGCTTTGCTAAATTATGTAGTCAATTAAATACTGGTACTAGAAAAGTAAAGGGACAATTAAGAAGGGTGTTTTGATCACTGCCTTGCTTTGGGAGGGGGAATCACTGCCTTGCTTTGGGAAGGGAAATAGTTTTCAAAGGGTGGTCCCTGACAAATAAGATCAGCATCCAGGAAACTTGTGAGACATGCAAATCCCACACCTACCAAACTAGAAACTCTGAGAGTGGGGCCCAGCAATTTGTGTTGTAATAAGTCCTCATGTGATTCTGATGCACTCGAATTTGGGAACCACCAATTTAGGGAAAATGAAGGCATCTCCATCAGTAATCCAGCAGTGGCTTTGAGTTAGGGGCAAGGGGTTCGGCTAGATGACCTCTTAAAGTCCTTTAGCACTCTTCTAATTAGTTATATGCTGTGTCAAATATGGACAACGTCATCCTGCTAGCAAATGAAAAGCATGATAATAACTGCCAGTGCAATATAAAAATTACAGAAATTGTCTAGATTAAGATAGGAAAGGAAGGCAAGCCAATTAAACCAGACCCTGTTGTCTGACATTTGGAACAACATCACATTAACATGTGGAGTCCAACATGAACTCAACAGCAGATTCCAGAGGGACAGCACTCATTTGCAAACATAGTTCCTTCCAAGCAGTGTTATAATAGTCTGAAATTCATTTTTTTGTTTCTATTTACTAGCATTTTGCCCTTAGTCTTGCAGTTTCTATGTATCTCTGGTGATATTGGCTGAAACTTCTTCAGCTGGGTTAGAATCAGATTGTCTGGAGACAGTGTTGCTAATGATAATTGTTTAGGGGTAAAGCCTCAAAATCCTTAGTTTTGATATTGCTTCAAAGATCTTAGCTTCATGACAACTGACAGCATGACCAACTTTATGTAACTACCCTACTCAGATCAAACAAGCTGTGTTTTCACCAACTATAAATGACATAGTTTTGCTTTCTAAAAAAGATTCTGTTGATCTTCTTGAATTATCTCAACTTTCCAAAAACTGTGGCAGGAAATTTCAGTGAATGGACTTGGTTTACAACCAGGTGCCCTAAAAATGTCTGATTATGACATGAAGTTACTTCAGTCAGATAGACATTCAGATGAAAAAATGAAATTTTCAACATAGAGCTAAAGACATTAATCTAAATGAACACAAATTACCCTGATAAAACCACAATAATCATGTTCAAAGTTGAACTTTTGCTTATAAATGGCAGAACCAAAATATCAGAGTTCTGCACTTGCACTGTTATTATGATTGTTCCTAAATGAGTCGTACTATGTGCCCTGACTCAGAAATACTTTGCTCTTTGTGTTTTCTTCTTTGCTCCCAATTTGAAAAACTATGATTGTGCTAACCTACCCCACCCAGCAGAGGTCTGTGATGTGGGATTTGGCTTTCCTACTGACCATACATTAGTGGATGTCAAAACATACTAAGTGCCATGGGAAAGAACATTTCATAGCAATTAGACAACGTGCCTTTCGTAGGGAGAGAGCATTTCCTTGCAATGTTGGCTTTAAGGAGTGCCCTGGCTTTTGGAGATTCCATTTCCTTCATGTAAAGAGATCATGTGTAGTGACAGGAATTTTCTTGGACCCCCATAGAAGGACAGACCACTCTTTACGTCATGAAAGGGACTGAACCACATAATGCAGTCATTCTAATTTTTGAGGGGTATAAAATAAGTGGAATTAACAGTTTTTAAGTACCAACTATGTCCTAAAAGCTCTACATTTGACAACTCAGGTAATTCCCATACTATTCTCCCATGGTAGGCATGATATCTGAAAACTGAAAAGAAAAGTCAGGCTTGGAGATTACATGTGGAGCCAGAATGAGCACCCAGACTATTTTTAGTTGGGGGGACTATTCCATTTTCACCCATGGCTATCACAAAATCATGACTGTCTTTTGTCTCCTGATGTGCAAGGAAGCGTGTTTCAAGGAATACTGAAAAAAGTTAGAGCATAATCTATGTCCTTGTTTCACCCAAAGTGCATATTTATTTAAATTTTTGCCTACGAACTAGATGAACAAGATACTGTAGCTTTGTGTGTGTAGCCAATGTGACCTCTTTGATCTTTTAATTTGGTCTTAAAGGTGTTTCTTACAGGTCAAACAGTGGTAGTTTTACAACTTATTCCATTCCTCTCATTCAGGAAAATATGTTCTTCGCTGACTAAAGAGGATCCCCCTCTTAAGCTGACTTTATCAGACATCCTTCTCTGAAGAGTAACCCAATGAGCTGAAAACAGAGTGTGTACAGAGTAATTCCATCTACCCTGGGCTGTGACAGGCCACCCACTGCCAAAATTTCCTTCAATGTCAGCACTTGACCTGGAGTGGTATGTGTCTCTGAAGCTGGGATGACATTACTGGGTGCCCTGAAGAGCAGGGAGCTTTACACAGCTTATTTGTATATTTACCCCAGATCTGCCAAACACTCCAATCTGAAATTTGCAGATATTGGGTTATATTAAAAGTGTGGGGATGACCTTTCTTTTAGAATATGCCTTAGGTGACCTAGCTTAATGAATAGAAAAACCTTATAAAATAATCTTGATCAGAAGTTGCAAACTATGGCCTGCAAGCAATTCTGGCCTACTGGCTGTTTTTTTTAAATAAAAAATTTTGGGAGCACTGCCACACTCATTTGTTAATGTATCACTGATGGCTATTTTCACTCTATAATGGTAGCGCTGAGTAGTTGCAACAGAAACTATGTGTCCACAAAATCTAAAACATTTGCTTTCTGTCCCTTACTTAAAAAGTTTGTCAGCCTTGGTCCAGATTACTACTTATGTTTGCATCAAGTTTTATACCTGGATTTAGACCATTAGGCATTGTTGATGAGTAGGTGAGCACACACAGATGGTGTCAAGCTATAATTACTCCTATATCTTAAAATATAAACTAAATCTCAGCACTCTTATGCCTTTTTCAGAGATTCTTTCATTAAAAATGAATCTCCCCAGAGGTAATATGGCAAAGGAAATGTACAGTATATAATTCTGATGTAATATGAGAATTATTTTTTTCATGAGTGATCTTGAGGATTAAGGCATGTAAGAGGCACTGCTGGTTGTTTTTCTTTTCATTCATATTAATAAAAACACAGTTTTAGTCAGAGTGTCTATTCAACCATTGAAAAATTATATTTACCAGCTTCTCTTGCAGCTAGAGATATCCACATAACAAACTTTTGGTCAAAAACAAAAGGGCTTCCTTTTGTATATGCTCAGCTTTTGTAGGAATAGATAGGGCTTCCAGGAAAGTTCCTGAAAAAAGATTCAGACTCTACTACCTGTCACCCTTCCCTTCCTCCTTCTTGGATCAAGGTGATAGTGCTGGAAGTGCAGAAGCCATATGATAATCATGAGGTGACAAGCATGAGGTGATGGCCACATGTAAAGATGGCTAAGCTGAGAGAAAAAGAGCCTGGATCCTGATAAGATCTTAGGATTTCTATATCAACACATTACCTACTGGATTACTACTTCCAAATATTTGTTACATGATAAAAGTCAAACTATTTGGTTCAGCTACCCTAAATTGTTTTTGTTGTTGTTGTTGTTATATACAGCTATCCATAATATATACTATTATGAGGAATAATAAAGATAGGAAGTTAACACTTAGTTTTAACATATGATGTTTTGGAAGAATTTTAGTAAAATCTGATATTTAAGGTCTCTCCCAGGTCTTAAAATCTATGGTTTCCTAACCAGAACCCAACAAATCAGAATTGTCAAATTATCTGCCAAAGAACAAAGCTGGTAAAAACTTTGGATCATCTGTTCCAAGTGCCTTACTTCATTAGTAGGAAATCTTGGTTTAAAGCTATTAAGTAACTTCCCAAGAACACATAGAAAGTAACTACTGGGGGCAAAATTCAAACCTAGGATATTACTCATAAATTTATTAAACCACAAAAGCAAATTTCCCGAGCAAATTTTATAGTCTGTAAATTTTAATCCAATCTCCTCATTTAGCTCTAAAATCATAAGTATGAATTAGAATACAAAGCGATCACTTTAGAGATTTCCTTTAGGATCCTTATTTAACAAATATTCCATTTTTTTATATTGCTATGCTTAGTAAGGCAGGAAATACATCAAGCCATTAAAAAAATTTTTAAGCATCAAACATTTGAACTCAAAGGTTATTCAGATTAACCCTCATCTGTGTCTCAGGAAATCCACTGAGGCCGACCACTGCCATCCATAGTATCTTGGTCACTTAAATCTTACTGTGCAGAAGATAGTATTGTCATACCTTATCACAGTAATGTAAGATTTGGGAGTGAGGAAAATTGAAAACCATTCTGAAGAATGCAGTTCAAATGAATGAAAGTTCTTCTATTCTCTACCAATAAATGGTGATCTTTGTAAGATTCTGTTACTATGAGAGTTTGGAACAAAAAGTCTCCATGAAACGTGGTTGGTGTCAATGGTTGGTTGTGCCTCTACTGATGTGGCAGAGTCAAAATGATGCATTAGATGGATCTTCATCATCCTTGTCATGATAAGTGTCAACAGAAATATATGAAGCCATGTGCTTTAGCTCCTGACTTCAGATAAATATCTAAGCCCTCCAGGAAAGCCAAGTGAACAGATAATGCCATCTCTGCTCTGTTTATCTTAGGTTATTTCCTTCATAATTTCTTATTTATGTTAGCATCGGTATTGAGATATAATTGATATTGTTCTATACTCACTATATGGAGCATTTTGTCTTTTGCCTCAACAGTGAGAAGAGGTGTTAATTGGTTAATAAAGGCAAAAGAAAACCCAGCTTACCTATAGCAAAAAAAGAAAGGAGTAAAGGCAACAACACCGAGAGGCTGAATGCTTAAAATGTGGGCTATAATATGTGTGGAACTGTGTCTTGTATCGTCTAAGCACAGAGCAAATTTAAAATGTGCCTGGCACATTTTGGGAATCCCACACATATTTGCAGAATGAATGAATTACCTGGGAATGATCTATTAGCAGAATAAGTCCTTTCACCACACTGACAGGGTCGCTAGATGCTGACAGCATTTTGGACATCAGATCACTGTATCCGTTGAAAAAAGTGACAGGTCTGAGCTGAACATCAAAGAGAATGGCTGACAGACCAGCATAGGAGTCAAGGTTCTCCTCCCCCTCATCGGGCGTGGCAGCAATTAAGCCTTCCAATCCTTGGGCTTCAATGACCACCTAGGAAAAATGTATATAACATTTGTGACATCAGCTCCATGCCTGTTCTGTAAGGGATAGTGAGTTACAGCTAAAACTTTCCTGGGGGTTAATAATTCAAATAGTCTCTAGCAGTTAGGGAAAAAACAAACAAACAAGCAAACAAACAAAAAACAAAAAAACATGGTATGACTGAATATAAGGTGAGTTAGTTTTCTTCATTTAATCCACACAACTGCCCTTTGAGGTACATATGATTTTAGTCATTTTCTTTGTGAAACAAAATAAATTAAAGCTCAAATGGCTGCGGCAGGATTCAAATCCCTCTGCCTAACCACAAAGGCTATGAGCTTTCCATTTATGACGTCATCCCAGAGACTCTTAGTCTCTCCACAACTGTCATACATAATGAATCAGCTATTGCGTAGAGCCCCAAAAGGAGGTGGACAGGTGTTGGGACAGTCATCCTAAGGCTGCTTCTGTGAGAGGATGTAGAACTCTCTCAGCCATGACTCACACCTTTCAGCTTTAACCTTTCTCTCTCCTCAAACAAAACACAGCGAACACCACCAGGTGGCTCATACCCTGATCTCTGTCAGGCATGAGTCCTACATATGCCCTGTCCTCCATACCAAGCCCCTTAACCACTGGCTGTCACTTCAGAGCGCGTATCAGGAAACAGATGGTCATTCCTCAGGACAGAAGGGCATAGTATTCTGACTAGAGTCCTATCAGAGGGGGTAGTAATACCATATTGATAGGAACTCGAGTTTATATAGCAATGGATTATTAAAGCCTAAATGAGCTTACTTAGGAGGTTATGATTTTATATATGTGAAAACTAAAAAGAAAACACATTTCAAAATTAAAAATCCTTTTACAGAGTGTCACCAAACTTTAGGTAAAATGAAAGGGATGGAAAAATACCAGCTGTCAATGCCTACACTTTATTCTTTTCTCTCTCAGCAGAATTTGAAAAACATAGATTGGCCCCTTTATAGAGGCATATTCTGTTATGAAAGATTTTACTATGGGGAATGAATCTCTTTATAGAAACACCCAGGGAAAAAATTATATTCTAGGGTTATATATCTGGGGCTCCAAGAAATATATCTGTGAATAAAAATAAAATATTTTTAAAAACATATGTGAAAAATACTGGCACAATTTCAACTCTGTGAATATGTGTACCTTTAAAAAGAAAAATGGGTTTTTGGCAAGCCTAGTGAATCAAATTACTTAGATTTCAAGTTCATATTTGAAACTCTCTTGGGGACTATAAACCATATACCCTTTTGCAGATGATGGAATCATGGGTGATATATGGCAGAAACCACTGTTAACTTACACATTCTATAGTGTTACCAACTGTATAAAACCTTATTTTACCTCTGACTAATTTTTATATATTATTCAGCAAAATTAATGGAAAATTAGTTACCTGGCTGCCATGAAGCTGAGCCTTCCCAATATGCTGAACAATGTTCAGGTTACTTCTCCTCAGAATGCCAGAACCAGAGTAAAGAATGTCAAGACCGTAAGTAGATGCTGAATGGGGACTACCTAATGGAAAAAAAGAAGAAGAAGAAGAAGAGAAAAAAATGCCCTGTAATTTAGTAACAGCTCCAGTAACACCAAGCTAGGGAGGAGTGTGGAGGAAGAACCCCTTTTTGGGTTACATACGTTCCATGTAGCCAGTGTAGGCAGAAGAGGCTCCACTCTTGGAGAAACGGTCATAATTATGAACAACCATCTCCTTCAGAACTCGACGGACCATTTTGCTGCAACACATAAAAGGAAAAAGCTGCACATTCATTGTAATGGCTGTTTCCGAGTTGGATTTGGGAAAAAAACCCATATACTTAGTGGAAAATACAGGAGGCCAAATGTTCCTTATGCTGCTCCAAGTCTGGGGAGGTGCCAGCTGGAGTGCCAGCACCAGGCGTGGTGGGGCTTCCCCTTCATTCCTTAGCAGGGCAAGGACACCCAGCTGTGAGAAGGCTGAGGCGCCAGTGTGCACTCCTCAGGAGTGGAAGGCACATCTTCTTTGAATCATCTTGGTTCCATCATTAAACAGTATATACTTTTAAAGAAAGCTGTACCAAACTGAAGAGGTCGCCAATATTTCCTTAAATATTTTCCTATACCCTTTAATGCTATTGCTGGCTAATTACATATAATAGCAAATTTCCAGAAACTTCTTCTATGTTTATGCAGTTTTAAATTTAAAAAACTCTCAGTTATATCTATATATAAACTATTCTCCCCACTATAGTTAGTCTTGAACCTTACCCCATGCCTCTAACTTGTCTACTTATCTAATTAGTATTGAGATCTTTCAATTCCTGACTTAATTCTAATCGTATTAGTAATTATAAAATTACAGCAATACAGCAAAAAAATTCACTAAAGGATATGGACCTGGATCTGAGGTAGAAAATTATTGAGAGGAGAGAATGATTACCTCATAGTCTTTTACCCCCAATATCACTGAGTTACAAGATTTTAGCCTGGAGAAGAAAAGATGCGGAGAGTCATGACAGCTTTCCTCAGAGAGTCAAAGGGCCTGCCGGTATGTGGATAAATTATTAGATGTGGGACAAAACCAGGGCCACTGGGAAGATTTCGGTCATATAAAAAAGTAATAGTGAGTCTCTGCACAATGACACAAGTTCCCTCAGAGGAGGTGATCCTCCTGCCACCTGCCAGGAGACTGGACCCCCACACCGGGGAGAGATACTAAGCAAGACACCTTTAATGTTTTTGGTGTCTGAGAATCTGACCTGCAGTATTTGTGATGGCCTCTTTGCCTTTCCTAGGCTGCTCTCCAGCAGACTGCTTCCTCTTTATTGTCCCCAATCACTAGGTTCATGAGACAAGGACAGCAAATCCACCCAGATCTCTCCCACCAGTCACACAGAGGAAACACAGCAATAAAAGACATCAGATCCTCCATTTGTAATGTGTGTCGGCAAATGGGCTCTGTTTCTTTTCTCTCATTCATGCTCCTTCTTCCTTATCTGCCCTGATCTTTTCTCTCTTCTATTCACTCCCCCTGTTTCTTTTCCCTACACCCTTCTCATTCCTTGTTTTTCTTTCCTTCAGTTTTTTTTACTGCTTTTTTATTTTTTTCCATTTCTCTTCATTTTCTTCCCTCCCCATGTCTGTTTTCCTTTCCAACTGGTAATGCTCAAATTTGATCTTTTACATGTTCTGCATGTAACTCACGGGAAATGGAAATTCCTTTTCTGTCCCTCTGTTTCAGGGAGGAAACACAGAGTTTTCGAGGGAACCACTTTGAAGAGGGACATCAGCAAATTCAGAAGAGACTTGGGAACCAGCAGGAAGACAGCCCAGTAAGAGGGATTGAGAGCAGTGAAGTCTCCTCACCCCATTCTGCACACCCAGAGTAGTCCTGAAACGTGGGCCATGACTAAGGTTTTAAATTTAAACTGGTAAATTCTTTTTATCTGTGACATAAAGCTTCAAAGATTTCTAACATTTGGAAAGTTAAGAAAGAACTTTTTGAGAGACCATTTTGTGAGAACTTAACATTGTTTTGTTGTACCATTTACAAATATAGTTCTACTAAAAATATAGTTGGATTTTAAAACATGACTGTTTGGCAATATTTAGGTACCAGATTGAGCAGAAGACCTAGAGTAAAAATCATACCTGGAATTCCAAATCATAGTGCCAAAGTGAAGTTGTTTCATCTGGCCCATTAAATAGTCCTCATACAGAAAATTTTGCAAACTCTTTGATGATATAACACAACCCAGCATAATGGCCACAGCGTTATTATTACTGACAGGTATACTCCACAAGTACGCAGATAAGCCTGAGCAAGCAGAGAGATTGGTGCACTGTTTCCTACCTTGCAGGTGTTTCAAAACGTAGGATGTCTTGAACAATGGAAAGCATGTACTTGTTCATTTCTTTGGGAAGCTCCCCAATAGAAAGCAGGATGTTTTTTACGTCCATGTAGGATGGTTTGTTATTTAAAACGATAGCAGCTGCAGTAGTGCGCACAGTCTTTTCATGAACTTTACGATTCTGATGGTATATCCTGTTCAAAGTCTTCCTCACCTGTTCATAAGATGTTCAAACTTGTTAGTGCACATCTAGATTTTTAACATTGATATTGTGGCAGGCATAGTTAGTGCTCTTTATACACATTCCTACATTTCCCAGGTTCCTTTGCAGTTAGGTTGGGGCCATAGTTCTGGCTCCTGGATCATAAACAGAATTGCTTTGGGTAGCTTCTGGGCTGAGGCAGTTAGGAGCTGGTATGCCTTCTCCATCTCTTTCACTACTGCAGTGAAATTAGGGCCACATTTTCCATTACCTACAGTAGGTATAACATGAATGAGAAATATATTTTTGATAAGCTGAGATTGTGAGGTTCATTTGTTATTTTAGCAGATCATGATATCACTTACTATTGATTTTTTAAAAGACACTACTGCCATGTGGCAATAGGGCTCTGGGGAGGGATGGCTGTATGGACTGGTATTTCTTTCCAGTGAAGTACCTCAGAATCTTCTCCTTTTTAAAATGAATAGCCTTTATTTTTAGAGCAAATTGAAATTTGAGGTTTGTAGTAAACTTGAGCTGAAAGTACAGAAAGTTCCTATATGCCCTTGCTCCTCACCCCCTGCCACTCCTCACACAACCTCGTCCTCTACTCTACACCATAGTGGTCATTCACTACATTCGATGAACCCATCTTTTCACATCAGTATCACTGAAAGTCCATAGGTTACATTAGAGGACTTTTTACAAAATAATACATTAACACCAAAGAAAATTTGCCTTAATTCATTCTGTAGCAACAAATGATTCTGTTGTTTGGAAGCATTGCCTAATAAAACAATCTGTGGTGTTCTGCCCAAGGTACTTATAAATATTTCTTCCAGTTCTACTTTCTTCTGCCTCTTTCTACTTTCCCCAAATGTTGGCCTTGTTCTTGGGTAAAGAGGAATTACGTGACTCACTTAAGTGCAAACAACTGGGAAGGGACAAAGCCAGAATTTGTATGTAGGTCTGTGTGATGTTTAGCCTCTGACCCTAAACATCATGTTTTGCAGCCTATCACAGAAAACCTATGGAAAGGTTCTTTATCTGCAAACTGGAAACATCATTCTCAGCAGGCAGTTTAGCTTAAGGTTTACAAACATTCTCTACCCAATAAAAGTTAAATTTAGATAGCTTCCTGAAAATATAGCAATAAGAAACAATACAGTAATAATCAAGCCAAGATATTTTAGTGTCAAAAAATTTAATAGAACCTTAAAATTTATGGAAATAAATATATTTCTGAAAATACTTTGTTTCTTAAAGTAAAAGAATATGCTTTAATATTTATGCTTCAGAATATAGGACATTATCTATTCAAAAGGTGAGGCTGTTTCAGAATAGCCTTAAGTCCAATATAAGAGGTATATCTAAACAGGAAAGAGAAATTGGTGGTTTGGAAAAAAACAGGATGATTTCAAAGGTGTTTGCATTTGACTCATTTTTGGGTATGCTTTTATCCTTTGGTGAATTTTGCAAATATTCTTGGGGGATTTACCTCATCTGTGATGAAAGAGACATCGTATCTCTGGAGACTGGTGGTAGCGAGGTGGCTGATGGGCCCTTCTCCTGACTCAGCATACTTTAGGAGGAGTGGGATGGCTTCGGGAAGCAGGGCATTCTTCAGGGCCAGCAGGTACATCATGATGTCCTCTTTTTTCTCTGCTTTTTCAAGCCCTCCCAGCATTAACTTCTTGGCTTCTACCACTCCCTGAAAAGATCACATACCACCTCAGATATGTGCATAACCAGTCATTAAATAAGGCTTAGGCATGACTGACTTCACTCTTAGGACCAAGAAAACAACTTAAATTTTAGAAAGTTTTGCATTGGTTGCCTGACTGAGACACACAATGAAGATGAACAAGCCAAACTTGATAAAGATGTTGTTTTAAAAATACACACATTAACATATTCTTAGAAAGCAATGAGTATAGTTATGAACACACTTACTTTTGAACACATTCAGAACGTATAAAGTCATTTTAAAAATTCCTTTGTGATTGATTATTCATAAAACTGCCAATTCCTTGAAATTCTAAAGCAACAATTAGATGGTGCCTAACTGGTAACGGTTTTCTTAAGTGACAATTTTGGTGAAAGTAATGTCTTTTACTAAATGTTTAAAAAGTGCTTATTTCTACTTGATTTCAAATTTTATTAACACTACCATACAGTTAAAAATATGTTTCTTTGAATGCCTTCTATAGCATGTACTTTGCTTGGTACTTTTCAAATGTTGTTCTTTAATCAGAAAAGTCTGTTTTTCCTGGCCTAGAAAAATAGGAACTGAGTACAAGTTAATAGTTTAATAGAAAAGCAAATTAGAAATAGGGACACCTAGATTCTGGTTTTATCTTTGCCACTAGGTATGCTTTAGGGGCTTCAGTTTTATCATTGGCATAAAAATTCTAAAGATCTAATTCATCTATAGGATTTGTAAGTTCTGAAATTAGACTGCAGGCACACACAAAAACAAACACACACATACAAACCAGGATGGTAGCAGGAGGTGAGGAGTTGGAGGACAGAATAAAAGGTCTGTGAATAGAAGGAAAGATACTACGCTTTATTTTCTCTAACCATGGCAACAGTCTATGCCAACTATCAAACTGATTAAAAGACATTAAAAATGTGATAACATAACTTTGTTATTGAGGTTATGGGGCAATAGGTATTCTCTTATGTTGGTGGTGGAAGTATAAAATGGTATGATTCTTATGGAAGACAATCTGGCAAAAGTTAACAAATATGCTTTTTGATCCAGCAACTCTAACCCTGAAGCTACAATTCCAACAATAAAAAAATGTACCTAAGATTATTCATTTTAACATTATTTGTAATAACAAAGGAATGGAAACCACCTAATGATACATCCATACATAGGAGGTGCTGTGTAAACTGTGCTCCATGGACAGAATGAGTGCTAGACAGTTGCAAAAAAGAATGAGGAAGATCTCTACAAACCAATATGGGATGATTTTTAGGGTACATTGTTAAGCGAAAAAAAATTAAGATACAAGAAAGTGTATAGAGAGTGCTATATGTTATGCAAGAAAAAGGACATAAGAATGTGTGTGTGCATCTGCTTACACAAAGAAATACAGGAAGGAGAAACCAAAAACTAATAGTACTACTTAAGTAGAAAGGTAGATGAGGATGGAAGGGAGTATTTACTACAGTCCATCTGGTGGCCAAGTCTCATTATCTTAAAAAATGCATTAAAAAGAAGTTCCTCAAAAACATTAACAAAATTCAATGATAGTGATAATGGATAGTTTACAGCTCCCAACAAGGTAGCTTTAAAGATGTGATGAGAACCAGGTGTCCCATTATCAGAACTTTAAATTTAACCTTTTGTTCAGCTTCCTCCTCCTGCTATTTGCCTCTGATAGGTATTCTTATTCTCTCCCAAAGTTCCAGCCACTCTCTATTCCTGGTGCTAACTCCTCTCTGGGCTGCAGGTATGACCATCTGCCTGTTGGGTAGCTCAACCTGGTTGCCCAAAGGATTCCAATCTTAACATACCCAAAACAAATTAATAGCTCTACCCTCTTCCCACCTCCAAACCCAGTTCTATAAACATTATGTGGTTGACATCACCATATATTTAGTATCTTAACCTGGAAACTTAATAGTCATCTAGATCCTTACCTTTCTCATTCCCCACATCCCATCAGGGACTAAATACCTTGACTCGACTTCCCAAATGGCTCTCAAAAGTCTCCTTGCGTCCTAATGCTCCCACATTAATTAGACTTTTACTAATTCTTGCCCAGGTTGTTGCAAATGTTTCTAATCAGATCTCTAATCAGATCTCACTGGCTCTAAAGTAGCTAACACCCCGGCAATATACCATTTTGCTTCTTTAAAAGTAAAACATCTGAATCTGTCATTCACCTGGCTAAAAGGCATGCTGTTCTTCCTTCTCTGTATAGAATAAAGACTAGACTCCTTAGCTTGTCATCAATAAAGATCCAGCCCACCTCTCTTCTCTCTTTCCCTCTTTTCTGAATCTCTACTCCCACCATATCTGCCCACAAACTTATATATTTTGTGCTCCAGCTCCACAGAGTTTCTCACTGTTCCCAAGGGTACCAGACTCATTTTGACTCTGGGCCTTTTCATACATTGTTGTATTTCTCCTAGGATGCCCTTCATTTTATACTACCATCTCTTCACCTACAAAGCTCTCCTAGACTAAGCTCAAATATTTAACTTTTTTGGCGAAACTTTCCCCAGAGCTCCAAATGTAATAGTTTGTTACATCTTTTGTTTTCTCAGAGCATTCTTTTCATAATTCAATATTATCATAGTTATCTGTTTATGTTTGATAAACAAACTAGTTCTTGGAGGATGATAGAATATTTTATGTATCTTTATACTAAAGGACTAACATCATACCTACCACAGAGCAAACACTCACTAAATCTGCTGAATGAATGTTTTTATATGTGAGTTTTATCTTTAGACAAATGATTTGATATATTATTGCTAAAGTAAACCAGCTACTCAAATAATTTCAGAAATATGATAAGAAGTCATAGTTCTTTGATATAAAATTATACAAGTTTGATTTCTGATAATCTTAAAAAGTTGATACTCAAACATTTTCAATGCCATTTTTTAGTGATCTTTTTTATGCTTAGTTTACATTCTAGTTACAAGTTGCCTCTTTTGGAACTACTTGGTTTCAAGAACATTCTCTTTATATTGTTTTTAATAGCAAGTACTCAGTAAGCAAAATAACATAGTGATGTCTTCTGAAGGTAGAAAAAACTGCTGACTGTAAGCTGACTATGTAATAAATGTGGACAGAAAAAAGACTATGTTTTTATGTATTCAGTATCTTTAATCTATTTTCATTATAGAAAGATGAGCTATGTTAGATATGAATCCATTTGGATTTTCCATATTTAGTTATGCTTACAAAGTGAGTGTTTTATTTTAACAAGAAAGATGTTAAAATTGATAACCAGAAAAGTGGAAAAGCTCAGGGAAGCGGAAAAGCTCCGAGAAAATGAAATTAAAGATAAAATGTAAGGTCCTAAGCAAATAGAAGTAAATAATTCCCACCATCAAAACTCAAAACAGCAGACCACAATTAGTATGGATAAAGCCCTGCTCTAGGAGGTAGCCCTAGAATCTAATATTTTCTTCAATGAGAATTAAACCATACACACCATTCAAAACTGAATACATAGTGGGCACTCAATAAACACATATTGATTGGGGATTAATGAACTATTCACTTTTTAGAAAGTATTTATTGAGCATTGTCTATGTACCAGACACAATTTTAAGCAATTGGTGTTGGAAAAAAAGAAGATCTATTTCTGCATGGAGCTTACATTTCAGCAGGGACAGAAGTAAATGATATACATAATACATAACTGAATTATAAAGTATGTTAGATGGCAATGATTGCTATGCAAATAGAGAAAGTAGAGTAGGGTAAGGGGGACTAGGAGCACCAGTGGTGGGCACATGGTGTGTGTTAAATAGGATGGTCTGGAACCACATGTATAATACATGAGATTAGATTCACACTTACTTTGAGTTTGCAGCCGTCGCTCTGACACAGCTTCCTGACCAGGGCCCCAATGATGATCATAACGGTTTCCCTGATGTCATTGCTTGCAAAGGAACCCTTGAACTTACTCTATTAGCCAAAAAGGGAAAAAATAAGTTACCAAACTTTTTAAACATTTCCAAAGAATATTTTTAGTTAGGAAACAAAGTAACCAGGGGCTGAGGAAATTGTTATGTTCCTAGATTGGAAACTCAGAATTTTGCTTTGGAGACACTTACAAATTCACTAACTCTGAAATGAGGAGTTAATAGACTCTCCTCTCTCCAGATATTCTTAACATTGTTCTATGAATTCCCTAGAAGTTTATGGATTGGAATCACTGGGTTAGTGAGCCAAAAAGCAAAAAACAAGGTCTGTAAAATTTTACATATGGATGAAAAAGGTCTTCACTGCTTTTATCAGAGTCTTAAATGAGCCCATTTTCCAAAAAGATTATGAACTGTTCGGTTCGATCTGTTCAATTAAGTGAATAAATGGACATTAAAAAATTTGGGCAGGAGAGAAGTCTAGCTTTTATTTTCAAAATAAATTTTTTAATATTGGAAGAACTGTATCTCTTCAAATACTGTGCATTAAATACGATGAAGACTTTTGAAGTCAAAACAAATACTTTTAAATCAATTTTTGAAGCATAACCAAGACTTCTCCCCTTTGAAATTTTGTTTCATTTTATATTATTGATAGGTAAACAAAATACTTAAATTTCCATATAGTTTGTAATTTAGAGGAATAGCAAAGAAGATACTCTGTAAAATAATTTACTGTAGAGTTAATAATTAATTAATGGATAGAAAATAGTTCAATATGAATATGAATATGAACTTGAATATGAATAATCAGAAAGTTCTTGGTCAGCCTTCATTCTGATGCTACCAACTTTTTTTTTATTTTAGTATTGTTCGAGTACAGTTTTTTGCATTTTCCTCCCACCACTCCCCCTCACCCCAGCCATCCCCACCTCCCTCCCCTGATCCCAACCCCCCTTGGTTTTGTCCATGTGTCCTTTACAGTTGTTCCTGAAAACCCTTCCTCCCATTATCCCCTCCCACCTGCCTCTGGTTACTGTCAAATTGTTCTTAATTTCAATGTCTCTGGTTATATTTTGCTTGCTTGTTTGTTTTGTTGATTAGGTTCCACTTGAAGGTGAGCTATTGCTTAGATTCTTGAGAGTTTTTTACTGGTGAGAGTTTTTATTTTCCCGGTGTCCATCTGACTTACAATGAGGGCTCTCAGGAGTTCTTCATCGGGATGGGAGGCAAATCCGCAGGCATAGAGAAACCTCTCCTGGAGGATAATGCTACTGTCACTTTTGAAATCCAAAAAGTCCAAAATAGCATCTAATGAGTCTGGGGTCTGAGCAGAGGTGACAGCATCCACCAGCTGAGGTCTATAAGAAAAGGCATAGTTATGGATTATCAGTGTTTAGGATGCTTAAGGAACTATTTAAAATCTCTACTATTTATAGGTTCTCCATTGGTTTGGATTTCCTAAGGAAATGAATTGAAAAAAATTTTGAACAAAAAAATAACTGTCTCAAAAAGACCACCCCCATTTTATTTTAAATGTCTCTTTTAACTCCTCTTTGTCTTATTCAATGTATACTCGGAAAATACAAACCAATTTTATTAAAGTAACCTAAGTGAAATATAATTTGGAGATTTTTAAATAAAAATTATATAAATAAAATTATTAATTAGGTTCAAATTCTTTACTATATGAATAATATATAAAATCTATGATCCTCCAAGATGATTCTCTTCCTCTAATTAGCTTTGTAAACATATTCATTTCTCAAATGCCTACTTTAACTAGTGCACTATTATTTAACTCTTTTAACTTTAATTTATATCCAAGGGGGAAGTTTTCCTCTTTTTTAAAAAAAATAAAATGCACATGGTACAGTCCAGTGTTCGGCCATGCGGGAGCAGAGTGAAAGTCCTCTAGGAAACCTCTAGTTACATGTTCTAGTCACCAAGAATCTTTGGTTGGTTGAGTTTGGGATAATAAAATTTCAGAAACTTGTTGTCATACTAATGAACAGAGAGTATATATGTAAATATTTTATTACAAATCCATATAAGCACACCATACATGTGTTTACTGCTTTATACTTTTAAAAAAGATATATTTGTCTTAACAAAAACTCAGTGAACTAACAAATCTCAGTGAACTCAGTGAATGAAGCAGAGACTGAGAGAGAGCTACTCAAGTGTCTATTATACAAGCACTGCACTAGATATTTTAGGTATGCAATTGCTCTTTGCTTTAATTTCTAGGGCTAAAAATGATAAATACCTCGGGATTGTTGGGAGGATTAAATGATATAATCTATGTAAAATACTTAAATAGTGCTTAGCACATTTTAAATGCTGTATAAATATATACTCTTATTAATTCAATCACCTCACTGAACTCTCTGTCAGCTTAATACTACCCTCATATACAAGGAAACAGACTCAGAGATATCAAGTCATTTGTTCAAGGTCCCATAGCTGATAAGAGTATAGTTAGGATTAGAACTAAGGTTTTTATGAGTCTGGAGTTCACAGTCTTTTAATTATTACATTGATATTTCTCAAGTGATTTCTATGCAACACTAGTCCTATCAGATGCTTTAAGAAAGATATTTTCAAGGTCATTTAAGTTTAGGAAATGTTCGAGGAAACTTATACATAAAATTATCGGATTAAAGATGTTACAAATGTCTACAGCAAATAGACTATTTGACTTGGTTTCACCCAGTATTTTTCAAACTCAGTTGCTCACAGAATCCTTTCCTCCTGGCAAACTTATTAATATTCTGCAAATTGAAAGACACATACAATAGATACTTTGGGAAATGTCACATTCTGCCACCTTGCCTTTCACTATCTTGCAATAAATGTTGTAAAAGGAATTATTCTTTGTAACTTACAGATGTTGAAAGTGAGGTTCAGAGGGGCAAAATGTAAATGACTTACTTAAAGGTTATATACACTGTTGGAAGTCAGAATTTAAAACCAGTCTTCTGATTTCAGTTCATCCTCGTACCTTTCTACAACCCTGTGCTACATGCGTGTTACATAGGTTATGGTACAATATTGTGTAAATAATCTGATTAGGGAACACATTATAAAGTCATCCAAATTATTGCTGCCTTAAGATTTTTAGGATACAAATAAGGTTAAGGTTTAGTGTAACTGCTATTCTAAATTATAGCTAATTTTTACACTTTTCTTAATAGTATTTTTGTCTTTGATGTAAAGACAAATCACCCTGCAGGTATATTTTAAAGTTTTATAATTAAAACAGTCTGAAAATTTATGATTTTGTACATATTTTAACTTTTGATTTAAATATTTATTCTTTAAGAGAGTTATGTATTTTGAAGTGTTAGTTATATAGAATGCCTATCAACTTTTTAATGTCTTCAAGGCAAGCAAGTAACATACAATAAAAAATAAACTATTCAGAAACAAAGCTAAATTCTCTTCTCCCTGGGTAGCTGAGCCCTTTGAACTCAGTGCTACTGCTGCTTGGGTAGTGTGTGGGTGTCATGGCAATTTCCACTTTCAATTATGTTAATGGCTTGTTTTCAGCATTTGTCAAATTAATTGAGCCATGTTCTATATCATCAATTAGGATAATTAGTATCATTCAACTGAGTTTGTGTTTACAGGAAAATTCTATCTTACCTACCAAAAACACTTGTATTTACAGACCAAGTATATTTGAGAATTAAGTTAACTGTCTTAATTGTGCATGTAAAATGAATCACTGTTTCATCAAATATCCAAATTATGTACTTGTTTCTTTTTTCTAGATTCTGTCAGCTATTTACCTCACTTCTCACTAACTCATATGAACTATAGCTTTGACTGGGATGATCACTGTATCTTTAATAAAGCAAAGTTTTTCAGTTGAAAAATTCATGTTTTTTTTTTGTTTTTATAATCAACTCTGAAATCTTTTCAACTGTAAATTAATAGCTGCCAGAACAAAATTATAAAAAAAAAAAACAGTGAGGCCGCATGGCTACCATGGTGTTATGATAAAGCCCTGGTTCAACTAGTCCCCTATCTATGGACTAGTTGGAACCTGATTTAAACTCATAAACACTCAAAGGAAAGTTTATTCTGAGTCACTGCTGAAAACTTGTTATTGCATTTCTGGTTGAGTCACCATTAAATTATTGCATTGTGGCATAATTGGTCAAAGAAAATGCAAAATAACAAATAATTCATTTGGAGGTGGGCAGCTGGTTAAAAAGAGGTCTTTCTTGCTTAATTAAAAAAAAAAAACGATAACCTGGAAATGATTTCCTACAGACCACCTCACACAATGTTCAGGGAACTTACAGAACTTCCTTGCTTTCAGCCTTGAGGATTTGGAGGATCTCTTCTTTCTTCGCAGTCCTGAGGTGCTGAATAAAGACCAGGAAGTTCTGGATAGCCTCAGCCTTGGAGAGGTTTTCAGGCTGCAGGTGTTTTCTGATGGACTGCCAGTGCTCCTGGAGCTGCAAAATATGGCTGCAGGCTCACACTCCATTCATAATTTTGAATATCCACATTTACAAGACATGTTCTCCCCAGGAATAAATTTTCCCTTGTATCTGACAAGCAAAAGAAGTATTATGATATCTTACCTCAATATACCTGACTGCCCCTTGCACATATCACACTGCTATGACTCTCAGAGGCAAATATAGAGGCCTGCTCACCTTGTATGTGATTCTTCTGTAGGAGACTGTTTTTGTCTATTAATATTTAGCTCAAAGGACTGTGGGCATCCTGGCATTTTGGTCATTCCATTGTTACAACTAGGGAGTTACCGTATTTCCGGACTATAAGACGCACCTCCCAAATTTGGGAGGAATAATAATGGTTGTTAATGTTGCTGTTAAGTTCTGTTTACATTTACACTGGTGAAATATTATGTTATTTATGTTATTAAATATTTCACCACATTTTTTGCTTCAAAATTTTTTTTCCTATTTTCCTCCTCTAAAACCTAGGTGTGTCTTATGGTCCAGAAAATATGGGGTATATCTGAGGCCAGGCTTTGACCACCATAATTAAATTGTGCAGAATTTTCACTAATAGAATATTTCAGAGCACAAAAATATTAGAACTATTAAAGAATTGCATCAGATTTCTTATACAGGGAATTCACATAGAATCCATTTTTGTAATAATTTCAGTTTCCTAGTATCTCTTTATTTTATTGTTTGTATGAAATGCCATGTGTTACTATTGCTAAGGTCTGAACAGCTATTACTTATATCTAGTAATAATGACTAGGTAAGAATAGCTAAGTAAATAGAGTAGTAATTAGGTAAAGGTAATTCTCACATACACTATTATTATACTCCTGTGGTTTTGAAAATAATAAATAATTCTAACTAATAACAATATTTGGCTTTGAAATAAGCTAAAGACCTTATTTTTGATAGTTTACCACTTTCCCCCATTTGTCAAGAAGGTGTTAAATCCCATTAGTGACTTCCAACTCTAACTCTGGGATAATTGGTGTGCTGCCAGTTTCTAAATTACTCATTCTTTGTAATAAGCAAAAGATATAATTTGCTTCTTCAAATCCCTTTTGGTTATCTAATCTTAAGAGGATATTGCAAAGAAAAATATCAGCTGTACTTAGCTAAAGATTTACTGGGTCATTTTTGAGGAAAGAGCGTATCAATGTGAAGTCAGATTTTTTTTTTCTTTAAAGGGTTGCAATGGTAACATTATTCTGAAAAGCAAATTCCTCAAAAACACAAATCCTTCCTATAATAATGAAGAAACAGTTATCAAAAATCTTAGATGGTTCATAACATTTAATAACTATGGGGGAGAAACTGATAATTCACAATATAAGTAAAGCCGATTGGTTTCACAGTCATTTTCTAAATAACTTTTATCTTAGATGGCATTAGAAAATTATACTGGAACATTAAATGATATATGAAAGAAAAACAAATAAAGGAAAAAACAAAGTTTGAGAGTGACTGATGATTTTCTGCTTCATTTTGTTTTCCCTTGATTGAACTTTGGTGTATTTGAGAAACTAGTAAGGGATTAGAGCTTTGTACTTTAAGCAAATTATTATATTAGTTTTGGTGATTCTACTTTACTGAACACTAATAATACCCAAGGGAAGAGCATCTTCTATTACCTATAAACAGAATATGAAGCCAAGGGTTTTTTCTCTTGACCACAGTTCAAGTATTAGGAAATGCTGGACCCTAAAGTAATTTCTGTGGTACTACCTTACAGTAATTCATGCAATAAATGAAATTTCTCTTTGTAGGATTAAAAATGTTACAAGATGGTCTATACTTTGCTGTGGGGATGTGCTATCTCATTCCTGACTATAATTGTAGGGGAGGTCAGAGTGTGATAAAGAAGTATTCCTTAATTTAGGCAGAAGGCTAGGTATCCTTTTTTGTCCTCACAGCAACACTGGGAACGCTGAGCTGGCTCAGTAATCCATTTCACTGTGGACATATTGCTACTGAGTGGAAGGAAGGCTTTCAGGATGTGGACCCTTGTTCGTGCTCTTGGTACCATATGCATCCTCCTAACTTCATTAGGCCCTTATTATCCTTGAGTTCTAGGTGTTACTTTTATGAAGCTGTCCTGAAGTCACAACATTTTTTATTTGAGATGAGTGGATGGTAATTATTTGTTAATTATTTATGTGTTATGCATCACCTTGGATGCATATTACTAGGCTACTGTCATCATTCATTGGTGACTGGTAGTTCTTCACAAACTTTCGTCACAAAATTAGTTGAAGCTTCCACTGGAGACAAAAGCAAATTAGAATTTTAAGCCATAACTATTCCCATATTTGCCTGCACATTGCAACTGTTCACACTTACAGAAGGGCACCCTTTACACTCGCTCTGGAAGACCTGCCCCACAATGGGAAGGGCCTTGTACTTGGAATCAATTGCTTTAATTATGGTTGCTACTTGCTTTCCAGACATCAGCCTCGGGCCTGCTTCAGTCGTCTTCAGCTCTAATTTCTGCCTGTATAAACAAAGGTAGATAAAGATCACATTAACAACATTCTTTTGAGTGTACAAGCTACTAATTGCCATTTTTTTTGGCAAACAAGATACTAATTTATTTAAGTTGTATAAGGCCTTGTCTTTCAAGTCATGAATTCTCAAGTGGTAACAGATAGAAGATTTAAGGCTGGATTTTCAAAATATAACAACAAGAGAATACAGAGAAGAAAATTTGCATGAATGCTAAACAAGATATATAATGTCACCTTTTTTGAATTTAGGCCAAGTTTGTAAAAATGGTATCTTCAATACAACCACATGTCACTTATTAACTAAGACAATTAGAAAATCTTTATTTTAAAAAAATTGCCTCCATAGTATTTTTGTCTAACATGTTCTTTCAGAAACTTGTCTCTCTCCCATCAAGAAGTAGAGTCGAGCCCTGGCTGGTGTAGCTCAGTGGATTGAGTGTGGGCTGCGAACCAAAGGGTCACCGGTTTGATTCCCAGTCAGGGAACATGCCTGGGTTGCAGGCCAGGTCCCTAGTGGGGGCCATGTGAGAGGCAACCACACATGATGTTTCTCTTCCTCTCTTTCTCCTTCCCTTGCTCTCTCTCTAAAAATAAATTTAAAAAATTAAAAAAAAAAGAAGTAGGGTCTACATCCTCCCCCCTTGGGCCTGGGCCAGGTCTATAACTGTCTTGACTAATAGATGATAGTAGAAGTGACACTATGTGACTATTAAGGCTAAATCATAAAAGGGAGTTCAGCTTTCCTCTGGCCTGCTAGCAGCACATGCACCTTTGTAGACTTCATTGCCATGTGAGAAGCCTGGCTACCTGAAGCTGCCATGTTGAGAAGCCATGTGGAGATAAAGAAAGATGTATGAGGAGCCTCATTAGTTTGTGTCTTTTCAGCCCAGACACCAGGGAGGTGAAGGAGCAACCTTTGAACCAGCTCTGGTCAGTGACTACCTACAACTGCACTACAGACACCAAGCAAGGCATGGCTGGTGGGCCAGGGCAAGCCCCAGACTTATGAGACAGAATAATAGCTTGAATGTTGCTACCTGATAGACCTGATAAGTAATGAAACATATTAATTTAGATGAAAATATATGAAAACAATAGTAGAATACAAAATTCTACTCCAGATGAGACTTCAATAAAATTTCAAGATTTTGAAGCACTTCTCACAGATTTTGCATCCATTCAACTCTGACATGATGGCTACTTTAGAAAAAACATTGCAAAGCAATGGCATAAAATATAATGCATTTAATGCTAAAATAGTGCTCTTCTAAATTTATGCCTGAAACACCACATACTCTTAGATTTGAAATTCTAATTCTTAAGCCTGTGAGAACTATTCTGACCAAAGAACTTTTCTCAAATTGAAATAACAAGCTTGAGTACATAAGTACTATAAGTCACATTAAAAATTTTGTACCTTTACTTAACTATGAAACTTTTTATGTGTTTCTTAACAACAGTAATAAAAAAATCTCAAGGAGAGAACATGCAAATGCCGCCGTCTTTTTAAAACTAAATAAAAAAATTTGACAGAGAGATCAGAAAATGAACTAAAATAAATCAAGCAGATTGCCTTTTTAAAATTTGAATTCTACTCAGTAAACTATTAATTTTTAAATGAAATTCTATTCTAAAATAGTATTTAATACATGGGATAATTACTGTAGATAATATGAAAAAATAAAAGATGTGCAAGATATCATTACTGTTTTCAAGGAGTTCAGTCAAAATGAGGAAGTACCATCTATATTTTAAAACCAAGTATAATAATATATAAAAGAAAAATAAAGAAAACTTAAAATTTTAGCATTGTCTTACTTTGATACTATCTTGCCTGCAATGGTTCGTAGAAAATTCAGCCCAAAAGCATGTATCTCTTCTGCAAGAACAGCTGTAACAAAGCTGTCTTCTATCTTATAGGTAGTGACAGATGTGGCTTTCGAAGTAACACCCAAGACCTAAATAAGTAAATATTTATAGTTGTAAAATATAATCAGCATTTTACTTTTAAATTAAGTCAAATATCAAACTGTGTTTTAATCTTCAGAAGAGCTTCCCCTTCACACTTCCCCCATCATTCAAACATATATTAAAATAAACCTATTCATTTCATAATATGTGAAATTATACCCTAAACTAAAAATTATAAATGTTTCCAACATATAATACTTATTATTTTATTGTTTTAAACTCAACCCTACAGAGAAAGTGGTTTTGATCATACCTGATTTGCCGTCGTAAACCCAGGCCTTTCTATTTTGCATGAATCCAAGGCCTTAACTTTAGTCACTTTGTCTTGTTGAGCCTGGTAGGTCACTTTACAATCCCCAGAGATATCTACCTAAAAATAAGAGCAAAAATATAGTCATTAGGATTTTCACATGGGCCACTTGAATTCCAGCGGTAACTGGCTTGAAAAGTGGTGTCCCTAATATGCCATGGCGAGTGGCCTTTTGTCCAGGCTGACAAGTAGAAAAACAGGAAGAATTCAGTGTTTCTTGCAGCAAATGGATCCTTTTTCATCCTCTTTGGTTGAGTCTTACTGGTGCCTTCTTAGTGACCAAGGAATAATAAAGAATGCCCTACTTCTCTCTAATGTCTAATAAGAATTGGACAAATGGCCTGGTCAAAATCAACACCTCTGGTAAATGAATAATTCACATTATGTGGCAAGAGAAGTTGACTTTTAATGCTATGTCTAGGCTGTGTGCTTGCAAGTGTGTGTGTGTGTGTGTGTGTGTGCCCTCTGACCAGGTGATTGTGATTAGAAATCTTTAAAAACCTGTTGGATTAATTCAACTCTTTATAAGTCATATCAACAAACTGAGTGTAGGCAAATATATCCCAATACAGATTCTGCTTAGCTTTCCTTGACCTTTACAGCCAGCCTGTGTTAGCACCATTCTCAGCCTGCATTCTAGCAAACTAACATTCCTTTGGCTCAGCCCCGCCAAAAGATTTTCTCCCTTACTCTCGGACTGTCTGAATTTAGACTAGGAAACTTGGATTCAGCTCTGCCTTTGACTCTGGGTGTGGTACTGGAGGAACTGCAGTTCCACAGTTTAACTCTAGGTCATTTCTCTAGTTTAACTGCAGGTCCTTTTTAAAGTGAAGGGGGTTGGTACAGACCAATGCATATAGACCAAACTGATAATGCATTCAAAGTATCTGAGAAAACTGTTAAAATATAGGTGCTCAGGTCCTTCCTAATCTAGTAAATCAGAATCTCTACGGTGAATCCTTGGAATCTATATTTGTAACGGATAGTGATACAAAGTGATGCCACTGGAATGCTCCCCAAGCTTTCCTCATCTCTACCTTTTAGTCACTCTGTAAGTCTCCGCAGTGTAACTGAGTCCAACTCCCTTTACCCTGTATTTGAGTACACATAAAAGGTCATTTGTTTCATGTGTGAGACTTGACAACTCAGCTCACCTTTTCTGAGTTTTACCATAGTAGTAACTTCTCTACTGATTTCCTACAAATAGAAACCCACACAAACAATTTAGGTAACCCTATTGAAAAATAAGAGTCTGGATTTTTAATAATATTAGTAAATACCTCATTGGTGGTTCCAGAGCTTAACTGCATCTGAAATAAGCTAGCCAGGCCTCTCTTGAGATTTTCTATGGCCACAGGTTCATTTTCATATGAATAGAAGTCTTTGACCTAAGGAGGAAAAAAAAAGGATAAATATAAATGTAAATGAAACAAAAATGTATCATTTATCATATTTGGTTAAATAAGTGGCAGGAAAGTTCATATTCTTATCCCTCTCAGTTCTGGCAGAAAGAGATCTTTCACTGGGATTTCTTTTGTTATGAAAAGAGCTATTTAAATTTCTCAGAAACAAGACCATCAGAATATGAAATTGCAAGAGACTGATAACAAGGGTTCTGAACACAGTGGGCATAGCGCAAGGGAAGGAAAGAGGGTACTGACAGAGGCTGGTGTTTCTGTGAAAACAAGGATTGCCCAAGGAAGGCAAATCAGGAACATCCTCTTTGAACATGTCAACATGATCTCTACCTGTAACTCTGCTTGAAACAAAAAACAACCAAGGTTTAAAATAACAGCACAGAAACAGGTTTTTAGAAGAGAATGGCAATCACCACTCTCAAGACTCCAGAGATAACACAGCCACCAAGAGCTATGACAAAGGCCCAGACGTGGCCATAATGCCTGTGGACAAAATTCCACAAGGGGGACTTTCTTTGGCTCCCTGGCAGCACTTACAGTGGCCCTTGGTATGAGCACATAAGAAGGATGGAAGATTTTTGGCTGAGATTGTTATCACTCCGAGACCTGCTCCAGACACTGCTTTGAGTTTCCTTTTAGAGGACAGGGAAAAAGAGGTTGGAACTGACTTGGCTATAATAGTAAATGGCTTATCGTAGCTTTGTTTCATCCTGGATATTATAGGCACAGGAATGATAACAATGTCTCATACTATTTTGATAATTTAACTCATGTTTAAGAAACAAAGCTAAAAATACAAAGAAAATTTTCTGACAACCAGTCTGTCATTTTTTACCCTGTATTAACTCCAAATACTTCATAGGATTTTAAAGCTAGAGGATGGATAAAGCTCCCTTGTAAAAATTCCTTAAGGTCTATGGTGATTATAGCTGAGAACTTCCACCAGAAATATCCTGAATGCCTTCCTATTTTTCTTGAAAACCAACTATGACTTCTCAAGTAAAACAGAAAGCTCATTTATTATGCAATGGATTCAATTAGTATCAATCTGAACAATTCAGCCACATGAAAACTCCCTCATAACTTAAGAGAGTATGTTGCCTGCATTATCCAAACAAGTACCTCAAACCTCCATTTTTATTTTCTACATGTACACTGCCTAATGACAGATTTACTGGGTACTTTATCCCACTCATAATCAGTTTTAGTCATTACACTGGACACACCTGTAAATGGAGGAATTGTGTTTGTTCAGGCTAAAAAGGAGCTGGAATAAGTGATCTCAGCATCTGAAAATTGATGGTAGCATATTCTCAAACAAACCACTAACAATTTCTTGGATCCAAGGTTGAGTTTCTGATGTTCTCAACCTGGGTCTTTTTTTTTTCAACCTATAAACTGGGTCTTTTTTCTTCTTCAGAATTACAGTGTAACTTCCTTTTCAAATATTTCAGAGCATAATATCTCCAGATATCATGACTATTGTAGGTTCATGCCTGGATCACTTGAGCCCAGTTATAGTAAGTAGGGCTCACTGGTTGGCAATGCTGGCTCGTGACTTTTTAGGCCTGAATTTTAAGTACTTTAGAAAGCAAGAGCAGCCATTATGTGGGAAAAACACTTTTACTTATCATCAGTAACCTCACTTTCCTTCCAGGCTACAAAATGTGCCTGAACTATTTATAAAGTTTGACCTAAAATTTCAGGAAACCCAGTTTTCAGATTTAATTTCTGTACTATGCACAAAGTTAAGTATTCTTTTGTTAGTAGCCCACTTCTATGGATCAAGATTTGACCTTGACTGCTAGGTGCCTAATAAAATGGTGGTAGAGACTGTTTTATTTTCCTACAAGGCTAAATGATACAAACAGTGAGACATGAAGAGCATTTTTTTTCATTCTTTCTATTAGCTTTTATTATTTTCCTAGAACTAAAAAAAAGTGGTCAAGCCTCTTTTTCTTTGTATGAGTGCTACTTTTGCAGCCTAAATTCTGTTCTCTTAGTGCAGAACACAGAGGTCCAAACAGACAGCCCTGGTAATCCATATTAGCTAAATGTCAAAACTGTTAGAATTAAGCAGGATTTTGATCATTAAAAAAAGTGATTAAGTCAGAACTTTGCAGTTCAATTCAAGTGGCTATCACAGCAGTAATCTTAAATTTATTCTTTCACAACAGGAACTGAATGTTTTATTATATTCTGGCCATAAAACTGATTTCTTCATTCAGTTCTGAAATGAGCTGTGAACGTCTGAGAGCACAGGATTCTTATCTCAATTCACAGTCCCCAGAGCTTCCGGAGACCAGCAGTGGCACAACCTAGTGGCAAACTAATCCTTTAACCCAAGAAAACCAAAAACAGAGAGAGAGTGTGTGGGTTGTGGGGAAGGAGACAAGGTTCCTCTTCCTGGAAAATTTGGGGGGTCAATTTCCCTTTAAAACCAGTAAGGATTATTCATATATTTTCCTTAGGGCAAAAAAAAATGCTTCTATACATTCTCTTATGTACGTTGTTTAAGAAAAGGTAAAATTCCATTAACTTGCTAAATAGCAAAATTTTTTTAAAGGATCCTAGAAAACAGAGATTAGTCATTTGATCTTTTCTGTTTAGCTGGCATCGTCTCTAAACAGCTCTTTGATGTGTATCTAAGATGGAGCCTAAGTAGAAAACAGATAAGTGAAGAAATATATAAATAATTACATTTTCAAGTTGTCACATTTTTTGGAGGTTTAGTGTGTGTGCAGAAGCCACACTGCCAGATTCAGAAGGCAAATCAATGCCTGGAAACAACACAAAATAAAGGGCCGACTCAGCAGCCATGTGGTTAATTTAATCAATACTGACAGCAAAAACCTAAAAATGGAAATTCTGTGATTATCTAGTTCACCGGATTAGCATTTCAGGCCAAGAAAGAATCCATACTGTAACCTGACGCATCTTTTGCTTATCTGTGTTAATCCACTTAACCAGAAAATGATCATGTTTCCAACTTCGTTTATGATTTGTAGACAAAACTAAAGTCAGGCTCAAATACTGATATAGGAGAGATGACTGCATGAAAAATGGATGTGCAATAAATATGTATGTAAGTATTTTAATTGGCTCTCTTTTATAATGTAAATATAGGAGCTTAAAACAGGGGGTTCAGGGAAGACAAAAAATACACGTTAATGAGCGTCCTTGAAATCACAGAAACCTCAGGGAGTAAGATTTAATTTGAGACTCTTTAAGAAAACTGTCAATCAGCAATTCAATCTTTCCTTTCACAAATTCTCCCATAGTAAGGCTGATGTGAGACTTATGATAATGATCTTTCTGTCAGTAATGTGGCTGAAAATTACACATAGCTTCTTAGTCTCCAGGGTCATGGGTTTTTTTCTGATAAGTACTTTATCATATAACTGAAAGATAGCACAATGTACTTTAACCTGTGGCTACAGTAAATCATCACAGGTCATAGCTCCTATAGAACTGGCACAGTGGAGTTACTGAAATAATGATGTGGCAGAACCACCTCAGCCTTTGAATGGTGAGGACACAGAGTCCATTTGTGTGTGTAACAAAAGACTTTGTACTCAACTGTTAATCCAAGGGGCTATAAAATGATTGGTTGTCACTAAGGCTATAAATGCAATGTATATTTTATGGGCTCAAGCGTTTTGCCACATTGGAAGGTCAGATAAGAAAATAACAGTATTTCATGTTGTTAACAAAGTTGTGGTATGCAAAAATCAAGTGAGTTAATAGATATGATGAAGAATGAAATAGGGATGCTACAAGTCAACAAAAGAGGCAATATTTTCCCAAATGCTTTCCAGCTAGAAGATAGTATAACACAGTGGTTTCCAGCATAGATTCTAAAATTAGACCCTCCGTTGTAGGCTGGGTCCCTGGTTGGGGGGATGGGAGAGGCAACCGATCAATGTTTCTCTCTCACGTCGATATTTCTTTCTATCTCTTTTACCCTCTCTCTAAATATAAATAAATAAAATCTTGAAAAAAATAAAATTGTACCCTCTGTTTTAAATTTCAGTTCCACCATTTGCTAGTTATGTGACCCTAGGCAACTTGCTTCACTTCTCTTCACTTTGGTTTCCTCACCTAGTACAAGAGAATGATAAAGCAGCACCTGCTTCCTGAGGATAAAGCAGATACCCTTCAGTCAGTGCAGGGCTCTGAGTGCTCAGTACTTTCAACTGTTATTAAGCAAAGTTTTTCTGAACATCAGACTCGTTTTAGCTCCCTATAACCTTATTTGTTCATTCCTTTAGTTTACAAGCCTTTATTGCATCCCCACTATGAGCAAAGTGCTAAATACATAAAGACATAATTGCTGCGCACAAGAAGCCTACTCTGGTTGTGGATGGCAGGCAGATAAAGAGAGGATTACAATACACTGTGATGTGTGCTTTCATAGAAGTAAGCCCAGGGGAGGAAGGAGTTTGAGAGAATATTGGGAAAGTCTTCCTGGAATACCAGGTCAGTCAGTATAAGGCATGGTTCAGTGTAAGGCATGGTTCAGTGTAAGTCATGGTGCTTTGAGAAAGATAGAATGGAAGGGCATGAAAGTGAAAGGAGGGCTGAAATATAAAGAATGAAAATTTTCTCTCCGTAAACCCATAACCTAGAAATGATCACCAATGATGAAAGAAAGACATAAGGACCCTGAGTGAGCTACAAAGTGCAAAGGGAGTTGTCAAGAGGACTGGTTCTCTCCAACTGGCTAGAAGCATGTCAGCTTTGTAAAAGAAAGGCCCCTGAGCAAAACCTGAAGCATTTTCAGTATTTTAACAAGTAGAAAAGAAAGAGAAGCATTTTTGAAATGTTGATTCATATTTGGTTGTAGGAGAAATGCCCACATAATAATCCTTCTTGTGAGTTCCTTTTTAGTACTTTATTTTTAAAAATGCACCATAATAAGAAATATATTACATATCTAAAATTTGTATTTTAAAGTATTTATTTTGATCTTTATTTTGAATCTAAAACTTTTGAATCTAGAACTTTTGAATCTAAAGAAACTTTAGAGATGTGTAGACTTTTAACTATAAGAGTCCTTTTCTATTTTCTACTTTAGTTCCTAAAAATGAACGTTCATCTTTATTAATGCGTGTTTATGTACATCAGTGTAATAACTATACTTTTCATAAACCCACATATGTAATACCTAATAATTCATTGACAACAATTGCTTCTCAATCACATATTAAGACCATTTTAATATAGTAGAACCAAACCATAAATAATGCACACTTACAGAATTTTCTGAGTAAATTTTCAAATAGATAGTATAATGTCCATTCATTACTTTATGTATAAAATGCTTTTCAAAGTATTTTATAGTAATCTCTAAATTCCTTTTTTTAAAAAGAAGCATTTAGAAGTTCCGTATCCTTTCAAAAACTTCAATTTTGTACTTTAGTCAGATATTGAGACTCTTATAACAAGTTAATATCACTTATTTAAGTTAGATCATTTCATTCTCATAATTTGTCTATTTTCCTGAATCTAATAATCTGTGACGAACTTTTGTGTTACAACACCTTTCTAGTCTTTCTTAATTTAATAAAGAATGCACCTTCTAATAATCTCATCAATAAACAAGTACTTGATTTTGCTGTAATGATTGCTATAAAATAGGGAACGCAAATGGCTAAAAAATATAAATGAATTAAATGCTTTGATTTACTTCTGAAACATTTACTTTGCAACATATTTATTAGTTCTTGAAAAATTTCATTCACCATAAATATAGTGACACCATGATCCACCTAAGAATAATATCTAGTAAAGGGAAGAAAAATACAAAGTTGGAGAAAAAGATGTGGGACACCCCCCAGCCCAAAATCACTTTTACCTTTCCATGGATTAGATGAAGGAGCACAGGTCTTTGCAAAGCTTCCAAGTTTTCTTTCCTTATGATTTTGGATGGATTTTTTCCTTTAAAAATGCTCTTCTCTCCCCTCTTCTGATTCACATTTTCAACATTTACATCTTTTATCTGATATCATGGAAAGAGACCTATTAGAAAGATTTCTATATCTGTTTTCATCAGATCTCTTAGACAATAAAATGGTAAAGCAATAAACAGAGTTGTCCACAATTTCTTCTGTTTTTTGAATTCATGGTTCAGAAAACCTAGTCATTAACTTCAACCATTAGGTTTTTGAATTAGGTAAAAATATCAATACTTAAAGAAATCCGTGACTTCAAGTTTATAATTATGACTAGAAAATGGATTTTTTATGCCACTGTCACTCATTCATTTTGAACTGGTACTATCTGCCCAAACTCTTCACTTTCTGTACCATTTGTTTGGAAGGAGCCTCCCCCCTTGTATATACAAAATTAAAGATGAAAAGTATAATTACTGAACAAGGGATACATAATATTTTCAGCAGAATACTGTTGTATTGAGAAATGGCTCAAACAGCTGGATGATGAAGTTTTGATTCAATTTGGAAGACAAAACAGCTGTTAGAGACATCCAAAAAAGCAAAGATCACTTGATAAATATATCGCAATTACAGCTCATTATAAAATATAACAGCAACTACTTATCAGTTACAATGAAGCAAATTTTCGTTTTGTGTACCTGTTTCACATTAATATGTGAAAGATTAACTGACTTCACTGAAGAAATCTATTGCCTTTAGGTCCTTGAAAGGTAAATATGGAATCACCATATACTAAAACTGGGACAAATCCCAAAGACTATCTAGCTTGAGCTCCTTTCTCAACCCACAAATCTGCAGCATTATAACTGACCAACACTGCCAGGCAAAGGAGCACTTGTTTTTTTCCTTCAAATACAGAACAGATTTACTCCTTCATTGGTAAACCCACCTGTTATATCAAGGAACTTAGGAAAATTGGGAAGCCCAATTTATCTCTTTCAGTTACAGTAATTTCAATTGTTTTTCACATGACATGGATTCTAGATCCTTCACTCCCAGAACACTTCAAATGCATTCTAGTTTAATGTGTCTATTAATACGACACACAGAACTGGACACCATACTCCAATAATTCACCAGCATATGCCTTCTTTTGCCTACTTCAACAATTTGGAAAGATTCAAATCACTTTTGATTAGCAAAAACTTCGAAATTGTAGATATATGTGTTTTAGTGATAGAAAACAAACTCAGTGGTTATACCACCAACAACACAAAACAAGTGCGATCAACTTGTACACTTCTCAAAGGCTTTGCTGACAACTAGTGTTTACACCTCTGTGGTAGCAAATGCCCACCGTGATTTGGATCAGCTGGTCATCATCACCATCAGGATTCCTCCACAGTAAGACGACATCCACATTGGATGAAATTCGGTAACCCACACTGTCTTGAACTTTTCCTTTGCCCTGATTAATAAAAACTTCAGTGGAGTATGTGAGTTTGTACAGTCGGTCATTATTTAAAGAGAGACCAGTTGTATGACCTGCATAAAGAAAGTGACAGAAGTCAAGTGTTAGTTATAAATTATCCCTCAGACCAGGGACTGGGCTATCCTCTCACAAAGTGGTGACCAGTGGGGGCCTAGTGAATATTTGCTAAAAGATGGTTCTACCTCTCCATGTGCTAAAATCATTGGTTTGGACAGCAACAAAAATAATAAACAAATAAGCTTCCACTTTATAAACATTAGTTTGTATTCCTAGTCAATAATCTAAATATTGCTCTAGTTGAACTACAAAATGTTGTTGAAAATGTCATTGTATTGCCTTAATTATATGATGATTTCTTCTCCCACAACCCAGCTTTATTAAGGCATAATAAATATGATTTCAAGTAGAGGCTCAGTCCTGGGATTTTTTAAATAAAGTTAATGAAATACATTTGTAATTAATAATTGCAAAAGTTATGAACCATTGCAAAAGTTATTTTAAGGGTCAGGAGGCAGTTTCTCAAACAGGATTTTTGAATATTTAAAGAATATCAGTCCAATTCAATTCACTTTGTTAATTTAATTAGTAAACTTTTAGTACAAAGGTACATTTCAAGGTTACACACATATAAGTTTAAATTAGCTGTTTCTGAATAAAATATTTCACTACATAAAATCCTAGCACAGGCTTTAAAGTGACAGAGGCAATTTAATATCATATAGTACACAAATCAGTATTGTGAGCCAAAAAAATTGATACAATACATGGAGGACATCCCATACTTTTCAGTTCAGTTTAATTTACCCAAAGAAATGTGTAAGAGCAGGATCAAGTCTTTCTTAGGGATGACTTGAAGTTTATAGTTTTACAAACATTTTTTGCATATTTTATATCTATAGCTCTCAGGAGGTAGTCAAAAAAATTTCAATGTACATTTTTTCTCAGTACTAATGAGGTTGCATTACCTAGTTAACTATAATAGGCAATCATAACTTTGTTCCCCCTCAGGAAATATGTGTATGAAGGAAAACACAGGATAGGAGGTTGAGATGAGTAGGCCAGAGTGAGGCAGCTGAGAAAAAAGTAAGATTACTTTGCAAAGTGAAAACAAAATTTAAAAAAGCCCTGAAGAGTCTATATCGTCTACTGTCTCTATCACCTACCACAGCACCTACTGCCCAGAGGAAAAAATGGTCAAAATACAGTCTAATAAACTAAGTGTTTTATATGCATTAACATATTTAATCCTCACAAAAACCTAATGGGTTAGGTGCTATTATTAATCTCATTTCATAGATAAGGAAATGAAAGGGCACAGAGATTATACACTTTATCCAAGATCATCCAGATAGTTAATGGTAGAGTCAGGACATGGACCCAGGCTGTCTGGCTTTAGAGGTCATGCTCTTACCTATGCTCTACACATCTAAGCCTAAAAGTGTTAGGCTGAACACTTTTCTATTCCTAGGGAGTGAGCTAGTTCATTCGTTCATTCATTCATTCATTCATTCATTCAACAAGGATGTACTGAGCACCTGCTGGGTAGTGGGTACCTTTCCAGGCTCTGGTACTATACCAGTTAACAAGCAGACAAAATGCCTATCTTTGTGGAGTTTATGAGCAGGAGATGGCAATGAGCTTATATACTCAAAAGTATATAAAGAAAAATGAAACAGAAAAGGGAATGGAGATAGTGAGAGAAAGACCTTTGTGAGAAGGTAATATTCCAGGCAAAGGCTTTAGGCTAGCCACATGGATACGTGTGGGAAGGGCATCCCACACCCCTACCACCCCATCCTCCCTATAGAGAAAATAGCATGTTCAAAGGCCCTGAGGAGAGTTCATGCAGGTGTGATGGAAGAACAGCAAACAGGCCAATGAGGCTGGAATTGAGTAAAGAAAAGACAGCAGAAGGAAGTAAGGTCAAATAGGTGCCTAAGGGTGGCAGGGAGATCTGGGGGGCATTTGCATAGACTTAGAATTAGACTCTGAGTAGATGTGTGGTAAAGTTCTGTGATCTGACAAACCTTCAAAGAAAGAGGATAAGGAAACAAGACCTAGGAATCTGGAAAAGCCAGGAGAAGGAAGTGTGGAATTGGGTATCCAAGTTTATACTCATAAAGATAAAAACAGGCTGTGTCCAAGCAACAAGTGAGGCAGAACCTCAGGTAAAATATACAGAAGACAGAAAAGGTCAGGAAAAACCTTGAAGGAGATGAAGTCTGTAACTCCCTCCAGCCTCCCTTACTGCCACTCTTCTACATTTTAAGTGGGGACGGTGCTGCAGGTTCAAACATTGGCTTTCAGGTCAGGAAAGATATTTTGGACAGAGAGGACTTATTTTAATAATATCTATCAAATTCTGCATAAAGCATAAAGGAAATACCTGTTTTCCTATCTAATCCTCACAGTGATTCTAAAAGATAAGCATTATAAGACATGAGAAAAGCTGACTCTGCACTCAACTCAACAGATACAATGCCAAATTTGACATTCAGATTTACTGAGTTCCAAGTTTTGTGGACTACATGAAGGTGTTTTCTGATTAAAGTAACTATGAAAAGTTTGTAGAAAGGTAGCCTCCCTTAAATTCTGAATTTTTCCAAATTACCACATTGACCATTTTTGCTTGGTTTTACTTTACTGGCCAATTTACTGGCCAATATAATGTGAAAAGGGAAACATATGATAGAACCCTTTTTTACTATGACTTAAAAGTGGTAAAGCACAGGAAACAATAAGCCTTATTCTCCTAGAACTTTTTCCTACCTCTTTCAAGAGAAGATAAAGCCTAAAATGGTTCAAATAAGTGGATTGTGTTGTAGTGTTGTCCCTGTTATCCTTACCTCTTTGATAAATATCTCCCTCTTTATTTTTTCAGAGATCTGGCAACACTGAGCAATGGGGCATGCATGTCCTTTTTATATTGTTAACATAATTTGCTTTAAGGTGTTGCTCTTTAGTGTGTGCAGAATGGCATATTCTGAAGTTGATGTCAAATAAACCCACAAGAGAAAGAGTCAGTACTTCTTCAATGTGCCTCAAGTGAATCTAGAATTTTTAATTGACTTAAAGGCAACAAAATTTAGTTTCAAACCTTTTAGGAAAGATCTTAAAATACTCATTTATCAAACTTAGATGAATACAATAGCACAGTTAATTGTCTCAAGCAAGAAGACAAAGTAAAGATAAATCAAAGGTGAAGTTTGAAGAGACAGTGATAAGGATGACAGGTTATGGGATTTAGGATTCCACCAGAAAACTACATATAAGACTTGAAGTAAAGAGTAGGATATAGGATAAGATGAGAAAATGGAAGATGGTTAATATGAATGAATTAAAAGGTGTAAGTAAGGCTGGGGAAAGAGAGGAAGACTGGAAGTGAAGAAACAGCTCGGGTTCAGAGGGGATGAAATTAAATAGAAAGTTTATGTGCGGGTTATCAGAAGTGAAAGCACTGTAAAGAAAACCAGAAGATGGCACAGAATAGATCCATCATTACAAAGTATGATTTGGAAAAACTTGAGTTCTCAGAATGTTCACACTTAGCATCTCTCCTCTAAATAGACTCTCTTTCATATTAATCTGAACCCCTTCCTCCATTCTCTTCCCAGCCCAATCAAAACCCACCCAAATCTGGTAATTTGCTAAGTAGTTGCAGTGACACTTAAATTTGAGATGAGTTTTGAGGTGGTGAGTGGAATCCCCAATATTTATAATGTCCTGGTTTTAAAGTAAATTCTTCACAAGTAGTTTGCTTGTTAAATATCAATCATTATGGATAGCAAGAAAATTATTATTAAATCATGGTACCATCATACAAAAGTTGATCACATCTAGGTAGAGAAAGTCCTGAACTTTTTATTTATGATATTTGGCATAAGCAGCTAGTACCATAAATCTAATGACATTAAGATTTATGGGTAAATCTTTGGGGCCCTCACTGGCCTAAGTTCATTTCAAGATCTTGGAAGGGGACCCTAGTATCTTTTATTTCAGTAACATTTGCAAAAATAAGATGTTTTTGTAATTTTTCCTCAAAGATGACCCTTAGGTTGCATAGTCTTCAGGTTCAAAAAATCTGGATTTACCACTGAACTTGAACACAACAAACTGTAACTGTCTCCTTCTAAACCTGTGTGTTACTGTTGCCTGTCTGTATTTTAAATCTTCATAAGTGCATGTATTTGAAAATATCAAATTATGCAATTTTCTTATTTATAGGGTGAGGGAAAAAAGAGAAACCCATAACAACTACTATATCTCAATTATTTTCCTCAAAATAATCATGGTATTAGGTTTGATATTATGTTGTAAAAATCACTCATATTTCAAACACACAGGTTTATTTGACAAATAATAAAATAGTAAGTTCTCTATCTAATAATTCTCAGTCAGATATAATTTACAAACTTTTACTTTCTTCTCAGAATTTTTTTTTCATCCAAGTAGGGACTGTATCTTTAAATACCAAACATTTTAGAAACCAGTGAAAAATACTATCACTTTAAGAACATAATGTTGAACATAAGTTCAAGAACATAAAGTGTCATTTGCTTATGTAAAATAATTTAAATTTAGCCCTCCATTTATTGTTTCAATAAGAAAGATTGTCTTCTCATGTGGAAATTTTCCATACAAAAAATCTTGAGAAAAACCTCACTTTATCATCAAAAGCCACAATTATCCCCAAAGGGTTTTTAAAGTTTACAAATACACTGTTTTATCAAGTACTTAGAATACACAGTATTCAACATTTGTTAGGTGTGATGGGAAGAAAAGACATGCATTTTTATATATAATTTTAGAAACTAAATAACATCTTGGGAGGCAGATGAGAGCATTTAAAACTTAGATAAAGTAAATCCCTTTTTACTCCTAATAAACAGGATTTGTTTATGCATTAAAAAAAAAAGAATACACAGTTAATAAATAGAACTTTATCATGCTAAGTTATATGTTAGATCCTTTACCTTTGATAGTGCTCCCTCTTAACGGACTCTAAAAAAGTGATCATTTTACAGGTGCAACATTTAGAAATCCACAGACTGTATAAACCAGCTAATTTAAAACAAGATTCCATATCAATACATTTCATACATCTTTTTGAAACCACTAGTCATAAAATGTTTTTCTCTCAAAGGCCTCAATTCATGGGTGTTTTAAAAAGTCAATTTTATCCTAAAGAAGAAGCAATAACTAGCAATAATATTTTTCCAAAGGTAATAAATATTCATTCTTAAATGTATGTAGTTTTATTTTCTGTAAATAAATGATAATTCTATCATTTCTAAAGAGTAATGAAATTAAACAAGTGCTTTACCATTTCATTCATAATTCTTTGGCAAATCAAATGCTTTTTCATTGGGTCTAATTCTTGATGTCACGTTGCTAAGCAACTAGAAGGAAATTTAAGAAATGTTTTTTTTAATCCTCTTTTACAATTTAAATGAAGGAGCTGCATTCAGTGAGTGACCAACAGCAGCAGGTAACAATAGCTTGCATCTTTTTTTCTCTCTTTTAAAAATTGACCATGAATGAGAAATTGAAGCAAGAAGCACACTAAACTGAGGAAATGAAACAAAAAGGAACTTCTGTTTTCTTAATGTATGGAGGAATTTGAATTTGGTTTTTATTCTAATCTAGCTATGCCTTCACAAACATTCCATATTTACATGGTTTTAAGATGGTTTACTTAGAAACTTTTTCACCATTCACACACACACACACACATACACACACAACTTCCCCTCAAAGATAAATTAAAGTTTAGAAAAAGGCAACACGAACTTACCTTTAACAGAAGCTGAATATGAGGAAATGAAGCAGAGAAAAAGCACAGCAAGAAGAATCATATTGACTAGCCACCCTCTAATGCATCCAGTACCCAGCAAGGAGTCACTAAGAAGTAGACTCTTCTGACGGCAGTGAGGGAATGTCCCTCCTTAGAACCTGTAATGATAATGTTTATCTTTGGGGAAAGGTCAGATTCCAAACTCCAAAATCAGGACCTAAGTTCACCAAAGGGCTCACTATTAATGATTAAACACAGGTGGGCTGTAGTTTTCGGTCTTTCATTCTTTAATTTTTTTTTTACTCAATAGGGAAAAATCAAGAAAGTTTTCACTTTGGAAAGCTAAACTAAACCAGTCCATCTTCTTATATATTCAGAAGTATTTAGGGACATTTGAGGAAAACTGATGGTGATACTTCTCTGCTCAATAGTAATCATCATGCTTATGATATTAAATGCCTGTCTTCATGTTTTATCACTTTATGTGGAAGGGTAGTGAGGATTTTCACACTCAGCTTAACTTAATTGAGTTGTATTATGTCTTGTATGTTCATCTTTGAATGCGTGCTATTAGAAGAAATCACTCTGAATTTTAGGGCTTAAAAATATTTAAGTTGTGCCACCACCAATCACTTCAAAATAATGTTCAAGTAGGTAGAACTTTAATTTCTGAAACCTAGATGATCAACATTGTTTACTATTAACACATTCTCAGGCCAATGGAGTATGTGAGTATTTCATAGTAGATGTCTAGCTATATCTAACGACAAAAAACAGCTAGTCGTCTAAGTCCCCAAAGTGACTGGAGTCCATGCTTTCTGAATCCCATTTCTAGGAAGAGATTCAGATGGGGAATTCTAATCCTTAGCACTATTGCTACAAAAAATTAATTAGGAAACATCTCTAGAATCAGAGCAAATACCCTAGTATAATGAAGGCCATGCTAACTGAACACACTTTTATCCTTGAAAACTCCCACAAGAGAGACCTTAATACGAACAATGAGGTAGCTTGGGTGGCATGTGTGGGGTTGGGTAAAGAGGGAGTAAAATACTCATGAAAGGCCATTATAATGAACTTGAAAACACTTAAGACCATGTTTAATTATAAATGAGTTCTTAAATCTACCCTCATCTTTCTCAGAACATTTTCTAGAATCTCAATCTTTAATTTAGACAACCAACCCATGTAAAAGACAGCCAACTTAATAGGGCCACAAAATAAAATGTAAAATTTAAAATCTACAAAGCTTATATAAAAAACTAAAAGTTGAAAATTATTCATCTTTGTCATCTATTGAGGTTAGAACTTCATTTGCTGTCATAAATTTTGTATATAACTTATGGCTAAAGTACCTATACAAAGATAAAATGCTGGCTTGTGACTTTCACATTAAAGTTATAAGTACTAAGTTTTCCTGGGGTGAACAGACAAGGCCATTCTTAGAAAAATGCTTTCGTTTTTATTAATAAATAAGTACAAAGTAAAGTGAATGTCCTTTATTGCTTTATTGTCCTTTATTGTGTTACTATATTTCTGTGTGTTTCCACAATTTCTGCATTACAGAGGGATACAAAGCCATTATAGTCACTTAAACTTTACGTATTTATTTAAATTAAGGATTAGTTTGAATCTTATGTGATTCTATGAGAGCTGTTTTTGGCTTTTCCACTTGAGGCTCACAGTTACATAGACCTTTAGTTTTTGTGATTAGACTAAGTGAGGCATGATACGTGTCTCTTCGGGTAAAGTACCATTCGTTGTCAGGTATCAGAGTCCAACTAATAAAAGGTATATCACTATTGCCTAATAAATCCTGTTTCACTTGAGCATTTGCTTTCCACAGGAAAACTCCTGTGTCTGTATTAGTCATTTCAATACAGATTGCTCAAATAAGGCTGCTTCTGTTGGTGATAAATAACATCATCTTCATGTAACTTTTTCTATTTACAAAGATATTTGAAAGATTTAGGATTGCTTCATCCAAGATGAAGAATGCCAAACACTTTCCATAATCAGTGAATTTTGTGTACCAAAGAAGAGGCTTTCTCCTCTGCTGCCTTTTTGATCAAGCTGAGCAAGCACTGTACACTGTATGTGGAAGATACCTCCCAAAACACAACAGCTATTTTACATGGCATGTGAAGCAATACTGAAACACAGCACAGAATAAAACTAACAAGAGCTTCCATCTATGGACTGATTACTATATAGAATACTCTATGCTAAGCACTTTACATTTTTTATAGTATATCTTAACAACAATCATTTCTCATATTAGAAAAATGAGGCTCAGATTAATTTAAGACAATGATTTAAGAATTATACAGCAAAACAAACTTGAAATCTAGGCCCAAAATTCTTCTTTACTTAAAAAATATTAGAAATAGAAAATGGAAAAATTGATTTCCTATGGGTGATATAGAGTTATTAATTGGGACTCTCCTTTAATAAGTCCATCACAACTTTGTATGGAGGTTAGCAAAGCACTTGACTGCTGTGCTTAGATGTGCCTGGCTGAAATTACAGAGGCAAACATTGATCTGTGCTATCCAGATTAAAGTCAAATAACAGATTTTAAAACAATGCTATTACAATGAAATTTTGCTGGTAGTACATGACACTGGGTAATACTGCTATACTACTATTTTGCAGTAATAAATAAGAGACTATGAAATAAAGATGAATGACTAATTCCAAAGTACAGCTGTGTTTCTGTTAAGTATCAGAGGTTGTTAGAAGTTAACTCATTTTCCTTGATTAGAAGATAAATGAATTTTGCCCCACTAAAGGCGGAAGAGAACATATTACCATACTAGATATAGATATAAGTAGGTCAGGTATCAATACAGGAATAAAAAGTCTTTATAGCATCAGAACACTGTACTCCATTCTTAAAAAAAAAATCAGTGAAAAAAATTTTTAGAGGGGTATTCAAGTTATCCTTAAGTGGTCATAATAAAATCTAGCATTAGTTTAAATTCAGTGAGGGAATTAACATTTTTAAGGAATCCTGAAAAAATATTTTCAGGTCAAGAATATTCTTATGATGTGTGCCATTGCTGGCATGGCTCAGTGGATTGAGTTCCAACCTTCAAACCAAAGGGTCACCTTTAAACCAAAGGATTCCCTGTTAGGACCCATGCCTGGGTTATGGGCCAGGTCTCTGGAAGGGGACTCATGAAAGGCAACCACATGTTGATATTTCTCTGTCTTTCTCCCTCCCTTCCCCCTCTGTAGAAATAAATGAACAAAATATTTTTTAAAAGAATATTCTTATGATGTGATGAAATCTTCTATACCATGGCAAAGTTATAGAATACATATACTCTTTCAAAGGTAAGATTTCTGTTTGAGAAAAGAATAGTCACTAAATGCCTTTTCTTAACAAGTAAATTTGAGACTTAGGTTTGAAACACTTGGAATCTAAAACTCTCTAAAAAGATAGTGATTTTTTTTAACAACCAAAAATACCTTATGGGTCAATAACAGTCACCCTAAAAGGAATCTAACTTTATATTATCTTTAGCCACACAAAACTGAATTTCTAGCATTTAAAGAAGATAGTTGATGGCTTTCTTTCAGTAGATGAAAGAGATGGCTCTTTGTTGTAAAGAAAACAAAATAAAATTTTGACTAGAATAATTTTATTTATAAAGGCAGACCAGAGATTCCCCATATAGCCTGCACTCAGTTTCCTCTATCGTTAATATCTTACATAACTGTGGTAAATTCATTAATATTAAAAATATTGGTATATTATTATTAACTAAAATCCACATATTACTTGGATTTTCTTTTCTTTTTTATTAAAAATTTATTTTATTGTTCTATTATAGTCGTCTGCACTTAATCAACACCACACCCCCTGACACAAGCCCTCCCCAACTCGCTCCCTTGCTTCCACCTGCCTTGGTTTTGTCCATGTGTCCTTTACAGTAGTTCCTGAAAACTCTTCCCCCTTCCCCCATTATCCCCTCCCACCTCCTCTCTGGTTACTGTTTGATTGTTCTTAATTTCAATGTTGCTGGTTATATTGTGCTTGCTTGTTTGTTTTGGATTTTCTTATCTAATGCTTTTTTCTCTGTTCCAAGATCCCATCCAGAATATACTACTATATTTAGTTGTAATGCATCCTTAAGTACATCTTGGTTGTGACAGTTATTTGTAGGAGGTTCCTCTATTGCAATTTATGGGATGTTTTTCTTATGATTTGACTGGGCTTATAGGTTTGGGGAAGAAAGACCACGGAGGTACCATTTTCATCACATCCTGTCAAAGGTATATACTATTAACATGATTTATTACTGTTGATGTTGACCTTGATTACCTGGCTGAGCAGTGTTGTCAGGTTTTTCCACCATAAAGTTACTCTTTTTTCCACTTCCTCCTTATACTACACTCTTTGGAAGGAAGTGCTACATGCAGCCAATATTAAAGATTAGGGACTTATATTCCTCCTCATTCAGGATGGAGTATTTATATAAATAAATAATTTGGAATTCCTCTGCATGAGAAATTTGTCTCTCCTCCCCCGTTTATTTATCCTTTATATCAGTATGGATTTATGAGTATATTTATTTTATATTTTGGGTTATAATACAACTGTTACAGCATTGGCCATTGGGAACTCTCAGTTGGCCCCTGTGCTCCTTTGACATATCCTATCCATGTGTGTGAGTGTGTGTGTGTGTGTGTGTGTGTGTTAAAGAATTTCCTTAATTTCTGGCACTGCAAGATGCTCCAGTTTCATCTTGTACATTTTCATCTTGTCATTTCTCCAAGGAGCTCCAGTTCCTTTCATTGAAGAATGGTATTAGAAACCAAAATATGGGCACAAAGTGTGCTCCTTGTATGTTAAGTCTTCCAACCCATGAACACAGTGTATTTCTACATTTAGATCTTTATTTCTTATGTCAGAGTTTTGTAGTTTCCCTCATATAGATCCTGTATACGTTTTGTTAGATTTATACCTAAGCATTTCTATTTTGGATTCTAATGTATTTTTGTATTTCAAGTTTCAATTGTTCAATTGACTTTTGTATGTTAACCTTGTATCTTGTGACCTTGCTGTAATCACTTAAGAGTTCCATAATGAATTTTTGTCTCAGATTTTGGGGAATTTTTTACAAAAACAACAATCATGTCACTTGAGAACAGTTTTACTTCTTGTTATTTCCTTTTCTTGTCTTATTGAACTATCTAGGACCTCCAGCATAATATTGAATACGTTTGTGTACTTTTTATATTACATAGTCTTTTTGAGTTCTGAGTTTTCCAATTACTTTATGAGTTTTTTTGGTTTTATGTTGTTCTATTTTCTATCATATTTGAATGTTCTCTTGTTTTGAAATATTGGGTTATATTTTTCAACATTTTTCATGCTCCATATTCATTTTTATTAAAACAGCTTTTAATAGGATTCACATATGATCTTTCTCATGGTTATTTTTGGGCTAAATAAGATATTCTGTACTTTGAAGAGGGGGGGTAAAACAGTTCTTCTAATCTTACGGTTCTAGAACTTCCTTTTCTGGTGCTTTCTTGTTATTTCTTAGCTTTGTCTCCCCTTCTCTCCCACTTTTATCTATACCTGTTTTAATTTTTTCCTTTGCCTCTATTGTCCCTGTCCTGATCAAGTTGAGTTCTCCTCCCAGAAGTTTCTCCTTAATATTGGGTTTTGTGCAAGAAGTGAGCTCAGGTTTAAGTTTTGAAAGTTCGTAGCCTCAACCCCCCACATACACACACCCTTCTAGAACTTTTCAGATCTTCCTGCTCATCCTTTTGTACTCACTCTGAAATTAGTCTGCCAGTTTTGTTGATTTCACATTGGTCTCCCTTGCTTTTCAATGAATACCTATTGGCAGGTGCTCTCATAGCCTTCAGATGCTATGTTGTCATCCCACTATTTCCTCCTACACAGCTGTTGATACTTAGTTGGTGGTTTGTTCCCATCCACTCATATTTTGAAGTTTAGAAGAATTCTTTTTCACATTTTTATGTTGTAGCTATGATATGAATATGTTGTCATTAGTGTTTTCCTATCCTAGATGCTCTACCTATTTTTATGAGACAATTCAGACTATACTGCCTCCATAGTCGCCTTCCTAGAGTCTTCAACATTCATATTACTTGGAAGGGGGGTAAATAAGGAATACAAAAATGTTTAACTTTTATTTTTGAAGTCAATAAAAATGCTAGTTGAATTTATTATAAATGATATATTGATTCTGCTTTTAGGTACCTTTCAAGTCATCTTTGAAAGTTCATTTATATTTGGTTTTCTTAGCTGGAAATTAGTGTACAATTGTCCCTTGGTATCCACATGAGATTAGTTCCAGGATGCCCATGGATACCAAAATTGAAGAGTACTCAAGTCCCTTATACAAAATGAGGTAGTATTTGCATATAACCTATGCACATCCTCCCATACACTTTGAATCATCTCTAGATTACTTTATAATACCTAATACAATGCAAACACTATATAAATAGTTGTTATACTGTATCATTAGGGAATAATTACAAGAAAAAAGTCTGTACATGTTCAGCACAGAATAACCATTGTAGGCCTAACTACATACACGATAAAACTAAAATAGGTTTACAGTTGCTTGTATGGAAGATAATACAATTAATAAATATCAATACAAGAATAAATTGTTTCACACTCTTACTATGATAAACTCACTTTTGCCCCACCCTGCAGTACACATCAGCAACGACCCTTGGAACCTGCAGGGACTGGCTGTATAGTCCTCTGGACTGGCTGTATTCACAAGTGTTGTTCTGTGCCCACAACTCCCCATCCCAACTTGCTGTGCAATATTCTCACACTTAATAAAATATTAGAATTAGACTTAAAATAATGAAATTTGTGGTGATTGCCCAATGTTCTCAGGCCACACAATTGGAGGAACTCATAACTCTTCCAAAAACCATTATTAATGTTTTTGTGATCTAAAATTCTGGTTCTATCTTTACCCTCTTCTCACACTACAACCTGGTCCGGTTTAAAATACTGGCTGCCAAGTGTCTGAATGTGATTCACAGACATGTTTTATTTAGCACACTCAGTATTTTTTTAATTATTGACAATACTAAAAATCCAAGTTTCACATAAAAATTGATTTTTGGCTGCTATTTAAAAATTGAGATCTGATGTCATTAGCCCACATTCCTACTTGGAACTTGGACACCGATTAAATAGAGAATGTGTTCTCATGTTTGTGACACTATTCTCCCAGATAGCTTTTCTCTTTTGTTAACTTCTAGTCCTTGTAACCATTATAAATTTGCAACCATGGACTAACATCTCTTCAATTTCAATCTCATATGTTGGTTTAAATTACCAAATATGTGATGATTTCTAAATCTGTTTCTACTTAGATGTTCTGCAGACTACCCAGAACCCACATATTCAAAATCATTTTTTTTCCAAAACCTGCTTTTCTTCCATTATTCTGTAAATGACCCAGGTAAAAAAATCACATTCCTATAATTGTCCAAATTGTAAGAACACTTAGGGCTTTTCTTTCTTTCTTCTTCCTCCTCCTACCCAAAACTTTTCAGTCATGTGCCAAACTATGACATTTTTACTTCCACTGTTCCCAATATTTTAAATACCTTTCTCTTCTTCATATCTGGAAGACCCCTACTTACTTCCCAAGATGGAGCAAACTTATTAAACTTCTGAAACTGGCTCCTGCATCCAAGAGTAGTTAGTTGCTCCTTTCCATGTACAAGCATCTCAAGTATATTATGTTATATGGTATTTTTGTGTTGCTGGTTCTACCACTAGACTAGGAATTCCTTAAGGATACTAATCATGATTATCTTTGTATCAAGAGTACTAAGTCCAAAAATATATGGAACTCTACATATGTGTCAAAAAGATGAATTTTACAAATCAATGAAAATAAGATTATTTCATGTCATGATTTTACCTTCCTATACCTTTTATATGCTTAGATCTTTGGTCAAAGTCTTTTTTAAATTTTTTTTTATTTTTGCTGGCACTTTTTAGTGCTTGTTTTGGATTGATACTAGAACCATTTCAAATTTTGCACCATGACTATAAAGTTAAGTAGCTTTGTCAAAAGAAAAATTACTGACTCCACTACTACATATGAGTTTTTAAAGTGACTTAAATTTTTTTAAATATCTAAGGAGTCCAGGAGTCCATATAATTCTGAAAAAATATATAATGACTCATAATAACAGATCCCTGAAGAAAAACTGAACAGCTGTTAAAAGATTCGGCACATCACTGTGTCAGCCTGAGTGTAATGACCTACATGTGAAGGGCTAAATATCCAGTTACTAATCCTCCCTCAGCTACTCTTTGCCCGGGTATGGAAGCAGCTGAAAAAAGATGCCCTACTAACAAATCAGAAATGGAGCCAATTAAGAGATCTTTTAGATTTGAGATTAGGAAGAAACAGAGAGTGACTCACGACAGTGTTCAGCTGACAGTTTTTCAAGAAATATTTGAGGTTTGAAGCAATATTAACTTCATTTTTGTAATTAAATTTATTTAATAGATAAATTTCAATTCTTTTAGAAAACTCAAATTCTGAATTTGATTTTTATTCCCTGAAACCTTTAAACATGTTCAAATGTTTTCAAATATCAAGAATAGTTTACTTCAGAATTGTTTCCCTACTGATAACAGTCTTCTTCTTCATTGATTCAAACTTTATTATCTTTAAATTTTACAATAATCACTTGTTAAAAGTAGGACCAAATAAAAAAAAAAAACTAAACACAAAACGACAATCTACGAGATTATGTTTCAGTTCTTTCTGTTGACTTGGTCTCTATATAGCAAAGTTACATAAAATCAAATATTATAAACAATGAAATGTCATCTGACGTTTTGCAAAACAGAATAGGAGAAATAACTTAAAGAATGGAAAGATTTCCAATTGCAAGCTTAAACATTCTAACTTAACTGCCTCTTATTGGAAATTTGACTCACTTTTAAAATTGGATTTTCCATTTGAATTGTGTAAAATCATATTACATTGACAACCTTCTGTACATATTATAGTGTAGGCAAGAGATGCTTTGCCCTCATCTCTAACAAAGAGCCTTTCGTCACTGTTTCGTATTTTTAATTTTCAAGAGTAGGAATGTCTTAAGTCTCCTTCCGACCCAATATCCTCCCAGGAACACCTGAATGAATCACATGTCCACAGGTACACTGGTGCTTCCAAGAGGTAAAACACACATCAATTCCCACTCCAAAAACCATAAGGACTGCTGACTCCGCCCCACACCAACTCCCTCCCCTTATTCCCGTGGCGGGTCTGGAGTTGGCGCAGTTACTTGACGTAGACGAAACAGCCGAAGCCAATATCCCTGCCTCTGGGAGTTGAAGTTTCCGAGGGAGGACTCGTGAACGGCATCAAGACCATTCCAGAAAGACTTTTTTCGCGTGCTCTCGGGTTCCCTGACAACTCCTTGTCTTAGTAAGTCTTCTGGAACTGAGGCTGGCTCTCGCCTACCCTTTGATGTCCTCTGACCACAAAAGAGACGCTCAGCCAGTGCCACTGTCAATGAGCTATAACGGCTTCCGGGGGAGAGGAGAGTGAGGCTGTGGAAGTGGCAGCCGCGACCCAGTTGCCGGAGGAAGTGGCGTCATAGAGTGCGCCCTCTAGGCCCGCCAAGAAGCTCCCTGATTGGCTAGTTTCAGCTTAATCCCGCCTCTCAAGAGCGTCCTCCAGCGCGTGGCCAAGAGGGGAGAGAGGGTCCAGGCTCTGTCCACCCCTGTGGGTTGCCAGCTGTCGATATCTCTTTCGGGGTCGAGATCCAGTCCCTAGTTTGTGAAGAGTGAGTTTCCAGAGAACGAAGGGAGAGGGAAATGTGGAGTCTGAAGGGCCAGGAAACGAGTTACGGTTTTGTCACTTCCTGGCTAGAGACCGTGGGCAAGTCGCTTTACCTCTTTTACTCTATTTATCTCCTTTTGGGGGGCTGACGTTGTTGAGCGCTCGGAAAGATAGCGAACAAAGGGGAAAGGTGCTGCTGTGCTTTTAGCCCTATCGTGGTGAGCTCAGGACGATTTTAAGAAGACCGAATTGTTACCTGATTCCACGGAAATAAAATATTAAGTGTTAAAATTGGGCCATTTTTGTAGAGATATAAAGAGGATAGCAACAGATGATTTTCTCACTTTTTATTTTTTAAATCCTGCGCCTCTCCTTATCCCAGCCCAACCCTCTGCCTGAGGCCTGACAGCTGAACCAAGCGCAGTTTCTACTACTGTAGATTTGGCGGGCGCGGTTTGAAAAATGTGTTCTTTCCCTGTCACTGTCAGATCATTTAATTCCATTCTGCAGTTATATCAAAATTCGTTTGGATTTTTCTGAGAGTCTGTGTCATTATTTATGAAGAATATGTTAGCCCAATCATAAAATCTATGAAAGTTTTTTGTTTTAACTTTGCCCAGTCGCTGATTTTTGATGTGTGTTTTTCCTATTTAAATCTGCTAAGAAGTGGAAATACAAGGAATATTGAAACCCTTCTTTTGTGTGTTCTTCCCACACCAAATGGCCTTAGTCATATTTATCCAGTTTTTAGTTTTATAAGACCACCTGACAACCTATTTATGTGACTAAATGAACCATTTAAAAAATTCGGTGCTAACAAAATTTCACACAAATATTTCTATAATTGTTAAAAATACGGTTCTTAAATATTTGTGGAATGTGGTTAAATGACTGAAAATGTTCTGTGAGAGCGTCACTGCATGTGAGGGAAGAACACAGAACTCTGTGCTGTAGAGCTTAATAAACTGTGGCCAAAACTAAAATAAGAAAGCAAATATATCCAGTAAACATCATACATATTTTATTTAACTTGTAATCGGAACAAGCTAGTGCATAGTGAACTGCTTATTGCATGGCAATACTCAGTGGGAGTTGGTACGTATCCTTGTATGTGAAGAGTGCAGTCTCAAGCCAACATCATTTGTATTGTATTCATGCCTGAAGATATCTAGCTTACTCAAAGCTTCAAAAAATTCACTTACTATAGTGCATTTTCTTAATTGGAGAGAGCTTTAAAAATAATATGACGATGTTGACTAGCTTATGATCTAGCTATGTACTTGACAGGGTTTCTAAGACTTCTTAGGTAGGAAAGGCGAAAGCTCCCCCTAGTGTACTTGAGCTGTAAAATACTGCTATTCGTTGCTTTTTGTAACTTTCATATCATAGAGCCAATTAATGCTTGCAATTTTTGAACCTAATAGAGAACTAGCAAAAAATGCCAGTGATAATGGAAATAGTCTTAAAATATTATTTCCTGTAAATTTTAATTGTGTAAGTTTGCATGTTTAATGGGAAGTTTAGCTTATGTTTTCTCCACGTTGTTTTGGATACACACATTGCTAACTTTAATTTACTATCTCTGGAAAAGAAGTAAAATAAAAGTGATCCTGGGGAATCACAGTAATTACTTTAAAATTTTCTTTTAATCTTTTCAGGTGTACTGAGTTTCCTCTGTTTCTGAGTTCTTAAGTTGAATGTTTATCTTTCAACCTTTATAAAAATTACTGGTAAATACATTCAAGGTTATACTTTTATCTCTGCCATTTTGTCTGTATTTCATTCTGTAATTCAGATCTTTTAACTGCTATGACATACTGTTTTTCACTCTATTTCTGTCTGAATTCTGAGTCAGATTGCCAGCATATCTTCTAATCATTTACCTCTTGGACTCCAGGTAATCTGGAGTTTGTCTAATATATTGAAATTTTTGTTTCCACCCCCAACACTAGGTTGAGGGTTCATGTGAAACTGTCTCCCATCTCCCACCTTCTGTCTTGTGTTACTACTATTCTTCCTACTTTAAAGCCAGGGAGACTCCCAGTTGCCTTTGCATAGCATACCCAGCAGGAACAATGTCTATTCTAGTTCTTGCTTTTGTTTTTGAGAGAGGCTGTATCTTTTTTGTTTTTTCCTTTCTATCTTTTATCTACTATTGTCATGTCTTTCAAGATTGGGAGGCAGGGTGCCTCAAAACTTCTCAGGAAGTCTGTCCCAATTTTTTTATTTAGTAGCATGTGAATTAAACTGGAGCTGTGTTTTTTGTCGTCTTTCAGTGACACAAATCTGAGAGCCTTCCAACAGCAGGACTAAAGCATCATAGCTCTTTTACATTCTTTGGAAACCTTTATTTTCTAAATAAGATCTTGGATTTCTGGGAAGAAGAGTTACATCTGGGTTTGAATCATAACTCCATTACTTCATTCATCTATTCATCCAACAAGTACAATATTTTAAGGACCTACTTTGTGCTAAATTTGTTCTAGGTGCCTTGTTTCTTAGGAATTATTTAGTAGCTTGGTATTTGTAATTAACCTCACTGTGCCTTTTTCCTTTGTAAAGTAGGCATGATACTGACTACTTTATAGTGTTGGTTTTAAGGATTAAATTAGATGCTTTTTTTTGGTTAAGCATGGTAAGGATTAATGTCTGCTATTGTTATTTTAAAAATCCTTTGTAATATATTCACTCATTTATTTATTTCACCAATATATAAGCAAGAAAGTGCCAGGTCCCCTGTTAGTACTGGTACTATAAGGTTGGGCAAAAGCAGATGTCATCCCTGCCCATGTGGAGTTTTCAGTGTAGAATTGAATTTGAGCTGTTATGTCTAGCTGGTGTTCCTTTAAACTAAGGATACTCTGATTAGTGGTTTAAGGAAAACCTGTGAACTCTTACTTGTGTTACTAGATGACTCTTTCTCCTTCATAGTAATTTTGGGACCTAGTTCATGCCAGGGTTTTTGCTGTAGCTCCCAAAGCACATCTTAAAATTTCTTTTCTCGCAGTCAAAATTTGGTAAACTTTCCAAGTTTGCTTAGTTATCCCTGTATGTCCTGTTACAACATTGCACTTTTAAAGAAAGCAAGAATCATATAATAAAACTACTTCTTAAATTATGTTCTGCGAAGGTTTTGTCTTTCCATTTCTGAATTGTGATTTTTCTTCTTTTAGATGTTAGCTTCTCCATACATCTTAGCTATTTCTGTGAAAAGGAAGAATCATACGATTTTCTTTAAAACCAGTTGAACATTTGTATACTTAGTCTTTGGTACGGATAAATAATAAATAACATTTTTTAGCTTTGGTGTTAATAATTTGTTAAAGAGAAATCTCAATATTTCTAGTTATTTTTCCTAATCTGAAGGGAAATCCAGTTCTAAAAAACAGATATAAAGGTGTCTGTGGTTAAATGCAAATAAAGATGTTTGTGGTGGCCCTAAGCACTCCACGAGTGATTACAGATTCAACTTAAGTATTTTGTGTTTTTTTTACCATGACTAAAGTGGAAAATTTATAATTATGAATTTACAATGAAATATATGGAAGGGGGCAACCAGATTTGTTTTTCGCACTATCCCAAATATGTAGATCTGTAGCGTATGTTCTGTCAAAAACCAATTGTGAGTATATTCCCAAATAATGAAAGTAACATTTCCCTCATATTATAACATTAAAGGTGACTTCAAAAAGTGCTTTTCTTCTTTTAAAAAATAATAGTTTTATATTATAAAACAATATGTTTTTATTCTATAAAATTTAGAAAATGCAGAATACCATGGGTATGAATGAAATGTTTGTGCTTTTTAAAACAAAATTGGATATGCTGTATATTTTTTGTTTTGATTTTCTTATTTAGCATCACCATTTTTCTTTATCACTAAATAATTTTGGGAAACATAATTTTTACTGGCTACTTAGTATTCCTAGCCGCTATCATCAATAAACTCTGATTTATTTAATCCCTTTTACTTTCAACAGTAGAGGTAATTTCAAGTAGTTTCCAAATTTTTCATTGTTAAAAATAACACAGCAGTACATGAAATGGTTCTCCTTCCACCCAATCCACTCTTTTGATTTCCATGGTTTCAGTTACCTGCTGTCAACCACAGTCTAATAATGTTAAATGGACAATTCCAGAATTAAACTATTTATAAGTTTTAATTGCACACCGTCTGAGTAGCATGATGAAATCTAAGGCCATCCTGCTTCATCCCACCCAGGTGTGAGTATCCCTTTGTCCAGCATATCCATGCTGTATACTCTGCCCAACATTAGTCACTTAGCCATCTCAGTTATGAGAGAGACCACATTCACATAATTTTTATTAAAGTATGTAGGGATAATTGTTCTACTTTTTATTAGTTATTTTTCATCTCTTTCTGTGCCTAGCTTATAAATTCAACTTTATTATGTATGCATGTATAGGAAAAAACAGTACATGTAGGGTTTAGTATTATCTACCTTTTGGACATCCACTAGGGAATCTTAGAATGTATTCACTGCAGATAAGGGGGGATTACTGCATACCCTTTTGCATTAATTTTATGTATATTTCTGATTCATTAACAAGAATTTATTCTAAGGAAATAAATTACTGAATCGAGGGTATCAACATTTTAAAGCTCTTGAAATCTACATATGTGTAGCCTGCTGGAAAAATTGTGCCACCAATAGCATATGAAAGCACCCCATTTTATCACAAGGCATTTGCCAGTAAATGACATATATTGTCTAAATTTCATTTTTATTCATTTCTGATATAGTTTAATTTTAATCACATCTATTGGCCATTTGTCTTTTCCTTTTTAGTGTGAATCATCTCTGTATGTCAAAAGTTGCTTTTCCATTTTTCAGAGGCATCAAATAATGTCATCTGAAATGATGCCAGCATTTATTGAGACCTCTAATGTTGAAAGAAAGCAAGACTTAAGTGAAGATCAAGAGGAAAGCCAGAAGCCAAGATTAGGTGAAGAGTTTGAACCAATATCTAAACGACAAATGAAGAAGCTAATGAAACAGAAACAGTGGGAAGAACAACGAGAACTCCGCAAGTATGTTTCAAAATGCATATATTCTACCCCTATTCAGAAATAATGGAATGTTGGACCTGTCACAGTCCTTTTACACATTAAAAGTAATTGTGTTAATTAAAATTGGGGCTATGCATGTTGTTAACTAACACTGTCAGTTGGCTGTTAAAGCTGTATGTTTTGAATTGTGTTTTTAGCAGTGCTTATGAATTTACACTGCACACTTTTCTCACCCAAAACCTATTGTGTAGCAGCACAGTTTCTGAAATAACTGACTTAGGAAAGGGATATAATTAGCATCCACGTCCTAGATATGGAACAAAAATAACCACCTCAGAGAGATCAAATTTGGGCGTAACATTGATTTTGCTAGAAGAACTATTGCAGGTTTTGTTGAGAACTATTGCAGGTATAGTTGGGCTGAAACTGTTATTGTACCTAGAATGCCAAAATTTACTGGGAGAAAATAAACTATAATTGATGCAGATTAGAGAAACAGTATGAGATTTTTTTTCCCACTCATAGTTTTACTTTGCTTTTTTCCTACATCATGTAAATGTTGCTTGAAAATCATGTAGGGGAAGAATTATAACAGTAAATTTACCAAAATTCTCAAAATGAGTATTGATATTTATCAAGTTTTCTTAGTAGAGTATGATACCAATAATAAATGAATTTATTAGTAGTATAGTTAGGATTTGTGTAAAAAGCATTACATTGTTTTTGAAAACTCATTTTCTTCCTTTCTAAAACTTAGATGCACGTGTAAAATTGCTGATATTTGACCAATTTTGATCCATATAAGTGACAATTTCATATGGCTCAGCCTGCTGATTTAAAAAAAGTAATTGTTTCTTTGTCTATATAGAATAGTCTTGTAAATATCTGAATATATAAATAACAAAAAGTTATTTCAATTACTAACTTTAGACAAAAGCGGAAGGAAAAACGCAAGAGAAAGCAGTTAGAGCGACAATGTCAACTGGAATCAAACTCAGATGGAAATGATAGAAAACGTGTTCGAAGAGGTGTTGTTCACAGCACACTTCGTCTTATCATTGACTGCAGTTTTGACAGCTTGATGATATTAAAGGTATCATGAACCATTGTCAGAAAAATTGTGTAGGTAAACTGTGCTAAATAATTCTTGCTTTAATATGTAGTATCACTTTGATATAAATTTGGATGCTGAAATGAATCTTAAATCAAGTTTTTCATACTCTGCCCCCTAAGTTAAACTAGCTAATGAATTCCTTTTATGTATGTGTATATGTATATGTATTGATAGGAGAGACAAATACCATGGGTAGATTGTAAAACTCAATAACTGCATATTAATCATAAAGATCTGTGAGTGTTTCTTTGCCCTAATCAAAATTAAGAAAATAAGGAATATGATGGTCTTAATTGAATTATTTCTTATTTAATAGTCTGAGAAATCTGGCTATTTAAATAATGCTAGTGCAAAGAACATGCTTTAATTACTTTCCAATCCATTGATAAGTTATGAAAATAGTAATAGTATGGCTCTAAGAGTTTTTCTCCTTTGGTTGACTTTTAAGAAGAGTAAATGTTTTCATGAACTAGCATTTTAAGTGGATACAAAATATGAGATAATGGGTTACTTTCAGAGTATTGACTTACAGTGATAAGTATTTACTTTCAGAGTATTGACTTATAGAGATTTTTTTGTAAGTTATATAAGGAAATTGAAGGGAAATGATCAGAAAGGACTTGTATTTCAAAAGGAAAAAATGTACCTGTCTAGTCATCCCTTATACTTACTCTATTTCACTAAGATTGTGGAGTGGCCATAGATGATTTTGAAAAAGCTGCTTTAAAATTTGTACTCTTGTATAGGACATTAAGAAACTTCATAAGCAGATTCAACGATGTTATGCAGAAAATCGACGAGCACTGCATCCTGTGCAGGTATGTTTGAAAGATTTTAAAACAAACTCCAGTTTCCTTTCTTATATTTTTCTTGGGGAGAGGCCTGAATAATCCCCACTCCTTTATAAGTGTCTTACAGATAATCCCTTAGACAACAAAATGCCTATTTGAACCATGTTTTATTTTTCTGCAAAAATAAAGTAAGATATTTTAAACATTTTTTTCACATGTCATTCTCAGCCACACTGCCTGGTCATCATCAGTCTTGTACACATTGACCTGCTCCTTGCTGTGTAGTTGAACATCTTCGTTAAAGGGTACACATCTATTTTCATACCCATTTCTTAGGTCTCATTCTTTCCCTTCTGGGGAATAGGAGGAACTGATGTGTGCTTTGCTGTTAGTAGGTTTATTCTACTTAGAAGATTTTGAGTTACTGGTAATTTTGAAAAATACTTCCTTAGCTAGATTGAGAGAGTGCTTTGAGACTAGTTGCCTACTATTAAGGAAACATAAGGGACATAAAGGAAAGAATAAACAAATGGGATCTCATCAGAATAAAAAGCTTCTGCATGGCTAAAGAAAACAGTATTAAAATAAAAAGGACCAACTGTATGGAAAAACATATTTGCCAATGATACCTCAGACAAGAGTTTAATCTCCAAAATATGTAAAGAACTTACATGACTCCACTGTAAGAAAACAAGCAACCCAATTAAAAAATGGGCAAAGGACTTGAACAGACACATCTCCAAAGAGGACACACAGAGGATCCAGAGACACATGAAAAGATGCTCAATATCACTAGCTATCAGAGAGATGCAAATTAAAACCACAATGAGATACCACTTCACTTTGGTCAGAATGGCCATCATAAACAGCAACAAACAACAAGTGTTGGAGAGGTTGTGGAGAAAAGGAGACCCTAGTGGACTGTTGGTGGGGTTGCAGACTGGTACAACCACTATGGAAAACAGAATGGAACTTCTCAGAAAACTAAAAATGGATCTGCCTTTTGACCCAGAAATTCCACTGCTGGGATTATATCTCCTAAGAACCCTGAAACACCAGTCCAAAAGAACCTATGCACCCCAATGTTCATAGCAGCACAATTTACAATAGCTAAATGCTGGAAGCAACCTAGGTGCCCATCAGTAAATGAATGGATCAAAAAACTAGGGTACATTTATACGATGGAATTCTATGCAGCAGAAAGAAGAAGGAGCTCCTACTCTTTGCAACAGCATGGATGGAACTGGAAAACATTATGCTAAACAAAATAAGCCAGGTGGTGAAAGAGAAATACCATTTGATCTCACCTTTAACATGAACCTAAACAACAAAACAAACAAACAAGCAAAAGATAGCCAAAGACACTGAAATAGAGAACAGGCTGACAGTGACCAGAGGGGAGAGGAGAGGGAATTTCAGGGGAAAGGGGGAAGGGTTTACAGGAACAAATATAAAGGACACATGGACAAAAACTAGGGGGCTGGAAATGGAAGGGAGGTGGGGAGGTTATGGGTGGGTAGGCTGGGATGAGAGTAAAGGACAGAAAACTGTACTTGAACAATGATCAAAATAAAATTAAAAAAATAAAACATTTCAAATAAAAAGCTAAAAATAGGAAAAAAAGTTGCCTGCTGTCGGAATTTTAGGTGATGTAATAATTAACATCGGCTCACTGACATTGAGAACTGGGAATTCTTTTTTGGTTCGATACTTGGTTTTTATGAAGTGATAATAATTTTATATTTTTGCATTTTATATTCTCACTCTTGCTTAGACTTGAAATAGATGTCAGGTTTCAGAATCAAAGAATTCCAAAGACTTGGGACTATTAAAAAAATACCAGTGGTGGTAAAAGAAAGGGAATGGAAAGTTGATATGGAAGCGGGGAGTTTATAGAAAAGTGATCATTAAGGGAAAGGCACATTATGCTTGAAAAATGGGGTGAAAATGTAGATGGAATAAGGAAGTTAGCAGGTTATGGAATGCGCAAAACATGTCATTTTTACCAAAAATTTATTCTTGTGTGTTGGAAGCATGCTACAAATTTATTTTTTTCTAGAATGAAAATATTTTGTTCTATTGATGATCAGATTAGTGTATGAGGGAATAAAATGTTGTACTTCAATAGTCATTTTCTCTCTCATTCTATGCCTATAAATTTGTCTATCAGTTTTATTTGACAAGCCATGGAGGCCAGTTGAAAAAGAACATGGATGAAAATGACAAAGGATGGGTCAACTGGAAGGTAATTACAGTCGATTAACTTTCACACAATTCCAAGTACTTTTAAGCTTAAAGGTCTCCATTTTTTACCTAAGTTCTACAAAATGTCAATAAGTAGAAGAGAGCAGTCTCCGAACCCTGTGAATCAGTGTACCTAAGTTGAAGGGTACTAATCGGAGAAGCTACAGAGACAGATGTCTGTCTCTACTTGCTCTCATTAAATCTCACTTGCTATTTTGCCTCCAACTTTAAAACATTTTTTTAAAAGGAACAAATTTAAAGGTCTTTATTTAGTCTCTACCCAGTAAACTGGCTATGCATTATATATGAGTGAAGTTCCTCTAAAATTTGAAAATGGACTTGCATCGATCCTTCTAAGTTTGTGTTCTCATGTCCACATGCTGGTATTGAACTCTTTCTCAAAGCCATTTCTGACCATCACAAACTTTCCCTCCCACACACACAAATCTCATAATGCCTGCAGTTATTTTTATTAATAGCCTAGAGTGCGGAACATTTTTAAAGGCTTTTTAAAGGTATAAAGTACAACATATTTACCAAGTTTTATGATTGTGCCTAATTTCCTAAGAATAACAAGTAATAGTAACAACTTTGAGTGGGCATACTTTCCGTTATTTTGTGGCTTATTATATTTATTATTTATACCACCAGCTTTCCAGAGAGACATAAGTTCACTGGTTTCTAATTTCAGTACCCTCTCAGGGCCCTTATTAAACATAGGGGCCAAATTATAATATAACATTTTTCAGAAAACTGGCTGTTTATTTATCAATAGGTTATATGTTTTAGGTGAGACAAGTCCTACTTTATTTCTTATTTCTTTAACAATTATTGGTTAAGTCCTGACCATTGTGGCTCAGTTGATTGGGTGATGTCCTGCAAAGCAAAAGGCTGCCCATTTGATTTCTGGTCAGGGCACATGCCCGGGTAGTGGGTTCGTCCCCGGTCAGGGTGTGTACCAGGGGCAACCCATTGGTTTCTCTATCACATCAATGTTTCTCTCCCTCTCTTTCTCCCACCCTTCCCCACATGCTAAAATTAAATAAATAAAATCTTAAAAAATTACTGGTTAAATGTCATCTGAGCCTCATAATATATTTTCTTTTATTCTATCAGTATAGTTTACAAAAGTCTGCCCATTGTTAAGTTTTTTACCTGTGACCTAAAAATTTTGGTGAAGATGATTTCAAATATGTATCTTTATAGAAATAGGTATATGGAATTTATTAAATCTATAAGCCATTTCCTTTTGATGATCATGTAGATGGAGGGGAAGTAACTGGAGAAGGCATTCTTGGGCTAGAAAACCATGTGAGCAAATATGTGACAAAGTGTGTTTGTTTTGTTGGAACAAAGTTAGAAAGGGTGGGTTAAGTGCCATATTCAGAAAAGAGTTACTAAGTTAAGGAGTTTTAATTTCATCCTACAGGTAAAGATAAAACATTGAAATTGGTGTTTTTAGAAAATGAGTCTGTCATTAGCATATGGAAGTAAATTGGAAGGATCTGAGGTGGGAGACCAAAATAGCATTTGAAGCCCACTTAATTAATTAAGGTGTGAGGTGATAGGAGTTAAAGTAGAAGGTTATAAATAGTACATTGTAACAACATTCTTTCATACTTCCTTTAATATGATTCACTTCCTCTCAAAATGATTATAGCCAATTTTCACAAAATTCTATTAGTAATATCTTCCCCTTGTGTCTTAAAGGATATTCACATTAAACCAGAGCACTATAGTGAATTCATAAAGAAAGAAGACCTGATATATCTTACATCAGATTCCCCTAATGTACTGAAGGAATTAGATGAATCAAAGGCTTATGTGATTGGAGGATTAGTAGATCACAACCATCACAAGGTACTAAGTTTTTAATTTTGCTTTTGCTTGTACGTAAAATTGATATATCAATTTTGTCAATAATAACAATGATACTGTTTGATAGTAGTAATAATACTGATGATAGCTGATCTCTGTTGAGTGCCTGCTATAATGCAGTCACTTTTCTGGCTAAGCAAAGCACTTCACATAAGGTGGGGCAAAATTAGATGTTCAGTTGTTCATATGGAAAATAATACAATAATTAATAATAATATGAGAATACACTGTGTTTCATGTAATCACAACTATAAATCTACTTTCGCTTCACCTGTATATCAGTATGCTTAATCCTCACTGTAAACCAGTGAGGTCAGTGCTATTATTATCTCCATTTTACAGCTGAGGAACTGAAGGCCTAGAGAACTTAAGTCTAAAATCAGTTGTAGTAGGTGGGAAAGCAGATACTTGAAACCAGGCAGCTTGTTCTGCTTAAACAGTTTGCTGTGTGGATAGAAGATGCTGCTGCTAATCAATTTCTTGGCCACTGGTAAAATTTATAACAAAACTGATAAATTTATATTTTAAATATGTGGTATTCATGTGATATATTTTCTGTTCTCTTATATTTCTACTTTTGTCTCTTTCTACCTCCTTATCCTCATTCGAATGAAAAGCTACAGAAATGGCCTTTCTAACAGAAAACAACATTTTGTACTTTGTCAGCTTCTTTGCAATATGCTAAATTCAACCCAACTAAAGAAAAAACATGTTTACTAAGTGTCTGAGGAAGTACTGTCAGCAAAACAATATAAATTTGTTATTCTTGTGTAGAACCACTGTGCAGTAGAACTCTCCAGTGTTAGAAATGTTTATATCATTCTGTCCAGTGTGGTAGCCCAATGGCTATTGAGCGCATGAAATGGATACAATATAATTGAGAAACAGAATTTTTGAAAATTGTAATCAGTTTAAATTTAAGTAGTCACATGTGGCTATAATTGGACAGCGAATCTCTATAGCGTCAGAGGGAATTTTATCAGAATGATGTTTAGCTTTTTAAATTATTTTCTTAGTGGAAAATTCTATTTTGTTATTTATATAGAACCAAATTTTATCTTTCATGTTGTTTATGTCTTTGAACTAAAACAATTTTGTTTTCAGAAGCATCCACATCAATCATCATTAATTATTTGTCCTTAAAATACACAAACTACTGATGGAGAAATTTAGTTCTTTTTTCTCCTGTCCTGTACTCTGTCTTCTGGCTATTTCAATTCTGATTAGACCCAGGCTTTAAAAGTTTTAATTTTGAGAAGAGAAAATTCTTCATATTCACTAATCTTTTAATTGATAGAAAGGGAAAAACATAACTTATAGGCAATTTAAATTTTTTTTCAGTTCAGCTTTTCATAGAATGTTTTTGTCATATCTCCCTCTTAGTGTTATATAATTGAAACATAGTTTAATCTGCGCATCTTTTGCATTCATGGGAAGAGTGATGGTGCTCCTCCAGGAATTCAGTTTGAGTATTTGAAACTAAGAGAAAGGCAGTGTTGAACAGTGAACAAGTATTTGAGTCAGGAGGCATGGACCAAGTTTTTCCTATGGTTCTGCCACTGAAGGACTTTGTGACAGAGGGAGGGAACATGTCTTTGGTTTCCTCATTTGTAAACTGTTTAAAACAAGTGCCCTAAACATCCCGACTGTCTTATTGTCAAGAGAATATTTCCAAATTAGCAGTTAAATATATATACACACACAAACACACACATACTTCAGATAATATTCTCTGAATTAAAGTCTTTCCTAAAAATTACTGATTCTGTCGTAGACTTTAAGTTAAAATAACCTAATGTTCTAGTCCCAAGTTACAGTGTCTTTGTTTTAGGGACTCACATATAAACAAGCATCAGATCATGGAATTGACCATGCACAGCTTCCCCTTGGAAATTTTGTGAAGATGAATAGTAGAAAAGTTTTGGCAATTAATCATGGTAAGCTATAAGGGTATAAACTGAAAATATACCTGAGTAAACACTGAAAAATAACATGTTTACGTTTTGGACATGTATAAAATAATATACCTTGCTGGAGAGAAAATTATAAAATGTAATGGTATATAATTTGAATATAGAAATAATACATGCATATTTTAGAAAATTTCAAAAATGAAGAAAACTGTAAAGAAAAATAAATAAGATATAATTACACTATCCAGAGATACTTGGTCATAACTTCTTGGTATGGTTCCTTCCAGTTCTTTTCCTATGCATATTTATTATTATTCTATTACACAAACTGTTATAAGTCTGGGTGTTTCGCCCCATTTATAATGATACATTTTCACGTAATTAAATTATTGTTAATGATTATGTAATATTTTATCATCTGAATATACAATAATGTAGTCATTCTCCTGTTGATTTTTTTTTGTTTTTATTATTGTAAGTAACATTGTAACATACATTTTTGAACCCTAAGTATTTGCCTGGAGCTTTGCTTCAAACATTTTTTTTTTTTTAGCAGAGCCCTGACCAGTGTAGCTCAGTTGGTCGGGCAGTGTACCACAACACAAAAAAGTCATCAGTTTCAATCCCAGTCAGGGCACATGCCTGGGTTGCAGGCATGTCAGGGAGCTTATGAGAGGCAACCAGTCCTTGTTTCTCTTCTCACATTGATGTTTCTCTCTTTCTTCATCCCTCCCTCCCCTCTCAAAAACAAAAATGTAGTAGAGATTTTTATTGGTACACAACTGTTTCTTGGGCTCTTTTTATGTGCTAAGAACTTTCTCCATAGTAGGCTCTAGGAAATTATAGAAATGAATTTTCTGATTGAAGGACTGAACTTCTAAGACCTTTGATAGATTGTGGAAATTACTTTTCCATAAAGTAATCCAAATTAACCCTTCAGTAGTGTGTTAATGTGAGAGTACTTTAGAGATAGTATTAGATTTTTACCTCTAATGTGAAAAAGAAAAGCGGCCAAGATGCTCCCCAGATGAGTGGCTCTTTGTAGGTAAGATAGAAAAAAATTTAGATTAATCCTAGCCTTTTTTTTCTAGTTTTATGTTTTAGCACATAAAGGATAAAGAAGTGAAGGGGATAAAGAATAGAAAGGAAGCAAAAAGATTCTGTGTCTATCAATTAATATTGACAAGTGATAATGGTAAACTCCTGAATGTTTAAGAACTGAATTGAGGAGGTAACAGGCTTGAGAGCTTTGGGGCAAATTGGCTCTGACAACCAAAAGGAGAAGAAAATGATAAGAACAAAGTAATTATTAGAACATTCTAGCACTCCTAACATAACATAAAAGCAGTGTATTTTAAAATATAGTATACAACATTGTGATGAATTGGGCTAAGAAATGTATACAGTTTGTCTTTGTTTCAGTGTTTGAGATTATTCTGGAATACCTGGAAACAAGAGACTGGCAAGAAGCCTTTTTCACTATTTTACCCCAAAGGAAAGGAGCTGTTCCCACAGACAAAGTGTGTGGGAATTCTTCCCATGACAAGAAGTCTGCCAGAGTTGAAGGTGGATTGGACAGTGATTCCAGTGAGGAAGACACCAGCAGAAATGAACTAGATTCACCACATGAAGAAGAAAAGCAGGATAAAGAAAATAGCACTGAATCTATAGTGAACTCTATACCAAAGTAATGTCAACTGAGTTTTTGTTCGTTTTCTCTTCTTTTTTTTTTTTAAGGAAAAATTAGGAGAAAATGAGGTGCTTCATAGAATACTCAAATTGGAAAAAAATTCATTTTCTCTTCAGTTGAATTTTTAAAACTTTCAGAGCTGATAAAAAGTTCTTGTAAAAAAACACTTTTTGTTTTTGCATAAGATTTACATGTGTAATTTGAAATACTAGTTTTTTAAGCCTCAAATAAGTTTTGAGGATTTTTCTTTAATATTAAACCTTCATTCTCTCATTTACTGGGTTGTATTCTTCAGAATGTGCCTTCTGACCCATTTGTTTTATTATTTAATGTTTTTATCAATGTCTTACTGGTTTATTTCCTACATATTTGTAGAGGCTGATATTCATAAATCTCCTGTAAGTATACCAAAGTGTTCAGTATGTGAGATCCCCTTCTACTTGCAGCTTTCGTATTCAATAACTTCAAAGGAATATAGTGATTTTAGGAAGAAGTATCAGATTGATAAACTCAACAGTTTATTTGTTTGGGACTGTTGACCTGTCTCTCTTCCTCTTTCGATGCCTTTTTGTGGTTCCAAAGCAATCACTGACGAGTTACACTCTTTAATATATTTTCTTTTTTTAAATATATATTTTTAAATTCAAATCATGGTGGTAAATTATTTCCATTACAAAATTTAATTTTTCAGGCTAGATTATTTTAGAAAGCTGTTGAAGGATCAACATAATTTTGTCTTTACCTAAAAAGAAATAGCTCTTAGCAGGTATCTTTTCGTTCCATATATACTTTTATTTTTTAAAAATCTGTTCATTCTTAAAGTTAACTTTATATGTGCATCTCCACCTACTATCATATGAGCAAGTTAATGTAAATGTTTATTTCTGTAAATAACATAAGTGTATGAAAATATGCATATACTACATATATCTGTCCATATCATGTATGCTTCTCAATGATACACAGCATTGAGTTGTCATGTATGTGTATCATTTGAGTGAATGGTTGTGTCCAACAACACTGAGGAATTTGAATTTCACAAAGTACAAAATCTAAAAATATTTGTGTGAGGACATTGGTAAGGTAATATGGGGCTAAATGAGATGTTCTAGTTTTCTACCAGTAACTGTAGAGCAGTAATGTTTAAAGTAAGCAATTGTCCTTTGTCACAACAATAGTAAGATTTCAGAAACCTTCACTGAGTGGATCAAATGAAGTTTCTGTTCTTTTTACTCACTGGCATCTTAAATTATATACACATTTAGTAGAAAGTTTATTGGATTTAGTATAGATGTTCTTTGCCTTACTTTTTGTTGCTTTATTCTTGGTAATCTATTATAGTTATTTATTTAAAGTAAGGTCTGTGAGCAAGCTATGCAAATAAAAATCCCCTACAATTCTAGAAGAACAAAGCTTATGTCTTAAGTTGTATTTTTCAAAGGTTCAGATTTTTCTAAGTAAATAGGGTTTAATTATACCTTTTACTTAAATTATTCCATAGTGAATAGGCACAGTTTAGTTTTGAAAGGTGGGGGAAATCATTACAGGTAGTAAGAGTTTAATTTTCACTAATTATAAAAGCCCTGTATTAGTGTCCTAGAACTACCATAACAACCACAAATCAGGTGGCTTAAAAGCCACAGAAATTTATCCTTTTACAGGTTTAGAGGTTAAAAGTCTAAAATCAAGCTGTAATGGTCACTGAGATGATATATATAAAAAGCAAGAGTTGTCCACAGAGCAAGAACATGTACAAACAGCAATTTTAGAAAAGAAAAAAGAATGGCAGGGATTAGAATTAATGATGGCAGTGGCCTACAGCTAATGCTTATTAAAATGATCTCGGTTAGCATGGAGATGTTTATCTGTTTTCCTAACATCTTGCCAGACACACAGAGTAGGCACTTAAGAAAGGTGAAGAAAGGAACCAGTGGCAGAATCAAAAATAATGCTATTGGTGGAAAGAGTAGTCCTAAATCTCAGCACTACTACTCATTAGTCATGTGTCTTTGGGCAACTTATTCCACCTTTGTGTGTCTCAGTGTCCTCATTTGTAAAATGAGAATGTTATCCCATTTGTCCTCTTTCAGAGTTGAGCAATCAATAGGTTTGAAACCTAGCAGCTAACTTGATAATACTGTCTTGTACTGCCTTCAGTCCTTGCCTGATTTCCCTTGCTTCTCACTCTTCCTTTTGGACATTGCCTGACTGAAAAGTAGTAATATGCTTCATTTCAGGCTCTACTTTTTGAGGAACCCAGGCTTAGATAAGATTTTTAAAATACATGCCCTGGCTGGTGTGGCTCATTGGATTGAGTGCCAGCCTGCGAACCAAAGGGTTGCCAATTAGATTCCTAGTCAGGGCACATGCCTGGGTTGCAGGCCAGGACCCCAGTAGGGGGCGTGCAAGAGACAACCACACACTGATGTTTCTCTCCCACTCTTTCTCCCACCATTCTGCTCTCTCTAAAAAATAAATAAAATCTTTTTTTAAAATGCAAACTTTTAAAATTACCAGAATGAATAATCATTAAATAAAATATGGAAATCACAAATCATTTCATGAAATAATTTAAAAAGCAATAAAAACAGAATGCTAACGTAAAACATGATAAGATTTCTCAGCAATGTTGAAATAAAAGAATACAGAAAGGTATATTGGAATTAAAAAATAAGTCACAATTTTCATGTTGGATAAGGCTCTACACATTACAGACAGAAAAGGGCATGTTGTAGTGTTCAAGAAAGCAGTCCTTAGTGAAAATATGACAGGAATATCTATGCATCAAGTAGCATAGTATTCAAATTCATTAAGAAAAGTCTCAGGAATTACATGAAATAATAAGGAATGCATTAATATAAGGAGACTGACTCATTCTTTCTAACCCATGGCAGTTCAAGTGCACAGAAGATAAATATATGGGAGATACAAATGCTGTAATTAATATATATATATTAAGTTATATAGGCTAAAAGTGGTTTTCCAGTGCTCAAGGAATGTTCATAAATGAAAATAAGCTCCAAAAGTAGAAATAATATAAGTAACTTCTCTGATAATAAAGTAGAAAATAAATTTATGGAACAGGAGAAAGCCTTACCACCTAGAACTTTTTATTTAATGTTAGATGGTCTGTAAAAGGCAGTGTTGAGATAAAGTTGGTCATGGCAATTATAAATTTCTAAACTATTTTCTAAAGTAGTTTCTCATTACTTCAAAATATATGAATAGAAATGGACAAAATTACAGAGACCACAGCTACAACATCTACCATAATAGTTGGAAAAATTTAGTACACATTTTCATAATTAATAATCACAAAGGCAAACAGTAGATAAGATACGTAAGATTTGAACAATGCAATGAGTTCTAATTAATATATCTACAACTTTGTGTTCAACAGCTTTAAAATTTACTTACAGGTTATATGGAACATTTATGAACTTGAGCATATGCTAAGCCTCAAAGCTACCCACAAGAAAATCAGGATTGGTTATTTTTACAGATCACATCTGCTACAATATAATTATAAGTCTAAGTCATTTAAAATTTGTTTGAAAAACATACTTGGAAATTAAAAAAACTTCTATTCAATTTGTGGGTTGCAAAAAATGAAAATTGGAAAATATTTAGAAGAAAATTTAATGAAACAGTATATATTAAAACTTGTGGGAGGTAGCTAAAACAACAGAGGAAATTTTATAGCCTATATTGCTTAAGTTAGAAAAAAACTAGCATTATGAGCTGTGCATTTAACAAGAAAACAATAGTCAAAGTTGAAGGAAGAAAATAGCAAAAATGGACTCTTTGAAAAGACTAATTAAAATAGATTAACCTCTGGCAAAATCAAAAAAGGGAGAGAGGGTGTATGTAATATAAAAATGAATAATGAATGTTAAATTGGGAACAAATGGATATTATGAAACATTATGTCAATACATTTGAAGTTACTAAAATAAAAATTACCAAAAATAACTAAAAAATTTTACAACTACAGCGTTTTGTAACTAAATAAATTGATTTAGTAGTTTAAATCTAGGACCAAATGTTTTATGGGCATATCTGTGAGACATACCAAAAGCAAAAAACAAGTCATTTAACACAGATGCTTTATAGAAAATTTAAAATTAGGGAATGATTAGTATATGAAGTTAACTGTGCTGTTTAAGTGTTATATATTTTTCCATCTCTGCTTTTTAAAATTATGGTAAAAACATAATATTAAATTTATCATCCCAATCATTAAGTGTACAGGGCAGTAGTATTAAGTATATTCACATTGTTGTACAACAGATCTGTAGAACTTGCTCATCATGCAGCACTGAAACTCAGTACCCATTAAACACTAATTCCCCCTTGCCCGTCCCTCTCCACCAGCCCTAACTACCATTCTGCTTCCTGTTTCTATGATTTTGACTACTTTAGATATTTCATATGGTGGAACCTTACGGTCCTTTTCTGAGTAGCTTACTTCTTAGCATATTGTCCGCAAGTTTTATCCATGTTGTAGCATGTGATAGGATTTCCTTCTATTTTAAGGCTGCATGATAATTCCACTGTATGTATGTACCACATTTTCTTTATTCACTAATCTGTCCCTGGGCATTTGGAATGCTTCAACATCTTGGCTATTTTGTGCAGTCCTGCAGTGGACACGGCTGTGCAACTATCTGAGATCTTGCTTTCAATTCCTTTAAATATATACCCAGAAGTGGGACTGCTGGGTCATATAATAGTAATTCTATTTTTAATTTTTTGAGGAACCTCTATACTGTTTTTCTTTTTTTTTAGATTTTTGTTCAAGTAGTTTTCTCCATATTCCCCCCTATCTCTCCCCCCTGCCCCACCCATCCCTACCTCCCACCCTTAGTCCTACTGTCCTTTGGCTTTGTCCATGTGTCCTTTAAACATGTTCCTTAATGGCCCTTCCTCTCCCCCACCCCCATTATCCCTTCCCTTCTTCCCTCTGGTTACTGTCAGTTTGTTCCTTATTTCAATGTCTCTGTTATCGTATATTTTGCTTGCTTGTTTGCTTTGTTGATTAGGTTCCACTTTTAGGTGAGATCATATGGTATTTGTCTTACCACCTAGCATACTTCATTTAGCATAGTGTTCTCCAGTTCCGTCCATGCTATCACGAAGGATAAGAGCTCCTTCTTTCTTTCTGCTGCATAGTATTCCATTGTGTAAATGTACCATAGTTTTTTGATCCACTCACTTACCAATGGACACTTAGGTTGCTTCCAGCACTTAGTTATTGTAAATTGTGCTGCTATGAACCTTGGGGTACATAGGTTCTTTTGAATTGGTGTTTCAGGATTCTTAGGGTATAATCCCATTACTGTTTTTCATTTTGTTTTATTTTATTTTTAGAGGGGAAGGGAAGGAGAGAGGAAGAGAAACATCAATGTGTGGTTGCCTCTTGTGCGCCCCCTCCTGGGGACCTGGCCCACAACCCAGGCATGTGCACTGAGAATAGAACTGGCAACCCTTTGGTTCTCAGGCCCACACTCAGTCTACTGAGCTACACCAGCCAGGGCCCAATATTGTTTTTCTTAATGGCTCTGCCATTTTACAATAATGCATGGAGTTCCCACTTCACATCCTTGCCAACAGTTACTTTCTGTTCTTTTGATAGTGACCATTCTGATGGGTGTGAAACGATATATCATTGTGGTTTTAATTGCATTTCCCTAGTTACTAGTGATGTCGAGCTTCTTTTCATGTGCTCCTTGACTATTTGTATATCTCCTGTAGAGAAATGTGTATTTAAGTTGTGTGCCCATTTTTAAAATGAGTTTTCTGTCATTGAGTTGTGGAAGTTCCTCATATATTCTAGAAAGTATAGGCTGCTCTATCACTATGATGAGTGTGTGTGTGTGTGTGTGTGTGTGTGTGTGAAACATGAAGTTTTAAAGTTTCATACTATGTTTTGTTGCCTGTGTTTCGGTGTCAAAGCTAATCACTGCCCAATCCAGTGTGCTAAAGTTTTCCCTGGTATTTTCTTCTAGGAATTTAATAGTTTTAGGTCTTACATATAGGTCTCTAATCAAGTTTGAGTTAATTTTGTGTATAGTGTAAGATAACTTTATTCTTTTGCAAATGGAATCCAGTCTTCCCAACACCATTTGTTCAAAAAGAGTGTTCTTTCCCCATTGTGTAGCCCTGGCACCCACGTTGAAAATCATTTGCCCATTTTTGCAATGGTTTATTTCTGGGATCTCTATTCTATTCCATTGATTTATAGGTCTATATGCCAGTAACACACTATGTTCTTGCTGTTGTTTTGTAGTATGTTTTGAAATCAGGGAGTGTGAATTGTCCGACTTTTTTTTCTCAAGGTTTTTTTTATTGGATTTATTGGGGTGACTGGTTAATAAAATTATATAGGTTTCAGGGGTACAATTCTACAATACTATATATTGTGTTTACCACTATAAGTCAAGTCTTCTTCCATCACCATTTATCCTCCCTTTACCTCCTCATCGTCATCCTCCTCCTACCTTCTCCCTCTTCCCTCCTCCTCCTCCGTCTTTGTCTTCATCTTCTTTCTTCTTCCTCCTTTGTCATCCCTAAAGATTCCATACAAATTTTAGGATGGCTTTTCTATTTCTGTAAGAAATGTCATTGAAATTCTGATAGGGATTGCACTGAATCTGTAGATCTCTTTGGGTAGTATAGACACTTTAATTATTTTCTTCCCCTTCTTCTCCAATTTTGTTTTGTTTTGTTTTGTTTTGCCTGATTACTCTGGCAAGAACTTCCAGTACCATGTTGAATAGAAGTGAGAGTGTCTTTGCCTTCTTCCAGATCTTAGAGGACAAGCTTTCAGTCTCTCCCTTGTTGAATACAACATTACCTGTGGGTTTTTCATATGTGGTTTTTAATTATGTTGGGGTCCTTTTCTTCTATTTCTAGTTTATTGAATATTTTTAAATACTTTTTTAAAGATTTTATTTATTTATAGAGAGAGGAGACAGGAAGGAGAAAGAGGGAGAAAAGCATCAATGTGTGGTTGCCCCTCACGCCCTACTACTGGGGACTTGGCCCGCAACCCAGGCATGTGCCCTGACTGGCTATTGAACTGGTGACGCTTTGATTCACAGGCTCACACTCAGTCCACAGAGCTACACCAGGCAGGGCTTCTATTCAATATTTTTATCATGAAAGAGTGTTGAATTTTGTCAAATGCTTTTTCTGCACTGATTGAGATAATGGTGTGATTTGTTAATGTGGTGTGTATTAAACTGGATGATTTTTATATATTGACCCATCTTTGCATGCAGCTATAAATACCGCCTTAAAAACTTAAGCTGTGCCCTGGCCAGGTGGCTCAGTTGGTTGGAGAATTGTCCAGTACACCAAAAGTTTGTGGGTTTGATTCCCATAGGTTGCAGGCTGAATCCCCAGTTGGGGCATATACAGGAAGCAATAGGCTGATGTTTCTCCCTTTTCTCTCTCTCTCCCCACCGCCCCACCTCTCTGAAATCAATAAATGTATCCTTGGGTGAGGACTTAAAAAAACTTATGCTAATAAATGAGAATGACTGAATGTAGCTATATTAATAATATTCAGCTGAAGATATTAGCACAATAGTGAATCTAAAGAAATGAAAAGAAATAAAGGAAATATTAATGAAATAAAAAATAAGAATATAGAACACAGCACTAAATCCAAGATCTGTTTTTCAAAATGATAGTTAAATGTAAAAGCCATTACCCAAATGAATGAAAAAGTTACAAATACATAAAAATGAGATTGCAGTATAAACATAGCAAGCAATAGAAGAATTATGGGACAGATCTGTCTCAGTTCTATGAAAATAAATTTGGAAACCTGGATGAAATAATTTTCTAAGAAAATAAATATCTCCAAAATTGATCCTTCAAAATATATAAAATTTTGAACAGGCCAGTTGTCATAAAAAAAATGTCCAAGGTCTTCCGCTCCCCAAAACACCAAATCTACATGGTCTGACAGGTGAATTTTACCAAGTTTTCAAGGAAAAGGAATCTGCAGTGCTATTGCAACCTCTCCATAACAGGAAAAATATAGGGAGAGAGAGAGAAAACTTTGATATTAATTTTATGGAATATGGTCTTGACATGCTTTAGTAGTGCCTAGTGGTTAAGCATATAGATTCCAGCCACATTCTGAACCACTCACTAAACCTTTGTGTGAGAGACAGTTAACTGCCTGCCAAAATCCAATTTTCCTTTTCATAGAATACAATGTAGTACTGGAATATGGTTCCTACCTAAGATTCTATCAGCCCTCTTCCAGCTAGACTATTCCTCTAATCATATTCCTCATGGTGGAATATGTTGACCACTTCAAAGCCAGGATTTTAAGCAGACGCACTCTTGTAGGAGGCTGAATAATTCCACCCGCCCCCCCACAAGATTCTATTCCCTGAAAGCTGTGATATTAAATAGTAAGGGGGGATAAAATTATTAATCATTTGACTTTAAGATAGGACTATCTTGGGTAACCTAGATAACATCTAGGCCCAATGTAATTATAGGAAGAGGGTGGCAGAAGAGTCAGTCTTAGAGCAATGTGTTGTGAGAAAGACACAACCAGCCATTGTTGACATTACACATAGCAGCCATGAGCCAAGGAGTGTGGGTAACCTCTAGAAGCTGGAAAAATAAAAGAAAATGTATTCTTCCTTAAAGCCTTCAGAAAGAATACAGTCCTGCCAACCCTTTGATTTTAGCCCATTGATACCAATTTTGGACCTCTGCCTCCAGAATTGTAAGACATAAAATTTGTGTTTGTTTAAGCCACTAAGTTTCTGGTAATTTACTACAGCAGCTCTAGGAAATTAATACTTTCCTCCATTCTCCTTTTCCTTTTTGCCAGCAGCATGCAGTTGAGAGTGAAACCCTAGGTGATGGTTGAGCCAGAACACGGAAGTATCTCAGGCTTCCGAATCAGCAATAAAGCAAAGTCATCTGCTGACTAAAAACACACACTTTGGACTCTTAGTTGAGATATAAACTATTGTATTTGAAAGATGACATTTGTTTCAACTGTATATCCCATCCCAATGAGCAAAACTCTCAACTTCTCAGTTTTCTTATTAAAGAGAACAATAGTAGCTACTTCAAATAGTTATTTTGAAACTTAAGTGTTACTATATCTAAAGGGTTTAGAGTGATTCCTAACACACAGTAAGTGCGAGGTAAATTACTGAGATTGCACACGTGCCTGCATGCACGCGTGCACAAACATAATTTATAGTGTCTCTCTTGGATATCAAGGACACATTCTAAATGAAAGATTGGATACTTGGTGGATAGAACACAGAAGTACACTGAAAGGATAATAGCCATGGCCCAAGAGTGGTTTATTGTAAAAATACAAAATGCTCAATATTAGGAAATTTGTTAATATCATTCACAATAATGAGTAGAAGCTATTTCCTCTCTGGCTCATAAGTTAGGGATAATTTTCATAGTTTTTCTTTTTTGGAGGAAAGTGAACCTTTTCCCATAATATTCCAACAACATTGTGACACTCTGTATTCTGAAAATTAGCTCAGATGTTCGCATTCTCTGTCAGAGTTTTGAGCAGGTGTCGAATTACAACCTGCTGAATTCTGATATGGATGGTTTTTTCCAGCATCAGGGCCCTATACTAATGTAATAATACTAATAATGCAAGATTAGAAGTGTAGTATATAAATAAACATTATTTTGCTGCATATGATGTTAAAATTAATGACAATTAGAAATACTCTCTCCAATAATATTTGTTTAGTAGCAGTATATGCAAGTGCTTTGAGATTCCTGTGTGCCACCAGGTAGAGCAGCTATTGATGCGTTGTTACCAAAATATTTAAAAAATAATAATTTGATGTTGTAACAAAGTGAAGCTCATGTTTGTGAAAGAATTAGCCCAGCCTAGAATTTCTACCTTTGGTATGGTAAAGAAGAAAATGTTCTTTGGGGAGAGAGATTGTACCCTTGTAGACACCTTGCTGTCATTGGTTTTGTTGGTACACTGTCTTGAGTTTTAGGCCCGGGAGGTGACTTTGGCTTGCTGAAATATTCTACAACCGGTATTGTCATCTTATTTCTTCTTATAACTATTGGAGGCTTGTGCTCAGCCTCTGGAAAAAAAAAAAACCCTAAGTAAGACCATAATTGACACATCAAACATAACTTCTGCTGTTTTAGTAGCAAATGACAAAGAAAAAATTATATGAAGTTTGGGTGAGCCAAATATATCCAAAATTCCTAAAATAATCTATTCTAACCTTTCATATTATCTATATTCATCTTTAATGAGTTATTTGTTTTATAACATGCAAACATGTTCTTCACTCTTAGAATCAAACATTATTATGGTAGGAATGAATTAGGGTCTGCTCAACTTTAAGGAGTTACTTGTTCTATAACATGTATACCTGTTCTTCACTCTTAGAATCAAACATTGTTTTGGTAGAGATGAGTTAGGGGTGGTGATGGGCACAATGGGACCAGTGGGAGAAAGGAGAAGGGTCTATGGTCCTTATAGATAAATAAATAAATAAATAAATAAGCAGTTAAAATGAGTTATTTGTACTTATGAGACCTTCCAAGGCCTACATGGTCACACCCTAGGAGGAATAAGGATTTGGGGAGATGCTAAATATCAACACCGGAGGGATTCTTATACAAAAATTGTTCAAATATCTAGACAGGGTAAAATATATTTGTGGCCAACAGGTAAGAGATAAAATTGAGTAATAGAAACATCATTGTCAGGATTTTGCATTCCTAGAGTGAAGAGTTTGGTAAGAGAAGACAGGTACAATATACAATCCTTAGAGTGTCAGAATAAGGGGGTATTTTCTAATTTATAAATTATACTTATTATTGTGTATTAGCAGATAGAGCCCCTTTTGTGTTGGTTAACTCCAACAGAAACTGCTTGGGTCTAGAGTGAACTCCAGGAACTCTAATTGATTACTATATCATTGCTAGCAGAAAGGGAGCTTGTAGAAATTATAAGGTAGACTTTTGTTTGTGGTTAGTAGACATACTGCATAGCTGTTGCTCTACAGCAGGGGTGTCAAACTCATTTTCATTGGGGACCACATCAGCCTTATGGTTGCCTTCAAAGGGCAAAATGTAATTTTAGGACTGTATCAATGTAACTACTCCTTAACAGTTAAGTGGGAGCCCAGCGCTGCTGCCGGGTAGAAACAAGGTGCCAGGCCAGATAAAACAAGGTGGAGGGCCAGATTCTGTCCATGGGCCTTGTGGTTGCCACCTGTGCTCTATTTTCATGGTTACTGTGCTTGTTTTAAGGTTAAGACCTACCAATCTCACAGGGATGTTTCGGTTGGGCTATTCTGGACCAACATAAGACTTTCTAAACATCTTGATTCTTTTTAGCCTAAATCGTGGGGTGGGGCCGGGGTTGGTTTCTGGTAGGGACACAGAACTGCACCTCTCTTTTTGAATTTCAGTTGACTCACGGGGCATCTGCTGTTTTTACTGGTTGACTTTGTTTCTAGGGAAAATCATTTGGGTCAATGGCAGTTAAACCGTGAAGAACCAAAATTCTGAGATTATTGTCTGTTTGTTAAGTCAATGCAAGGCTTCTGGACTGGCACTGGACTGGCATAATGGAACCTGTACTTCCTTATGTCCTTCTGTCTTGCTTCTCAAAGAGTGTCTGTCCCTGATGAGCCACTTTACCTTCCAATACAAAGTTAAATTTATATCAAATGTATCTCTGTGAGAGATTCAGCAAATGTTGCCCTTTAGAATAGCTGGAAATCTCTATTGTATTTTACTGCATTTAAAACAGTGGCTCCTTAATATCTGTGTCCCTGACTAGTTAGATACCAGTAAGTATCTGTAAGGAAACCAGCAATTTCCTTATAACAACTTAGTAATTATCATAAACTGTACTTAACCTTTTGGTACTGCCTTATTTTCTTCAGATCCTTGACTTGACACTCTAAATAAATTGGAGAAAGAGAAAATGAAATTCACAGATACAAACAAGCATTTTCTATAGACGGCATTATTATCATAAAAGCTAATAAGTATGTCTTAAATATGCTATTCCAATTCTTTGTTTTTCAAAGTAGACAGTATTAAATGTTTTTTCCAATGGAAAATTCTTCTGACTTTGAGTAAATATCTGAGCAGTACATCATACTCACTAAGATAGAGACCCTATCTCCTAGTTTCTAATTTTATGGAAACTTTAAGTAGAGACAAATTGAAATGCTACAGAATTCTCCTCTATATTAATGCTTTTTAAGGTGAACTATTATGTGTTCTGAATTTAAGCATTCTTCAACTTTTAATTTTAAAGCAACAAAATTTTCTCTACTAGTGTAAATAATATCTTACCACATTCTTTCACCATGATGTTATACATAAATACTCATTTTCTTCTGTCATAAGAATTTCCACTGCAGTATTTCCAATTTTCTTAATAGTTTTTTTTCCCTCTGACAACTCCCAGGAGTATGTCAAAGATAATTAAGTGAAGCAATTTATTTTAATTTTGCATTGTTGTATACAAAAAAGTGGTATCTCTATGAGAGACATTTAACAAAATGTATAATAACAATACAATTTGAATTTCCTTTATAGCTGTTGTTTTATAGCTAAAAACAACAACACAATATTTTCTTAGATTTCTGGGTGTCTATTCTTTCTAGTAAGAGCAAAGCAACTTTCCTCAAAACGAAAAGTTGTTGGGTAAGGAAGACATAGGCCCTGCAAAAACGCTCTGAAAAAATGGAATTTAGAATGATTCTCATTACATTTATGAACATGAAAAAATAAAAACCAAATGCACATTTACTGAAAAAGAGGAATTAAGACCTCAGCATGTTTGTGTTTAGTGTTTTGAAAGATAATGAAAAGAGAATTCAGGTCTTTATGTACCATATGCCCTCTGGATGGCCTTTGTGTCTAATTACCTGGTCAGCTGATGTCCTTCTCTACAACTGGCCAGCACTTTTGAGTTCACGGGTGACTCTGAGGGTGGTTTAACTTTGGTTGACTTCCCAATCACTGCTGCTGGTTCTGCTGAGATGTTTCTTCTTCGAGGATGAGGGCGAGGGCCAGCCAGCAAGTTTATCTCAGCCAGTTCAGCATGAATCAAGGCTGAGACCCACTCTTTTTCTGATTTAACAAAAGCAGTAGGAGGGGCATGAAGGTTGTAATTATTGTCTAGAAATACTGAATTAGTTTTTTACATCCAGCACTGCAGTGTAAAAGGCTGGTGATCTGTTTTCTGGGGAGGCACCAATGTGTGAGTCAAGGTTTCTGCAAACAAGTTGCTTCACAATATCCTAGCTTCCCTTGACCTGTGATATTGTAGAGTGCTCAGAGTAGTTAACTCATTGAGGTACTTGTCCATGAGTGACAGTGAAATCGTTTTCAAATATTGAGTACAAAACTCAGCCTTACAGGCCACTGCCAAATGAACAAAGAAAAGAAAAAAAAATTCTACCTATAAAAAATAGTAAGTACAGCCCTGGCCAGGTAGCTGTGTTGGTTAGAGCATTGTCTTGATATGCCAGGGTTGCAGTTTTGATCATTGGTCAAGGGACATGCAAGAATTAACCAATGAATGCATGAAAAAGTGGAACAACAAACTGATGTTTCTCTCTCTCTGTCTCTCTCTCATTCTCTTCCTCTCTCTCAAAGATCAGTAAAAAAAAAAATAAGTACAATATAATCTCATTAAACACAGACTGATACAGTTAAATAATATAAATAAATAAATAAATAAATGCAGTTAAATAATAGTTACAAGCTTACCTAGAAAGATATATACTATTCACTGAAATGATATCTGTGATAATTTTATTTATTATTATTGTTCTTTTTTTCTGGTTCTTTACCCCCCTCCCCACTGCCATAATAAGCATTTATTTCTTATGTAATTTTTAAAGTTATATTCTTAAAAAGGAACAAAAATAAAGAATAACTAAAGACTTCTTGCCCCCAAATAGTTCTCAATTGCCTGCCAAGTAGTCTTGAATTACTGGGATAAAGAACTATTTCCAAAATGCTCCCATTTAAAACATTATTCAGTTCTTGGCACATTGGTATTGCCTAACTTTCATTAGTGCAATGGTTCTCAAAGAGTTGTCCCAGGACCAGCATGATTATCAGCATCATCACCTTAACTGGGAACTTAGTAGAAATGCAAATTCTCAGGTTCCACCCAGCTCAGAAGTTTGGCCTCAGTGAATTTGATGACCAGCTAGGTTTGCGGAGAGGATAGCTGCTCCATGCTATTTATGGTTGTCCCATAAAGACTGGCACGTGTTTTCATGGAACAGGCCAAGAAAGGTCTAAAGGAAGCTAGTGAGGATTTTAGTGGGGAATTGGAACTTAGAAGGCTGTGCTACTGCCATCCATACCACAGGCAGAAACAAGCTTCGTGGTAATCTCACCTTTTGAACTTGCATGAAGCAGCCACTGCAGAACTTCTGCCAGAGAATCAGTACGTAAAATGTTACAGAGCTTTGCCAGTATCTGACAGGAAATATTAGAGTCACATAGTGAGGAAAAAAGTGGTACAGACTTACTAAGTTCCTGTTACTTTCTCCACAGTATTATCTTCCTAAATGTCACTCTGTACACAGTGCTCAATTATATCATTTGGGATTTCAGTTTGGGAGCCAGTGGAATCTTTGGAAAACATCTTCAAAATAAGTAGGAATTATTTAGGTTAGGTGACATGGTTTTCTTTGTTTTGTCTGTTCAATACCAAAATTATCCAGAGGAACCATTCATTTTTTTCTTCTCTTGGGATATTGATCCTTTCCTTTTGTACCATGGGGTTCTAATGGGAATCTTCCAGTCATAGAACTGTCCCCTCATTGGTACTACTCCTCTCTATAGTGGGAGAGGGTAGCTGGATTCGTCATTGTTCCTCATTCCCTGAACACAGTGATTGGCCCAGTGGGACAGAATCTAATTCTCTTTGTCAGTCAAGAATCCTTCTTTGAGCCCTGGCTGGTGTAGCTCAGTGGATTGAGCACGGGCTGGGAACCAAAGTATCCCAGGTTCGATTCCCAGCTAGGGTACATGTCTGGGTTGCAGGCCATAAACCCCAGCAACCGCACATTGATGTTTCTCTCTCTCTCTCTATCTACCTCCCTTCCCTCTCTAAAAATAAATAAAATATTTTTTTAAAAAAAGAATCCCTCTTTGACATTTTTAAGTGGTGCTAAGGGCTAAAATGTTGATGATGAGATAAATATATGAATAACTAATTCAAATAAAAATGGACTATAATAAGCTTTAAAGTGCAAAGTAGTAACCACATGTAATGATGTTTCCATTTTGACCCTAAACTCCATCTGTTGGAATAGATATATCTGAAATTCATACCTGTCTCCTGAACTTCAGTCTACCAGGTGTATCCTCTTAGATATTCTACAGTTACATTGAAATAAAATATCTAAAACTAAACCTCCATCTGTCTCTTCCTAGAACCTGCACGAGGTTCCCATCTTGGAGGATAGCACCAGCATATATTGAATGTATGTACAGGCAAGAACCTGAGCTTCATCCTGAGCAACTCACTTGCCTTTTTCTATAATATACTGCCAAACAACAAGTTCATTGAATCCTTCTAAATGTGTCTCAGATCTCTCCATCTCTCTCTATTGGCATAGGCTTGACCCACTCTAAACCATCAATTCTTCCTTGAGCTACTGCAGCATCTTTTTTTCCAAGTTTCTCTGCCTAAAATATTTTCTTAAAATACTATTAATTCAAAAAATATTTGTGTCTGTCACTGGTCTAGATACTGAAGACACAGAATTGAAATTAAAGGGCAGAAAAATCCACAGCCCTTTATTGAGCTTTGTTATATTATTAAGATTCTTGTCCTCAATAATGCCCTATCCTGAAGACAGCAAGTTAAATGTGTTCCTAATTTCACAATAAATCAATGGCCATGGCAAAAATGGAAAAAAACGAACCCTTTGGTATTTTCTAGGTGACTCTGCTTAAGTTGTATTTTCAGTAATATGTTGATTGTACATCACTCTCAGCTTCTTTAACTCATAGATCACTTATTGATCGACTTAGAATATAATTATCCTTTTATTTATTTGTTCATTAAATTTTAATTGTTGTTCCAGTACAGTTTTCTGTCTTTTACTACCATTCCAGCCCACCCCTCATCCCTCCCCACCTCCCTCCCATTTCCACCCCCCTAGTTTTTGTCCATGTGTCCTTTATGCTTGTTCCTGTAAACCCTTCCCCTTTTCCCCTGAAATTCCCTCCCCTCTCCCCTCTGGTCACTGTCAGCCTGTTCTCCATTTCAGTGTCTTTGGTTATATTTTCTTATTTGTTTGGTTGTTTAGGTTTATGTTAAAGGTGAGATCATATGGTATTTGTCTTTCACCGCCTGGTTTATTTTGCTTAGCATAATGCTTTCCAGCTCCATCCATGCTGTTGCAAAGGGTAGGAGCTCCTTTCTTTCTGCTTCATAGAATTGCATTGTGTAAATGTACCATAGTGTTTTGATCCATTCATTTACTGATGGGCACCTAGGTTGCTTCCAACACTTGGCTATTATAAATTGTGCTGCTGTGAACATTGGGGTAATTATCCTTTAGGTGAGAGGAAGGAGAATATGCCCTGCTAGGAAGCCTCCTGCTTTCCTTTCATTGAGTTTTGTTTTGGAAGTAGTAAATATATTGGCAGGTGAGTCCAATGTGTTGAAACTTAATTTCGGGATTTGGGAGTGAAGGTCTAGAGTAGCCCCTACTGTGGGGCTAGAGTACCCTACTTTTTAAGGTTTGACCTTTCTGCAGTCTCAAATAAATTCCTGGTATGTTTATCAAGGTCTCTTCAGCCTGATGCATCAGAAGTCCAGAATGCCAGCATCAGTAAGCAATGTGCTAATTCCCATTATCTTCCTTCTGCCAGATCTCAGAACCTCATCCTCCGCATGTGCAGCTTATATCAGACCAAAGACTCGAGAAACACTATACAGATTCTTGGAGCTCATTCTCTCCACAGATTCCTCTTCTTCGGAATCTTAATTTGCAAATTTCAGCCATGTCAGCATCCCCCAAACCTAGACTCTGTTTTCTCTACCTGATGATGGTTTTACTCTCTGTTTGGGCTCCAATTTTCTGTGCCATGATTAGGACTGTGCCCTGACAGAAATGTGGAAATCATCCCACTTGTTTTCTGTTCCTCAGTAGTCACATATTTGTACTGGCTATTACCCAGTACCTGAAAACAGTTCCTTTATATAATTTTTCCAGTTATATGGCTGTTTATATAGTAGGAGGCTAAGTCTTGAACCAAATCTATCATTTTGGAAGCAGAGTACCTTGCCTGCAATTTGCATCCTCCTCCCAAACTAATTCTGCATATTGTATCTACAGTAATTTTTCTAAAGTACAACTCTGATCATGTAATTCTTGTACTTACAAAGTAATTCAGTATCACTTACTGCTTAAAATTCTTTGCTGACTTTCCAAAGCTTTTGTGATGATATGTGAACACTTCAATATGACTTATAAAGTACTTTACTATCTGGCCTCTGTTTAGTCACCTATCCCATCTCTGGCAATGTTCTCCCTGCGTTCTCTGCAATGGCCATATTAATTGCTCTTAGTTTATTGAATAAACAGCATTCTCACTTCTTAACCTTTAGGTAGAGGTTCTTTTAGCTGGGAATGACCTGTTCCATATTTCTCTTTTTCTTCTAATTATATCATAAACATTCTTTGGGTTTCTTTCTTCCAAATCCTCTCTTAGCTCCAAAATCTCCTCCTATCTGATCTTATAACACCTGTACAATCCCTCTCACAAGCTCTGTGAATGAAGGAACCAAGTTCACTTGCTTTTTTCCAGTAGCTGGCTCTAGTAGTGCTTAGCTGTCTTTAACTCCATTCAAAACAATTTTGTTAGATTGTACTGTGACAGCTGTCATATCAGCATGCATTTTTTAAAAAGTCAAAATTGGTGACTTTTTATGTAGCCATTTTAATATTGAAGATGGAAGAAAATAAGCAACATTTTTAGCACATTATATGCTTTATTGAGGAAAGATAAAAATGCCACTGAAATGCAAAAAAAAAATGTGCATTGTGTGGAGAAGGTGTTGTGACTGATTAAATGTGTCAAAAGTGGTTTGCAAATTTTTGTGCTGGAGATTTCTCACTGGACAATACTCCATAGCCAGATAGACCAGTTGAAGTTGATAGGGATCAAATTGAGACATTAATTGAGAACAATCTGTGTTATACCATGCAAGAGATAACTGACATATTCAAAGTATCTAAATCAATCATTGAACAATTATTTGCACCAGCTTGGTTATGTTAATTTGTTTGATGTTTGGGTTCCACATAAGTTAAGCAAAGGAAACCTCTTTGACCATATTTCTGCATATGATTCTCTACTTAAATGTAATGGAGACATTCTAGTTTTAAAACAAATTGTGAGAGGCAATGAAAAGTGGATACTTTACAATAATGTGGAATGGAAGAGATTGTGGGGCAAGCAAAATGAACCACCACCAACCACACCCAAGGCCAGTCTTCATCCAAAGAAGGTGACATTGTGTATATGGTGGGATTGGAAGGGAGTCCTCTATTATGAGCTTTTTCCAGAAAACCAAACGATTAATTCCAAGAAGTACTTCTCCCATTTGGACCAACTGACAGCAACACTCAATGAAAATTGTCCAGAGCTAGTCAACAGAAAATGCATAATCTTCCATCAGGATAAACCAAAACCACATATTTCTTTGATGACCAGGTGAAAACTGTTATGGCTTGGCTGGGAAGTTCTGATTCATCCACCCTATTCACCAGACATTGCACCTTCAGACTTCCATTTATTTCAGTCTTTACCAAAATTCTCTTAATGAAAAAAATTCAGTTCCCTGGAAGACTGCAAAAGGCATGGAACAGTTCTTTGCTCAAAAAGACAAACAGTTTTGGGAAGATAGAATTATGAAATTGTCTGAAAGATGGCAGAAGGTAAAACAAAATGATGAATATGTGGTTCAATAAAATTATTGGTGAAAACAGAAAACTGAACAAACTTTTTGTCCATCCATTATTTCTATAAATTAAAGATCTTTAGGAGAAAGGCTAAAAATGACATCTTACTAGACACAGAAGTCTGTTTTCATTTAAAGTAATAATTGTGAAACCACATACTTTTTCATGCATACCCTAGCACAAACATATCTTGATTTCACAACCCATTCAGAGTTATCAGACTGAAGAGGAGGAAACTGGAATACAGTTCAGATATTTTGTAGAATGCATGGAAGGTTGGGATACCACCCAGATGAGCTCTATTTTTAGAACTCTTTTACACAAGCCAAAAAAATTTAATGACTTGTTTTCACACTTCCTCTCCTTTAATTTATTTAACAAATAGTCAACAGTTATTTGCTAAAATGTCATGTTATGTGTGTTAGCTAATATTTGTTAGCAAAGTGGTGAGTGCTGAGGAATCGGTTTGAACAAGCAGACAAGTTCCCCTCCTTCAAAGAGTTCACATCTTAGTGGATTTTGTATTAATTGATATTCAGGTAAATCAATACCTATAAGGTGTAAGATGCTTTCGAAACGAAGACTCTTTAATAGATGTCCCCAAGGCCATCTTTAATAGATGTGCCATAGGAGGCAAGACAGCTTTATTAAGGCTGCATTCAGCTTATGGTTTAGTTGAGTCGAGGGACTATGTGGTTAGCTGATTTTCTACAATTCCACTTTGATCTTGATAGAACTTTTCAATGTATGCATTCAACATTCAATAATTATTTAATAATTACTAGGTACCTAGCACTTGTCCAGGCACTGAATATAAAGCAATAACCAAGATAGACAAGTGTAAGATCTCATGACTTAAATTTTAGTGTGAGTGAGGTGGGAAGGCAGAGACAATATTGAAAAAAATAAAAACATATGAACATATCAGATATGACATTTATGAAAAAATAACAATGGGTAATAGGATGGGGAGTGACCAGGTTAGCTACCTTAGATTGAATGATCAGGGAAAGCACTTCTGAGTAAGTGGTATTTAACCTGAAACCTTAATAACTGGAAGGTGACCACTGAAAGGATTAAAGAGAAGAGAATTCCTAGCAGGGGACAACCCCTCAGGGAGGGAATGAGGTGGACAGTGATTCTGGAGTTTCTGTACTATAAAGTCTTTAGCCAGAATCATCAAGAAATCATGTATAAACACAGGACATATCTGTAGATAGTCTCTCTTCTTGTCCTTTCTTTTTTTTCTCTTTCCCAATTTTGTTTTCAAAATTAAGTATTATACCCAATGACACTGTTATCCTTTATCTTTAACATAGCTCCTTATCAGGATTATTCTATAACAACCCTTACAGTATGCTCTGTTATCTGCAATTTCTACTACTAATACTTATTTTAAAATTCTACCAGAGTCAGCATTACAATATTTTGACCCTTAATTCATTGTAGTGGGTCTTAAAGTGAAGACAGGTGGAGGTTACCAAAAGGATCTAAGGAAAGTAAACAAAGAATGGCAGATGACAAGTATTAGCTGATTGGTTTACTCATAATATTTCATTCTCAGAAATAACATGGAAAGAAACATCCATTTTCACCAGTACTCTGATATGACATATTATTATTACTGTAACTAAATTGATAATCTCAGGCAGAGATAGTGCTTCTCAAGCATTAGAAAGATGAGAAAGACAGACATGGAAAAAATAGAGCCAAGGTTGTTTGGCAAATGCCAAATTTTTCATTATGTCTAAACCAAATGCTCTGGTTTGGGGTTTTTTGTTTTTGTTTCTGTTTTTGTTTTTAAACAGTGACAGGATTCCAGGGAGAAGTAAGACTGCAAATGAAAAATATAACCAAAGACACTGTAATAGAGAACAGGCTGAGAATGACCAGAGCAGAGAGGGGAGGGAATTTCAGGGGAAAAGGGGAAGGGTTTACAGGAACAAGTATAAAGGACACATGGACAAAAACTAGGGGGGCGGGGATGGAAATAGGAGGGAGGAAATAGGAGGGGAGCACTGGGGGGTAGGATGGGATGGGAGTAAAAGACAGAAAACTGTACTTGAACAATTAAAATTAAAAGAAAATAGGATCAGGCCTCAGATTTCAGGCTAATTGGTTTTAAATTAATTCAGCTGTCAAAGGGGAACCAAAGAGTTTTAAGGATGCTAAGTGATGTGATTTTTTTGGTTTGTTCATTCTGTACCCAAGTTATGGATTAACTAAATCTGCCCCTTACTTTGATTTCCTGATCCAGATAGTTTGGTATGCATACGGTGTTCCCTTTGACATTAGTCTTGGTACTCATCACTTCTGAAGAACAAGATCCATCAGTAGAGAGTGCTTTTGGAGGTGAGGGTGGATTATTTACTTTAATTTCTTCCTAAATCAAAGATAAGATATAATCAATATGCATTTGCATGTACTTATATTTTGTGCAAAAATTAAATGTAATATGAATGAGAAATATTGTAGCTAAATGAAACACATACATAAAAGCCAAAAGGGGTTAGTTTTAATTCTGCCTTAAATATCTAATTTTCAAATGTTTGCATTTAGAGACAGAACAAATAGTAATACATTATTTACTTTTTGTGAAACCCCTTTAAACCCTTGGCTGAACAGCAACATAGTAATTTTTAAATGTTTAATGTATAATTTATATTGCTGCTTCATATAACAACAAACTCATGATATGTAATAAGATTTTCTGTTGAGTTGGGAATATTTCTCTTTTATGATTGGAGAAGACAGTTGGAGATTTTATGGTGTTTCTGTAGAGAGTGAACTGCTGCCCCTTTGCTCTGCTAAATGTCAGAATCAGAAAGGTAAATTTAATTACTTCTCTTGATTAGTTGGAAAAGAAAATAGAAAGTGTATTTTCTTGTTTTGGGAGATGAAATATTCTGTTTGAAATTTTTTAAAAAGCGTGTAAGAGCTTTAAGTCCAAGAAAAGTTCTAGATCTTTGCATTTATTCCAAGAAAGGTTTAACCTTCAGAAGCAAGTGATATATATAGACACACAGAAATTGGTGGCTGAATGTGTCAGCACACAGAAATTGGTGGCTGAATGTGTCAGCGACTGGGGACTGATGACTTACTGGGCTTGAGCGAACAATGTTTAACTGTTAGCATTTACTGAAAATAAAGCTGTAATGTAGTTAGATGCATCCTTCTGTTAAAGTTCATTATGTAGACTTCTAATTTTGGGGAATAGCAATATACATATTTGGTTTAACCCTCCCACTGAACACAGTTAAAAAGATACATTAAAATTAAAAAAATATATATGAATGAGTAAATAAACTAGGAGTTAATGGGTTAAAAGTGAAAGGAAAGTAAGAAGTTTGAAGTATAACCAGTGCAATATCCATTTTTTTAATGCCATTGATCCTGGAGAATAGCTTCCTTTTGACTTAAAGGTCCTGAAAAAATAGGACCCAAATTTCAGGACCTGGATAAGAGCCACTCAAGGGCTCTGCTCTCAAGGTGAATGTGACCTAGAAATATAATAGCCCCTGAAGAAATAAAACCTGAGATCAAGGTTTGAACTTGGTTTAAATTGATCTAGGATTACAGCCTCTGGGTTCCTATAAAAGCAAACACAATTTCTCTCTGGAAGAAAATTCATTTACCATGGGCTTTAGATTCCCACAAATAATTCTTTTTAATATAACCTCCTTTTTAAAAAGATTTTTTATTTACTTTTAGAGAGAGGGGAAGGGAAGGAGAAAGAAAGAGAAACATCAACGTGTGGTTGCCTCTCATGTGCCCCCTGTTGGGGACCTGTCTCACAACCCAGGCATGTGCCCTGACTGGGAATCAAACCGGGGACTCTTTGTTTTGCAGGCCTGTGCTCAATCCACTGAGCTACAGCAGCCAGGTCTTTTCTATTCCATGAATAATTTTTCATACATAATATCTAGCAATTGAGCTATGACTAAAAAAGAAATTATAATGTTAATTGGAAAAAAATACTACTGAAAATGTTACATGACAATAATTATGAAAGCAGCTAAAGCAATTCTCAGAGGGGAATTGATAGCTTTAAAATATATATACTGGAAAGTTAAAAGAAGCTAGACAAAGAACAATAAGATAAATATGTGAATGGAAAGAGAAAAATGATCATAGAAATCAACAAAATAGAAAAAATATTCAACATAGAAGATAAAAAACACAATTATTTCTTTGGTATGCTAATAAAATTGATAAACTATTGAAACTGATTAAGAAAAAGATACACATTAACAAAACACATGTAAAAAGTGTATATCTAACAGATCTGGCAGATATTTTTAAAAGAATATGAAAATATTATATAACATTGTTGATAGATTTGAACATTTATATGAAATTAATAATTTTTTATAAAAAGAATATGTTGCCAAAATCAATTCAAGAAGAAATAGAAAACCTGAACAATATAACAAAATAAATTTCAAATCAAGGAATGTTATCAGAATTGAAGATAATAATTTTATATTGACTAAAGGTTCATTTCATCAAGAGGAAATAACAAGCCTAAATAGTTATAGTCCTAATAAAAAAGTTTTAAGTGACATGATTAAAAACTGATAGAAATGAAAAAATATAGAAATCTATAATTATAGTCAGAGATTTCAACACCTCTTTCTCAATAATTGATAGAAACAGTAGGCAGCAAATCGGTAAGGCCACAGAAAACCTGAATGAGAGTATCAACCAATTTGACCTAATTGTTTTTTGCTTCCATTAAGAGGACTATCTTTTTAAATTTTAAAACATTTATATTTATTTTTCCTGGTTTATTTTATTTTTTTCCATTAACATTCATTCCCCATACCCTCTTCTACCTCTACCCACCCCCACCTCCACTCATCCCCACCCCCAATCGCCTCACTGTTATGTTACATTCTACCCAACAACAGCAGAGTCAACATTGTTTTTCATGGGCACATGGAAAATTTATCAAGGCCAACCATGTTCTGGGCCTGGTAACAAATCTCAGTAATTTTCTAAAGTTTCAAAGTATTCTGGGCAAGGAGCAATTAGCTGGTGTAGATATCCATGTCCCTGTGGAGGTGGTGGTCATATGGCCCATATTTATGTCAGTTCTTCTCTAAAGTCCTGGTGGCCTATTACCAGAAATATGTGAATGAGGTTTACAAGGAGATCAAGGACATTCTCACACAGTATGGCTAAACCCTGCTGTTAGCTGATCCCCATAACTGTGAATTTAAAAAGCTCAGAGGCCCTGGTACTCACTACCAGAAATCCTACTGATAAGCCCATCATGAGGACCAAGCTTCACCTTTATAATAAACAATGGTTGTGGGATTTAAGGTTTCAAGAAAAGTATATTCTCTGGCCACAGTGAAATTAAATTGGAAATCAAGCACATAGAGATATCCTTAAAATCCCCAACTATTTGGAAATTAAATAACAATTTTAAGTAAGTCATGGATAAAAGAAGAAATTAGAAAGGAAATTAGGAAGTATCTTGAACAGAATGATAACAAAAATTCAGCATCATAAAGTTTGGGGGATACAGCCAAGGCAGTAAAGAAAAAGTCTCAAATCAATGATCTAAGCTTTCATCTAATATAAATACAAGCCAAAATCAATAAAGTAGAAACAGAAAAACAAAACAATAGAGATCATCAATGAAATGAAAAGCTGATTCTTTAAGAAAAGCAATAAAAACTCATAAACTTCTATGTATATAAATCAGGAAGAAAAATTATATAATCATTAAAAGGATATTTTATGAATGACTTTTTACAACTTAGATGAAATGGACAAATTTCTTTAAAAACACAATCTACCAAAGCTCACTAAAGAAGAACTAGGTAACCTGAATAGCCTATATCTATGAAAATAAGAAATTTAATTTTTTAAAAGATTTTATTTATTTATTTTTAGAGAGGGAAGGGAGGGAGAAAGAGAGAGAGAGAGAGAAGCATCAATGTGCGGTGGTTGCTGGGGGCCTTGGCCTGCAACCCAGGCATGTGCCCTGACTGGGAATCGAACCTACGATGCTTTGGTTCACAGCCCGCACTCAATCCATTGAGCTACGCCAGCCAGGACTCCATTTCTTATTTAAAAGAAAAAACCTCTCAGAACACTAAGAATGGAAAGGAATCTCCTCAACTATATAGAGGACATTTATGAATAAAGTAAATTAACATTATACTTAATGGTGAAAGTCTGAATGCTTTCCCCCAGCGATTTAAGTAGGTCAAGGATTCCTGCTCTCATCAGTTCCATTTAACATAGCACTAGAGTTTCTAGCCATTGCAATAAGGCACAATAGAGAGATAAATAGCATGTGCATTTGAAATTTAACAGAAGAATTTAAAGTTTGGGTTTTATCAAAATTATAAATTCTGCTTCTTCAAAAATATTGTTACAAAAAAGGAAGCCTCAGGCAAAAATACTTTCAAGATATATATGTGACAAAAGATTTATAACTGGAGTATATAAAGAACTCTTACAACTTCATAATAATAAGACAAACAACTCAATATAAAATGTGGGCAAGAGATTTGAATATACACTTTCCATAAAAAGATATATGGATGGCAAATAAGAACATGAAAAGATGTCAGCCTCATTAGTCATTAGGAAGTGCACATTAAAGCCACAATGAGATACCACTACACACCCACTAGACTGGATAAAATAAAAATACCAGCCATATTGAGGATGTGAAGGAAAGGAAAATCTTATATACTGCTGGCAGGAATATAAAATGGTACAACAACTTTGAAAAAGAAGAAGTTCAGCAGTTTCTTAAAGAAATTAACATATACCTACTATAAGACTGAGTCATTTCATTCCTAGGTATTTACCCAAAAGAAAAGAAAATGTATCTATACAAAGACTTGCACACAAATGTTTATACCAACTTTGTCAAATATTGGAAACAAACTAAATGTCTATCAACAGGTGACTGGATAAACAAATTGTGGGAATATTCCTCAGCAATAAAACGAAATGAATTACCCTTTTTATTGGCATATAACCACATGGATGAATCAAAACAATTATGCTAGGTTAAAGAAGTGAGATTAAAAAAAGAGAACTCACTATATGATTTCATGTATATAAAATCCTAAAAATTGCATGCTAAATCTTTAGTGACAAGAGATAAATGTTTGCCCATGGGTGTGGGGGACCAGGGTCATGAGAAAACTTTGGGAAATAATGGGTATGTTTATTTTCTTGATTTTGATGGAGGCTGTCATGGTGTGAATATATATTTGTCAAAATTCATCAGATTATTCACTTAAATACAGAGTAAGGCAAAAGTAGGCTTATAGTTGTGAGTACATGAAACAGACTTTATCGTTGTATTATTATTTATTATTATATTATTTTCCACACAAACAACTGTAAACCTACTTTGCCCCACCTTGTATGTGCATTTTATATCATGTTAATTAAATAAAGCTGTAAAAAATGTTGTGAAACATGGTATCTTCTCAGAAAAGTATGTGAAGAAGAAAGAGGAGAGAGAATGATAAAAGTCAGACTAAATATGTAGCTGTAAATAATTGTTTCTTTACCTTTTTAATTACTAAGGGATTCTCACTGGAAGTTTTGAAGCACTCCTGGATTTTTCTACATGGCTCTGAAATGATATTGAGGAAAAATATACTTAGATCAAACTGAAAAAATTTTTCTGTCGCATGCCATATACATCAGTTGCTGAAAGAGATGGGCATACATCTGAATTTTAATTAAGATCAACCCGGACATCTGTTTATAGATATTAGAAAATTTGCAGGTATGACAATAACATAATAAAAGTGTATCTATGTTATAAAACCAATCTATGGCCAGAGAATGATATAAAGAAACACTGCAAGAGTTTTCTTGATCTAGATAAACTTTTTAAAAGTGCATATTTCAGTGTAAGACATGTTTTCCTCTGATTCCTGTCCATACAACTATCACTTCCTCTAGTTACAGAGACTATATGTATGCTGTTTGCTCTGTAGACAGAAAGCAAAGATGTATGCTGAGTTATAATTACATTCTTTATTTCTCATTTCATCAGTCTCTCAACCCCACCCACTTCATCTATCTAAATCCCTCTAAATCCCCCTAAAACCACTTAAATGTTTGCTTAATTTTTCTTTGCATTATGTTAAAGATATATTCTGATGCTATCTTTTACACTGAAGGCATAGTTAATACAGCAATTCTTTTGAAGATGAAAAAATTTTGTGTATATACCCAATAGTAACTGAATTCATTACTTAAAATAGGGGGAACAAAGTTAGGGGCACAAGTCTGTTAAGAGGACTCTCGTGGGAAACAGAAACCACTCTAGCTATTCTAAACAAAAATAATACAGATAAATACTTGTTTCTAATGTCATTGGAATGGGTGGAACAGTGAATTCTGGTTTTGAGCCTTCACAAATCATTTCAAGAACACTTTGCAGCTGGCCCACTGAGGCAGGCACAGCTTTTATCACAACCAGCAAGAAGGGGAGTCAGGAAGTCATGGCCCCTTCAATTGCTGTCCCAACATCTTAGAGGCTAAAGCTTAGAGATGGATCTCTACTGCAGTCAGAAAGCCATTATATCTGCTGACTTTACCTTTTTGACACCTATAAATCCAGAATCTGAACACTGAGATATTGTAGCAAAAACAAATGAAAAAACCATGTCTCTAGTCATGCTTGACAGTAGACATCAACCAGAAAGATCACCTTAGCCCCACATCTGCGATGTAAATTTTACCGAATGGCAACACCTGATTTCCATCAAAGGACTCCTGCAAATGTAATGTTTAAGTTCCTGTATTTTACACGGTAAGGAGGAACACTAGGAGGAAGGTAGAGTAAGTGGGCTCCGATTCTTCACTGCTAGCAGAAAGGCAGGAATAAGAACTGTTGAATACAATGTGAAATGAGCCAACAAGCATGAAGACCTTAGAATGGAATCACATGGTAAGTACTCTACTACTGATCCCTCTTATCATCTCTTAATACATAGCTTACCATATTATGCCAAATAATTTTAATGTGTCTTGAAACTTTTGGTAGTAACATGCTATTGTAAAAGAGAACAGGATATAATTTTACCACTAAGAATTCCTTATATTTTGCCTTGGCCTTTAGATTTGGCCTTACTGTGCTTTTTTTGTGTTAAGTTAAGGTGTACTATATATAATGGTCTGATATATGTATATATTGCAAAATGATTATCACAGTAAATTTTGTTAACATCACCTTACATAGTTACAAATTTTTTCTTATGGGAAATTTTAAGGTATAAACTCAACTTTCAAATATATAATACAGCACTGTTAACTACAATTATTATGCTGTACTTTTGATTAATTTTGCTTCATGTTAATTCAGTAAACATTAATTAGCTTATTGAACTGTTTATGAAAGACCAGGCACTGTGCTGGAAGCTGGGGAGATATCAAGAATAGCAAAAATGCAGAGCCTTGACCTTAAGGACTTGACCATCCAATGGGGAAGATGTAAGCTTCAATAATCATGAAATTCCACGACTATTGCATTTCCCCAACTCACTTTTTGTCTGAAGTATTTTCCCTATCAGTGTTGAGTAAAAATTCATTTTTGGCATCTCTTAGCCCGGAATTGTAGGAATTTTGTAGGGATTATAATTAGAGTGACACCAAATATGTGTTGGACATAATTAGTAATTATAATATTTATTAACAGTTTTGAACTACTAAATTGAGATCACCTGGGGGAAAAATTTTTATAATGAATACCTATTTCAAATTGTGAAATTTCATAATAATTTAAAAATCACTGCAGCTATTTTATCAATCATATAGATTCCACCTCCTCCACTCCCCAGTAGTTTGCAAGAGGTCTCAGGAAATACTTCATAGTTGAGAGGGACTCACCAGAATGAGGCCGCGGGGGATGCACTTTGACACTGTTTGGGGCTGGCGACACTCCTCTGACTGGGCTCTCCAGGGGTGCAGTACTGGGTGGGTAACTGCATTTGGCAGATGGCATTTCATCCTTCTCTAAGCAGTTGAACTGGTCAACACCCCACAATGTTCCCAATGAGTTCTCATCATCATTCACAGTACAGATAGGAACGTTATTCAAACCTAGGTAGTAAGGACAAAGAAGACCAAACTGCCAGATTAGGTGGTTTTCTTTGAGCAATCAACAATGTCCCACCCAACCAGATGTTAAATGTACATAAAATGTCAGACTTCAAATTGTATGGACCAGAGGTAGTCTTTGAAAGTCAGTGTAGCAAATTATATTTGCAATGCACACTTCCTTACAATATTCTGCCATTTTATTAGCTTAAGAACAAGGCCCGTGTCTTTAATCTCAGTCTGAGGGCTAAATGGGGTAGATCTGCCTCTGTGCTGAAGAGACCTTATTTCCCAAGTTTTGATAATGACTGCAGAGGGATTATATTAGTTCTCTTCATGAATACCAGATTGAGATTTTTTTTAAAGCATTGAGAATGTCTTAATATAGAAAAGCATTTTAGCAAACATATGCTACCTCTTCTTTTGTACTGGCAGGAGGTAAAAAGCTGTTGGAGCTAGGACTGGGAGGCAGGGTGACAAATTGTGCAGGAGGGAAGGAAGGAAAATTTTTTACAGAAGGACCCCTTTCCTCAAGTCAGAGTTCTGGGTTCATTCCCTTTCCTATAACAGCTTTTTGCTTTTGGTTCAAATATTGATTTATAGACAGATTGTCTTTTCAATACAATGCTATGTCATGTGGAATTGGATGGCTTAGGAAATGGGGATGTGCAAGCCATTGCTGTATGTTAATCCGTGAGTCATGAGAGGTAGTAATAGGTGACTGCTTTGTTTCACAAGAAGCATCCCGATAGTGTCTTTCATACTTGCCATTCTTCTGAACCTCCCTCTGGCACAATTGATCCACGTCCTTCTTATCTATCTGCTCAGATGACAACCCAAAGGTCTTTGCTGACAACCCTGTCTGAAATAACAGCTCAATCACACTGTATCTCCTTATGCTCTTTTATTTTCCCCATACCACTTGTCGCCTGTCATATCTGTTTGCACATTGCTAGGGTGAGCTGTTCCACTATATAAAACTTTGTGAGGCATGGATTTTGTCTGCTTCATTTTCTACTCTATTCCGAGCATCTAGAATAGTGTCTAGCACAAAGTAGGTGTTCTCTGATTATTTGTTAATTTTACCAAACACAAAGCTTTTATTTAATCTAATACTTTGAACTTTACTGATAGTAACTGCTTCCAAATAGAAATGAGAATAACATTTTTGGACATAACATCACCTCTTATCAATTTATCTGAAACACCTAGGTTAGTAATTGACCCAAGTACATAGTGAAAAATTGATTACCAAGTAAAATATATAACACACAGAGACAATGGAAAAAATTTCTTGCTGCCTCCTTTAATTATAAAAGATGTGTGTGCATGTGTATATATGTATACACACACATACATTATGTGTAATAAACTATTGAGATTCCACCTATCCAGAAGTTAGAAAAAAACTGTATAAAAATCTTTGAAGGGTTGAATGGAATGTCAGTAAAGTGTCTTCAGAGTCAAATAGAACAATATTAAATGATTTAAAACTAGTCACAGAAATGCAAAATTCCATCCAGCAGTGAAGGAGGTTAGCAACGATCTTGGTGGGAGTGTCACTAACTTCCTTGGGCACACAGATCATTAGGAAGTAGAGTGTTTGGCCCACGAAAGACCAGTTCCTCCTATGGGAAGTCAAGTTTCTATACCACAGTGATCATTTAAAAGGGCTCACTTTGTGGGAGAGTGCCAAGTGAGGATTCAAATCTCACATCCCTGCCTGATTCTCTGATTGATAGCTACCTCAAGTTGTTAAGAAAGTAACTCTTAATTTTTTTATTTTTATTTTTTAAAATACATTTTATTGACTATGTTATTACAGTTATCCCATTTCCCCCCATCATTCCCCTCCACCCTGCATACCCTCTTCCACCCATATTCCCCCCCTTTAGTTCATGTCCGTCCAAGTGTCATAAGTTCTTTAGCTTCTACATTTCCCATACTATTCTTGCCTTCCCCCTGTCTATTTTCTACCTACCATTTATGCTACTTATTCTGTGTACCTTTTCCCTTTCTCTCCTCCTCCCACTCCCCTGTTGCTAACCCTCCATTTCTGTGGTTCTGCTCCTGTTCTACTTGTTTGCTTAGTTTGTTTTTGTTTTTGTTTTAGGTTTGGTTGTTGATAATTGTGACAGGCAAAGGAAATAGACTTCCAGGAAGTCCAGAAAACTCACAGAGTCCCAAAGAAGTTGGACTCAAGGAGGAACACACCAAGGCACATCATAATTACATGAGCCAAGATAAAAATGAAAGAGAGAATCCTAGAAGCAGCAAGAGATAAGGAGACAGTAACCTACAAAGGAGTTCCCATCAGACTGGCAGCTGATTTCTCAAAAGAGACCTTACAGGCAAGAAGGAGCTGGAAAGAAGTATTCCAAGTCATGAAAGGCAAGGACCTACACCCAAGATTGCTCTATCCAGCAAAGCTTTCATTTAGAATGGAAGGGCAGATAAAGTGCTTCTCACATAAGGTCAAGTTAAAGGAGTTCATCATCACCAAGCTCTTATTTTATGAAATGTTAAAGGGACTTATCTAAGAACAAGAAGATAAAAAAACATGTATAGTAAAATGATAGCAAACTCTGAATTTTTTTGTCTAAGGTAATTAGTTTAGTTCCTGATAAGTGTCCTCATACTATTCTTATCCATGGGTTAAGTTTAGTGAAACCATTGTATATGTGTATTTAAAATATATATAATAGTGATCTAATTTGGCATATTAGACCAACAAATTAGCTTTAGAATTACAGATTAAAATCTACATCAGAAAATGACTTTCCATTTTAAGTAGAAATGTATGAAAATATTAAGTTGATAAGTAGTAAAGAAATGTTTTAAATAATATATTTGTCTACATTTATAGGTCTGATTTATTTAACTGACAGGCATTATTTATAGCTTGTTTAGAATTTGCTTGTTAAAGATATAAAAGACTTAAAAATAAATAAAATATATTTGATAAGTAATTGACATTTAAAGTTTTTAAAGGTATATATTAATTAAGTTTTTAATTGGGACTAAATATTAATCAAAGACTTCCTTGAAGTAATTGTTAAAATGTACTAGATTTATAAGTAAAATAATAAGCTATAAGTTAAATTTTAAAAGTTAAAATAAAAAGTTTTGGAATTGTTCATTTAAAATTTAATTAAAAAATAATAACTGCAAATAATCTTTGTGTACAAAGCCCTCCATCAAGAATGTCAAATATTTAATATTAGCATTGTAAGAGCTATAAAAGTATTAGATGCTTATGGCCACCTAAAATTTTGCTCTTTGAAATGGAACTCAATCTTTCTGGGAAAGTATGGTCCTCCAACTAGTCTACCCTAACTAGTAAATGATACTATAGATCTGGGGCCCTCATCTAACTCCTCCCTCTCCTTTACTTCCCCTTCAGTACTGCATTTGATCTTGCACTTTTTTTCCTATTTTGTTAATTAAGCCACTTCTCTCCATGCCACTGTCCTATCTCCTTTCTAGGCCACTATTATCTCCTGCTCTAACTACTCCTTTTACAATTTATAGCTTCCTAACTGTTTTACTTCCCTGCCCTCATCCAATTCACTCTCCATAAACAACCAGAAATATATTAAAATATAAACTTAACTTTTTTAAATATCCCACCTAAAACCCTTCAGAAGCTTCCCATGCACTTAGGATCACATCGTGCATGTTAACATAGTCTAAAATGTTCCCAATGATGTGACCTCCACCTCTTAGGACTCATCTCATATCAGTACCCTCCCACCCTTCTTTATATGTATGTCACACTGGATTTCCCTAAATTCCTGGGACAGGAACAAGACCTTTCCTACCTCTAATTTTCACTCAAACTATTTCCGGTAGAAAACTCCCCCATTATTTGCTGTTTCTCATTTTTTAGGTATTGGTGTAAATGTCACTTAAAAGAGATATTCCAGGCTCCATATTCTCAATCTAAATTAGGTTTCCTTATGGTATATTCTCATATATCCTATATTTTCTTTCAGAGCAATTGTTTTAGGTCACATTCTTGGAAAATAGAAGCTGGGATGGAGATTCGTGTGCAGGAAATTTATTGGGCTGTGTTATTGGGAACAGTATGTATTTATAAGGAGGCCAGGAAGTGGAATTGGGCAAAAGGTGAGCTGTGATGCAGATAGAGGCCTCACTCAGCTCCACAAGGAGTAGTGGATGACTCTAGGGAGGTCTCAACTCAAAGCAAGGGGGAGTTCTAACCCCCATTAAACATTCACCGGTCAAACTCCCATTGTGCGTGAGAGCTCCCTTCAGCCCAAGAACAATTCTCATAGAGGGAGTCAGTGTTAGCCATTGGTGACACATCTGGCAGGTGGGAAGATGAATGCCTTGGTTCTGAAGGCATGATCTTGTTCGGAGACTGTTACACTAGAGCATTATTGTACCACAGCTTATGACTAAATATTTACTTTTATTTGATTAGTATAAAATATCTTCCAGTAAAATGTGAGCTTCTTGAAAGGGGGAGTTGTGTTTGTTTTGCTCACCACTATTTCCATTTCCCAGCTTGGGAATGACTCCCACTTGGAGGTGCTAAATTCTTGTGGAAGGAAAGGAGACAGTTTAAATAACACTCAGATAAAATTTCATTCACAGATTTCAAACAGAATTTATAGCTACCTCAGCCATCCAGTAGTTGTGTGCCCTTGAGCAAGTGATTTTATTAAAAAATTGTTTCCAGGTGAATTGTACAAAGTGGAAGTGGAATAGGCCTCACCTCAGGTTGGGAGATCAGCTAAAAGATGGGCTCAGACTCCAAGTGTGAAGGTACAAGGGGGTGGGCCAGGGCAGAGAGAAGAGCAGGGAAAATGAAGACTGAACACTGGGGTGCAGCCAGTGGAAAGAGCAGATGAGAACAGTTAGAGGGTTGTGAGATAATAAACAGGATTCAAGGAGAATGGCTGGCTGAGGGACCAGCAGAGACAAATTCCTAAAGGAGATATAGGAAAATGAAAGCCAAGGGGAAGCAAACAGATGTTAAAATAAAGAGGTCATAAATGCCCAAGCTATCTATTGTCTTGGCAAAATCTGAGGGCAGGGTTTTCGAAACCCACATGAGAAAAATATTGCATTTTATTTTGTTTTATTTTTTAAACTTTTTATTGTTATTCTATTACAGTTGTCTCAATTTTTCCCCCTTTGCCCTCCTCCACCAGCTATTTACAATAGCGAAGTGCTGAAAACATTGCATTTTAATAACAACTTTTTTTCTTTGAAGGCAAATACTACTAAGTATTCAACTAAGTATAAGTTTTTCTCTGATTTCAAATGCTTGAAAGTACATAATATACCCTTCTCTTGTATTTTATTTCACATTCTTCCTTGAATTATTTTATACTATGATGCAATATAAAACTGCTGGCAAGAGACTGACATTTATGTCTTCAAATCCCCTACAATGTGTATCACAAGGCCTTGCTCATAGTAATATATGTCACAGAAATACATGTTCAACTAAATAGAAAATTTCTTTGGAAATGTTTTGAGGATATGCCTGCTAATTCTATAAATCATAGTAGCTGGAATTGAAATGAAAGAGAGAAGAGTAACCAGTTCAGTTTCAAAGAGCAAAATTCAAAATGCCTATGAAGCCTCTAAGCTTTGCACGTAGGGCAAATAGACCGTTGAATGTAGGGGTCTAAAGCTGAGAAGAGGAGTCTGAGTCTAGAGTACACATTGGAAACTATTTGCCCTGTGGAGGGTATCTGAAACTTGTGAATGGGTGAATTTGACTCGGGTCGCAGTGGACTAAAGAGAGAAAGTGACTGAGGCCTGAGCTGTGAGAGGCTCTAACATTTACTGCAGAGTCAGCAAAAATAAAAGCTGGGAAGGAGAAACCACAAAGCTAGGAGAAAAAAATAGGAGTAAATGGTGTTACAGAAACTAAATTTTAAAATGCAAAAGGAAGAAAGGGAAAGAGGGAAGGAGAGAGGGAAAGATGGGAGATGAAGGAAGTTAGGAAGGAAGAGAAGGAGGGAAGAAGAGAGAGAGAAAGAGGGGGTAAAATACATGCTTCTCCAGGGCTAGTATTTAGCATGTAGATGCTGGCATGGCTGTGCAGAATGTTAAAATATTGAAATACTTTCATACCATTTGGCCATTCCTACCCTGAGCCCCCTGAGTGGCCCCTTTGGCACCACTCCAGGCCCCTTTCCTAAAAAGCAAGTATTCCAAACATGAGTGCCTGGCACGGAGGGTGCCTGCTTGCCTCTGCTTTGGCCCAGTGCTGGCACCCAGCCTCAGCAGTCAATGCCTGTGCCTCAGCAGTGGTTAAATACTGAATAGCTGCCTGTGTTTACCCAACAGAACCGTCATGTAGCCCAGGTGTAGAGAAGAAACACACATTGTAGGACCTTGAGTCACCTTACCTTTGATGTGGCAGACCCTTCTGGGATGAGGGGTGTGCCTGACGAGAAAACAACTTCCTGTTCTAGCCATGCTGTGGCTGCTTTTGCTCTCAAACTGAGAAGCAGACATTGGGGATTTGAGGCTCATGTTCACAGAGTGTTGGTTTCCCCCTCTCCGTTGTTGTTGCCACACAGTGCCTTGAGGTCTACCTTCTTAACCTTGCATCCACATCCAGAGGTGCTCATACCCTGAAATCACAGAATGACAATCATTCTGACAAGGGGTTCTCGACATCTTCTTACATGGCAAACATTTTCCCAACTTCTTTGCTTGCACTGAATTATTCCTGCTGTCAAGACAATGTAAGTCTAATTTACTTTCAGACCAAATTTTGTAAACACTTAAGTTAATCTATGCATGAGAAGAACAGAAAATTTTTCCCTTGGAAAAATCAAAACATTTGTGAGAAACTTACAATATATTCTATATTTAATTGCACTTAAGGCCACTTTGTTGACTTTCCAACATAAAATATATAACATGGCTATTATATTTTGATATAGTAAATTAAAATGATATCTTTAAAATATAATACCCATGAATATGCTTTACATTAAATTAACTTAAATAAGGACCTTTCCTTTTGTACTTTAATAAAATCAGCATCTTAAATTTGTGTCTTCTTCTGAGGAGATGGTAAAATCTGAAGAAGAAAAAATTTCAAAGCAAAAAGTGATAGTACAAATGATAAACTGGAGAACCTTTGGCATTGTCGTTATTTGCGATATTCAGTAATACTTAATGATATTCCCTCAATCAGTCAGCAATCATTTATTAGACACTTACATAGTCATAGCCATAAGGGATAAAAGATAAAGGTATGGCTCTTGGGGAATTCACAATCATTTGGGAAAGAAAATTTCTGCATTAGGAATATAGGAGTTATTTAAACTTTCTTGAAGAGGGTATACTAGCCTTGAAATTTAAGAAGGCTATTTTTCTAGTGTTTATTTTATATTTCCTATCTTACATAGAAATCTTATTTATCATAGCAGTATTAGGAAATATACAGTTTATTTCTAACCATGGCAGGAAGTTTTTCTGGTCAGAATAATTTGCAGTGTCAAAATATTTCCATATTCTAAAAATTGATTTCAAGAGTTTGTTGAGGCAGATATTTTTAGTTAATTCTCTTTTTAGATGAGAGAAATCTATATATTCAAGTTTTTTATGGTATATACTCAGAATGTATGGTATAGTAATTACCAGCTCTGTTGCCACAAAACATTTGATTTTCATAATTTCCAAAGTTATCATAGGCTGAATAAAATATATTTCAATATTTTAAATTCATAAAATATTATTATCTAATAATAAAAATATGTTTTCTTATTGTTACTTATGAGTAATAAAAAGGTAGTTCTAACATCATTCTGAAAATCAGGCCTTAGACTTACTTATTCTTCTTTCTGAGATCTTTTTACAATCATATCAGTAAATTCATATTTTATCTGTATTGGGAAAAAAATGGTACAGTAGGCAGCCTGGACAGTGGAAAGAATGCTGAACTGGAATTGAAAAGTGGGATTTATAGTCCTAGCTTTGTTATTAATGAGCAAAGTGACCATGGATGAATTGCTTTATTTCCTAGATTTTGGCTTGCTCAAATGAAACCTATTACATCATTATATGTCTGCTAGACTATTCAGCTATTCTACCATGTGTTGTCTTCCCACATCAATTCTCTTAGGTTAATTTGAGAGATAGTGATGTACTTTAAATTCTGGTATAAGAGGTCAATAAACAAACAATGCAGAGAATTATTTTTCCTTCTTTTATCAAAACTGTAGTGTAGTCTGAAATTCATCTTGCTCTTATATTCTAAAGGTATATAGTGCTTACTCTTGGATTTTAGAAAATTTAATAATCTGTTTTTGTGGTTTTATTGTTTTTACTAAAATTCAAAATAATGTTAAAGGAATAAAGGCATTATATAAATATTTTATTCTCATACATTATTTAAAATTATACAAAATCCAAAATATATATTATGTACTATTGAAAGTCTTATTTAAACTTAAATTTTCACAAGTGAAGTAAGTGAATAACTCAGGACAAAGTTGTATTTTGATTTGTTCTAGCAAGTGACCTAATGATAATAAAATAAAACTACCTCAAACCTGAGGAAAAGCAAAAACTATGTTTTGCTTTGTGAAAGATACTGTTAAAAGAATGAAAATTAGGCCACAGACTAGTAGAAAACATTTGCAAAGCACATACCTGATAAAGGACTTGTTTCCAAAATATACAAAGAACACTTAGAACTCAACAGTAAGAAAACAAAAAGCCCAGTTAAAAACTGGGCAAAAGATCTGAATAAACACCTCATCAAAGAAGATCATTGGATGGCAAACATGCATATGAAAAGATACTCACCATCATTTGCCATTAGGGAATATAAACTTAAAACAACAATGAGTTACTATTATACACCTATCAGAAGAGTTAAATTCCAAATCATTGACAACAGATGCTGATGAGAATGTGGAGCATCAGGAACACTCATTCATTGTTATAGGGAATGCAAAATGACACAGCCACTTTGGGAGACATTGGCAGTGTTTTTACCAAGTAGCTGAACATAGTTTTGCCATATGATCCAGCAACTGTGCTCCTCAATGTCTACTCAAAGTTGTTAAAAACTTACATCCACGCAAAAACCAACACATGAATATTTATTCATAATTGCTAAAATTGAAAGCAACCAAGGTGTCCTTCAATAGTGAGTGGATACTGTGGTATATTCATACAATAGAATGCTATTAAGTGCTAGAAAGAACTCAGTTATCAAGCCATGAAAAGACATGGACAAAATTTAAATGCATATTGCTAAGTGAAAGAAGCCAATTTGAAAAGGATACATACAGTATAATTTCAACTATGTGACATTTTGGAAAAAGCAAAACAATAAAAAAAATAATAAGATGAGTGGCTTCTAGGAGTTCCAAAGGGAAATGGGGGAATAATAAAGAGGTACAACATAACGTTACAGAACAAGGGAGCCAAGGTGGGTACACCGATGTACTATTACCGAAAGGACCCCACTCCTAGGTTCATTATGTCTGCCACCTTATAGAAAAGACATCTCTCAATGCCTGAGATCCGTAAAGAGGAAAGGAAATGTTTATTTAATGCTATACAAACTTAAAGTAGTGACCTAATGTCTTCATTAAAATATTAAAGTCCTTTAGGATACCCACAGACACCCATGGTGCTTCCTTCTCCCCCTGCCCTAATTCCGGGTACCATAACTCTGGAAAAGAAGCAAACGTCCATGTTTCAGGCTGCTGGCACCATCAGCTGTGTCACCGTCCAGTCAGGATCTCCAATTAATCCAAAGCCATGTGGCACCTTCTCATGGCCTACTGGCAAGAGTTCTTTCACCCTTCTTCCAGGCAAAGTCTCTCCTGCTTCCCAAGCCATGTGGCCAAAGGGAGCACTCCAAAGCTGTGTGGTCCTCTTCTACCAAAGCTGTGGGAGTCTGTGCTCTGGCCAAAACCACATGGTTCTTCTCTTCACCAAAGCTACAGAGAGGGGGGTGGCCACTCTGCCAAAGCCAAGTGGCGGTTCTCTGCTAAAGCCGCATGGTGGTTCCCCCTACTAAAGCTGTGGGGGTCCCCACTCTGGTGAAATCATGTGGCTCTTTACTCAATGGCTACTGTGTCTGGGTTTTAAACCCCTGTGACAATCTTCCTCCTGTGATTTTCTCCTTCCCTTTTCTAACTTTTCCTACAATCCGTTACACCTGCCAGCATTTCTATATTATTCCAAGTTCACTGGGCTGCCATCCTGAGTCTGGGCAGGGGTGGCCCCATGTCATGGAGCCAATCTTCTATGCAGGTGCTGTAACTTGGGGGACCTGCCCCCCAGTTACATCTGGGGTGGAAGTTCTTTCCATCCCCCTGGCTCAGAGCATGGCCACAGCTATTTAACATATCTATGCAGCCAGTCAAAGGTTATAGATATGTTAAATGATGATGCCAGAGGTTAGCTGCAAAGCTGTTGCTGTACAAAACAGCTCTGTATGTTCCTGCTCCATGTGTCCCTTCCCCTAGCTCACACCTGAGGAGGAAGGGGTGAGGACATCTTATATGTCTTTCTAAGATTTCCTGGACGCCTTGAGTTCTGGACCCCATTCCAAATCCCTATTTGGGGACCCCTCTTGGCTGTACCCTGTATCAATAGGAGATTTTTAGGGCTATGAAGCTAACCCATGCTGTACTATACTATGATCTATACTGTAATAGTAGATACAGGACATTATGCATTTATTGAAATCTATAGAAAAAAACAGAGTGAACTCTAATGTAAACTATAGACTTTAGTTAACAATAATATGAATATTGGTTTAGCAATTGTACCAAATGTAACACACTAATGAAAATGTTAATAATAGATGAAGCCCTGGCCAGTGTAGCTCAGTTGGTTGGGCCTCATCCCACAAAGCAAAAGGTGGTTGGCTTGATTCTGGGTCAGGACACAGGGCTTGGTCCGTGGTTGGGGTGCATTCAAGAGGCAACTGATCAATATTTCCTTCTCACATAGATATTTCTCTCCCTCTCTTTCTCCCCCCCCCCATTTCTAAATAAATAAATAAAATCTTTAAAAAATAATAGAAGAAACTGAGCAGGGGTACATATATGTATATGAAACTGCCTGATCAATTTTTCTGTAAGGTTTTTAAAACCTACTCTAAAAAAATTAGCCTATTGATTTTTTTAAGATGTTATTTATTTATTTTTAGAGAGGGAAGGGAGGGAGAGAGAGAGAGAGAGAGGAACATCAATGTGTGGTTGCTAGGGGTTATGGCTTGCAACCCAGGCATGTACCCTGGCTGAGAATCGAACCTGTGACACTTTGGTTCACAGCCCGTGCTCAATCCACTGAGCTACTCCAGCCAGGGCCCTATTGATTTTTTTAAAATGTACCTTCACAGCCTGAAGAAAAGCAAAATTATTTTGGTTACTATAAATAATGACTACATCTTTCTCTTTCACCTGTTGTCTTACTGATTTCAACACTTTAATTAACTGATAATTATTATCCAGTGATTTTTATGAATATCTGTACAAATTTCATAGTTTGCTTTGGAATGATATTTCTCTATTAAGATTTCTCTTAATAACAAGAATTAATTTTAGGCTAAATTTTAATTTTTATTTTTGTATTGTTGTTCTATTACAGTTGTCCCAATCTTTTCCCCATTGCTCTCCCTTACCCCATGCCCCCCAGCTCCCACAGTCAATCCCCACCCTGTTGTCCATGTCCATGGGTTTTTTATACATATTCCTTGACTAGACCCTTCCCCTTCTTTCCCCTGTTATCCCCCTCTCACCTCCCCTCTGGTCACTGTCTGTCTGTTCCTTGTTTCCAAGCCTCTGGTTCTATTTTGCTCATTTGTTTTGTTCATTATGTTCTACTTATAGGTGAAATCATATTGTATGTCTTTCACTGCCTGGCGTGTTTCAGTGAGCATAATGCTTTCCAGTTCCATCCATGCTGTCGCAAACGGTAGGAAAGACAAGCTCAGAAGAAAATAATGAATTACTTATTTTCATAGGAAAGGTATATTTTTTCTTTTTCTCTTTTTAAGATTTTATTTATTTTTAGAAAGGGTATATTTTTCCCAAAAGACAAGAGAAATATGAAAAAGACATTTATTAAAATAATTAATAAAAATAATTACTAGAAGTGGATACCAAGAAATAAATTATCTATTGATTGATAAATCTTATCTTTGTTGGCAAATCAGAAATCTTATTTATTTTGTTATGAAGTGACTAAAATTTTTTCTAAACCAATATTAGAGAAATCCATCAATGCAAAACTTGTCAATGTATAGCATGAATAGATTCTGCAGGCCAAATTAATTATAGTTATTTCTATTAATGTGCCATGGATTATTTATGATGGCCCAAATACATTTTTGTGATAAATAATGGGTATATTTTTAAAAAACACAAAAGGAAAACAAAAAACCACACATCATTTCCAGTATTTTAGCTTAATAAGTATTTGCTATATAATATAGAGCAACACCTCTCAGCCTGTTTTCCCCACCATGATAAACATAACAGATGATGTTCACATGAAAAATGAGAATACCATATATATGATCAATGAATAGCCAAAAGTTACCATGAATCCCTAGGGATGTAAAAATCATAATTTAGGTGATTAAGGTTGAGCCATTTTGCATTTATTTGCAGGTCCCCTGGCCTAGAATGCACATCAGTGAGCTTCCCCATGGCTCCCCTGCCCCCCACACTGCAGTCATTGCTTGGTCTAAATGAGACTTTCTCCACAAGGCTGCCTCACTCTTCACAACAGTGGTTCCCACCATCATCCCAGCCTCAGTCACTCTCTGTCCTGACCCTCGGTAAGCTGTCTTCATTGTGTGTCACTCCCTGACAGTTTTTAATGTTTCTTTATTTTCTGCTTCTCTCAGTACGATGATGAGGCAAGCAGTGATCTAGTCCAATTTTCCACCTCTGAATTACCAGTGCCTATCAATAGTATGTGCCCAATAAGTACTTATTAAATGAAGTTAAATGTTTCCCACAGAATAAATGTCTTTATCTTACAAACTTAGCATATTTTATTTGTATGATCTCAAAAATAGGTGGTTTTCTTTAAAAACAATATGTCCTTTCCTCAAAGCAGATGTATTTGGCTTTTACATAGTCTTGAAAAGAAGATGAACTTGAGGTCCATTAACTAAATCTTACCTAAAATTTTCTGAAGATTATTTTTAAACAACAAATTTAAAATTGTACCTGAGGACAGTTTTGAGGAATGTGTTCTTGTCAACAGGAACTCAAAGCTGTTGATACCCTCCAAGCTTCATAATGGATCTACACAGAGTTGCCCTTAATTTTCTTAAATCTTTGCACTTGAGCTGGGACTTTTAATTGGCAAAGGTAGCCTAATCTCTAATGCTTCCAAAAGAATGTAGCTATCTCCCTCTAGTTTCACCTACTCTTGGTCCAAGGAGCCTACTTGGCTCCCTGGTTGTTAAGCTACACTCTGCATAGCTTAGCAACATGGTAACATTCCTTCAAGAAATCTGAGTTCCAGAACCTCTGCATTTACCATTCTTCTCAGAGTTCCATTTACCCACAGCTTGACAAAACCATGAAGCAGCAGTGACTTTAGTTTTCGATGTGTAACAGAGTTGAATCAAATGCAAGAGAAAGAGAAAGAAGAAGAAAAAAAGCAATTTTAATTGTATTGACAATTGTCCCCACAATTCTGCTTAAAGAACACATACCATGCAGATGTAATCAAACTTAGCTCATCCAAACCTATGGCAAGAAAGTATGGATGATTTTAAAGATATCCCAGTCATCCTGCTCTAGTAGTCAGGATGTCTATGCTAATGACTTGTTCAACAGGCTTGACAAAAATTGAAATGTTAATTAAAAGTCATAAACATTAAGCAATACAGTTAAAGTCATAATGAAAAGTGAAGACAGAAGCATACCCAGTAATTTCATATATGCACATGCACACACATACAGTACACATACATATGTTGCTGTCAGTTGTCAGGATTATATAGTTTTCTTTTCATACCACATGTGATTTTTAATTCCTGAGTTACAGTCTCTGAAAGCAATATATTAAGAGACTTATTTCTCCCTCACATGAGAGTTCAACAATCCAGGGCTGGTATGGAAGCTCTATGGTATCTTTATGGACCTAGGCTCATTCCACTCTTTAGGCCCATGCTCCTTTATATGTGGTTTCCCTTCTTGAAGTTACCTCTTGCCTGTGATGGTTCTCAAAGTTCTAGTCATCTTAGCGGATGCTGTATTTCCAGACATCAAATCAGTAGTCCAGGCAGAAAACAAGAGGAAATGGAGGGAAGGCAGACAAGGGCACATGCTAGCCACGTGCTTCCTCCGTAAAATCATTTCCACAAGTCCCAGACAATAATCTAGATGCCTTGATCACTTCTAGTAGAAGGGAGGATAGAAAATGTAGCTTGTCATGGTGGAGAATGAGGGGGTGGCATTGTTACTAACCAAAGAGGGCGAAAAGTATATTGGGTTATAAACAGAATCTCTATCACAGACCCCAGTGTTTGTACCTAACCCCTGTGTAAGAGGTATCCACACTCTATGTGGTTGTAACTTTCCTTAGAGAGGGCTGAAGCCATTATAGGGAGACACTCCTGGCTATGTAACTATGGTTTTATTATATTTACTGTATGAAGACCTGTGGAGACCTGTCTCATCTCATTACTAGAAAAAAAGATATAAGTAGTTTGTTTGAGCAGAGTTTGCAGTAATTCTGTTAGAGCCAAGATACAGAGGTCACTCTGCTGCGTGCTCAGGGCAGCATGCATATCCTTGTTGCCTTGGTAACAGACTACCAGCCCAGGACACTGTTTTCAGCAAAGATAGAATATAGATTGAGATATTTCTTAGAATGTGTGCATAAGTTTATGAGTGGTGATTAGTGACTTTTAAAACATTGTGGTAATTATAAGCCAGACACTCCATAGGTTGTTCATTATCCAGGCATTTTGAGTATGGACTGAACTGTGGCCTCCAAAATTCATATGTTGAAGCATGAACCCCCATGTGACTGACTGTATTTGGAGATAGGAGCTCCAAGGAAGTAATTCAGTTTATAAGAGGTCATAAAGATGGGTCCTAATCTGGTAGAACTGGTATCCTCGTAAGAAGAGAGAGACACCAGAGTGCGTTCTGAACTCTCTCTCTCCTCTACTCCATGCACAAACAGAAGGAAGGCCCTGTGAACCTAGTGGTTATTATGCTAAGTGAAATGTCAGTCAGAGAAAGACAAAAATACCACATAATTTCACTTACATGTGTAATCTAAAGAACAATATAAATGAACAAACAAAACAGAAACAGACTCATAAACACAGAGAACGGACTTACAGTTGCCAGAAGGGAGGGTATCGGGGGACTGAGTGAGAAAAGTGAAGGGATTGAGAAGTACAAATTGGAAGTTACAAAATAGTCATGGGACTGTAAAGTACAGCATAGGAAATACAGTCAATAACATTGAAATAACTATGTATGGAGCCCACTGGGTACTGGAAATATCTGGGAGAACACTTTGTAAAGTATAGCATTGGATAACCAATACACTGTACACTTGAAATTAATACAAAATAATATTGAATGTAAACTGTAATTTAAAAAATCTTTTAATTAGAAAGTAAAAAGAAGAAGAAAGGCTCTGTGAGGATGCAGCAAGAAGACATCCACTACTAGTCAAGAACCAGCCTGATCTTGGACTTCCAGCCTCCAGAATTGTGGGGGGAAAATTCCATTTCTTAAGGTACCCAGCCAGTCTGTGGCATTCTGTTATAGCAGCCTGAGCAGATTAATACAAGGATAAATATTCAGGACACTAGTTAGGTCCATTTTCACCATGTATTAAGTGGTATGACCAGATCTTGGAACTGTGAAGTTATTATATCTATTTATTATCATCCTTTTGTATTTACTGTAAAAATGCCACTAATTAACATATAGTAAGGCAAAGCAAATAATTTATGGAAGAGGTGCCTCTTGCAATTACATTTTGGCCAAGCAGGACATGGTGGGTGGTCTCTTAGCCCTAGGTGTTTCTCTCCTTTTTGTCATTGTGTTGAATCTGAGTCCTTTAGCTCAGCATTATGTTTATAAAATTCATCCATGTTGCCCTTGCTGGTGTGGTTCAGTGGATTGAGTGCCAGCCTGCAAACCAAAGGGTCACTGGTTTGATTCCCAGTCAGGGCACATGCCTGGGTTGAGGGCCAGGTCTGCAGCAGGGGGTGTGCAAGAGGCAACCACCCATTGATGTTTCTCTCCCTCTCCCTCTCTCTAAAAAATAAATAAACAAAATCCTTAAAAATAAATAAATAAATTTTAGAGAGTTTGGTTGGTGACTCATGGTATCTAATCATGAAGTTAAATTTGTATTTGTCTGAGATAGAATTTGTATACAATAAATTAATCTTTTTAAAGGAATACATTTCAATGAGTTTTGACAAATGTATGCATATATAGTCACATAACCAACACCAAAATCAAGATATAGACTATGTCCAACACTAGAAATGTTTTATCACAGCTCTTCACTGTAAGTCTCCTTCCCCCATCCTGGTAGCCTTGCAAACACTAATCTATTTTCTGTTCCTATAATTTTACATTTTTTAGAATGTTACACAAATGGCATGTAGCTTTTGGATCTGGCTTCTTTTACTTAGCACAATATTCTGGAGATTCATCTATATTGCTTTTTGTATTGTAGTTCTCTCTCTTCTATCAATGAGTAATATTTTATTGTTGGGATGTACCATAATTTGTTTATCCATTTACCAGCTGATGATTACTTCCAATTTTTATTATTATGAATAAAACGGCCATGAACATTTGTGTATGGGTCTTTGTGTGGAAGGATGTTTTCATATCTTTGGATAGCTACCTAGTAGTAAAATTGCCATAATCAACTTACATCTTATCTGCCCTTTGGAATATAAATGACAAAAGAAGTGTATCTGGGCACTTAACTATTTCCTGAGTACTAACTATTGCCAATGACTGACCTAAGTACCTCCCACGCATACATTGTTTAATATACTAGCAATATACAAGACCTCTGTGACCCAGGAAGATTTAGGGGGTTATATAGAGGTCACACAGACTGTCAGGGTTGACATCATATCTCAGTCTTACTGAATTAACACTCATATTCACAGACCCTTGTCTATGTAGAGAGTCAATGTCACTCATATTCCTAAAGATCAGTTCAGAGCCTCAGACAAAATCAATGATGGATGTGAAAGTGCTGTGCAAATGATAAGGCAATATGCAAAGTTAGGTGTTAATATGATGTACTGAAATTGATTAAAGGCTGCAGATGTTACAGTCCAACACGCTTGGCTACAGCCTAGAATTAGAGCTGCTTTGGAAGCACATGTAGTGGTTAAGACCATGGGTTTTGTAGTCAAACTTAAATTTGAAACCTAGATCTAACTTTTGCCCAGAGGTTTGGTCTTATAAAATTATCTAATCTCTCTTTGGGTTAGATCTGCACTGGATAAAGAAGAAGACTAACACCTACCAAATAAGATTTGTATGAGGTCTGAATGAAATGATGTTCAAAAAAAAAATTCTAAATTTGTATGGAACCACAAAAGACCCCAAATAGCCAAAGCAATCCTGAAGAAAAGGAACAAAGCCAGAGGTATCATACTTCCTGATTTTAAACAACTAGAAAGTTATAGTAATAAAACAGCATGGCACTGGCATAAAAATACACAAATGGGCCAATAGAACAAAACAGAAAGCCCAGAAATAAAACTCCACATATACAGTCAACTAATACTTGACAAGGAAACCAAGGATACCCAAGGGGGCAAGATAGTCTCTTCAACCAAAAATGTTGTAGAAACTGGATAAACACATGCATAACCATGAATTAGAACCCCCATGTTACACCACTCCCAAGAATTAACTTGAAATAGATATAAGCCTTAAATATAAGACCCAATACCATAAAACTCATAAATGAAAATGTAGGAAAGAAACTCCTTGATGCTGGTCTTGGCAATGATCTTTCCAGGTATGACACCAGAAGCATAAACACTGAAAGCAAAAATCAGCAAACAGTACTACATCAAATGTAAAATCTTCTGCACAAAAGAGAAACAATGAGCAAAATGAAAAGGCAACCTATAGAATGAAATAAAATTTGGAGGAACCATACATCAGGTAAAGGGGTTAATACCCAAAACACATAAAGAACTTACACAACTCAATAACACAAAAAGCTCAATTAAAAATGGACAGAGAAGCTGAATAGACATTTTTCCAAAGAAGACATCCAGATGGTCAATAATGATGGATTAGTGATGTTGAAAAGATGCTCAACACCAATCATTAGTGAAAAGCTACTCAAAACCACAATGAGATATGGTCTTATATCTACTAGAATGACTATCAGAAGACTAGAAAGGTGGAAAAAAGGGAACCCTTGTACACTGTTGATGGGAATGTAAATCAGTTCAATCACTATGGAAAATAATAATGGAAGTGCCTCAAAAAATTTAAAATAGTTCTATCATATGATACAACAACTCTACTTGTGGGGGGGTTTGAAGGGGAAAAAACACTAACTTGAAAAGATACATGCACCCCCATTTTTACTGCACTATTACTTAAAGTAGCCAAGAAATTGAAGCAACTTAGGTGTTTATTAATGGATGAATAGATAAAGAAGATGTGATATTGTAACTGAAACACAGGTCTGGCCACCCACGCTATGAAAGCCAATACTCAAGAAGCAGGCGCTGATGTAAAGGAAAGTGGTTTATTTTCAGATAAAGCCATCTTCCAGGTGGCTTCTTGGCCACCTGGAAGATGGGGGACTCGTGTCTCAAAGCCCGTCTCTCTGTGCAGGCAGAGGTTTTTATAAGGAAGGAGAGGGGAACAGAACAAAGAGATCAACGGCGGGGGTTGCAAAGTTCTCTACAAACAGAGGAGCCAGTCCATTCCAATAAGGCAGCTGATGGGCCGGTGTGCGTCATCCTGGCTTCAAGTGACCCCAGCTCCATGGGTCTATATATCAAATCATTATGTTGTACATGTGAAACTAATATGTCAATTATATCTCAATTTTAAAAAATATTTTGTGGAATGTGGCTTTTAGCAGCCTCTCAATTGGGGGAGAGCCTCTAAGATGATATAATCCAGCCTCTATGTAGAGCAAGCTCGCTGTCGCTACATTAACTCTCCTGTGAGCAGAAAGGTGACCTAGGACAAGGCAGCCCATTGCCCTTTCAGAAAAGGGGTGGTAGTTGTTCGTTTTCTTTATTTAAGCACCTCTCTTCATCCTAAAGTTGTCAACAATCACGAGCACACATTCTTTCAGTGTCCCTGCCTATATTTGGTAGCATCTAGTCCTGCCACTTGCTATCTTATCATCTTTTGTCCTATATTAGGATTCATTCCTTCTTACCAATGTTATCTACCAATTGTTCACTTACCAGGCTTTCCTTACTGAAAGAGATGTAAAAAAGCAAAATTAGATTTGAGTAATTCTTCTTTCTGTATCCACTCTCTTCCTTTATTTTGTTTGAGACATAGCATCAACATATTAAACATCTGCTTATTTGCCCTTAGCTATTTTATTTTATTTTCAGACAAGCCTCAAGTTATTATTCTCCCCTTCAATTCTGAGACACTGTTCTTAAAGGTCCCAAGACTCACTATAGGGTTCATCTCATTTGTTGTTCTATTCTCTGATAAGGCTGTTTTACAAGTGTTGGTGGGAATGCAGATTGGTGTAGCCACTTTGGAAAGCAGAATGGAAGATACCTCAAAAAATTAAAAATGGATCTGCCTTATGACCCAGCAATTCCACTTCTGGAAATTTATCCAAAGAAACCTGAAACACTAATTTGAAAGAATATAAGCAACTCGGTGTTCATTGCAGTGCTATCTATGATAGACAGCCCAAGTGTTCATCAGTAGATGAGTGGATAAAACAGCTATGGTATATTTACACAATAGAATACTACTTGGCAGTAAAAAAAAAAAAAGAAGAAAATTTTACCCTTTGTGAGAGCATGGATGGATCTGAGAACATTATGCTAAGTGAAATAAGCCAGTCAGAGAAAGACAAATACCATATGATCTCACTCACATGTGGAATCTAATGAACAAACTGAACTAACACGCAAAATAGAGACAGACTCACAGACAGAGAGCAGGACAGCTCTGGGAGGTATGGCAAGCAGAGGGATTGAGCAAAAAAGAAAAAGGACTCATGGACACAGACAACAGTGTGATGAATGCAGTGGGGAGGGCAGTGGGTGGAGGTGGAAGAAGATATAAGGGGGATAAATGGTAATGGAAAAATACAGTTAATAAATGGGTCCAGTATACCCATGTTGCATCTTATTCTTTCTCACAGAGCTCATTGTGAACTTCATGTCAGAGTTTTATGTTTATAACATTCCTCCTATCTTAAACTTCATATTTTGGATGCATCACTATAGACTCTATCCTATCATTTTGATCTAGAGTGAAGTCAGCCCTTCTAAAGCTCGAATGGAAGTCTGAATGAAAGTCTGATTATACTGTGGTCACTCTTGATCTGTCACTCTCTCCTATCACTGTGCCACCAAATACCATACTTTTCCATGTGCAATATGCATGTTCTTTGCCCAAATATTTGAGGGAAAAATAAGTATGTGCACTATACATGAGTAGTACTAATTTCTTACTGGTATGTAAACTTCCTTGTATCTTGTATCTGTTCTTGTGTTTTGTCATTTGTTGCATAAAATTTCTTGTACCATAATATGTTAAAAAGTAAATGCTTAAATTCCTTTTATAATACAAAACTAAGTGTGTGTATATATATATATTTTAAATTAAAATGAAAGAATTTTTTCCTGAAAGTTTGGGCCAAAAACATGGGTCTTCATTATACATGGCAAAATACAGTAACTTGTCCTCTTTAGCCACAGTTAAGTCAAAAGAAATAATTCTCTTCATTGCTCTCTGAAATGGTTGGAAAATGCAACTGTTAGCAGAGTAAAAGCAAAAAGAGACCTTTCAGTCTATATTCAGGGCACCTAGTTTTCAGTGCTACCCTTCAAAATGTGAACCTTATCTCTATGGTTTCTTTTGCTCTTTGATTCTTTGTCCAAGTGCTCTTCTCTGCATTTGAGCCCAATCACTGAAGTTTTTAGAGGCATAGAACATTTATTCTATTTGTAAGTAAGTTTCTAATGAAAAGGGATCATTTTAATGAAGGAATTCAATTAATGACAAGAAATCATTTTGATTGGAGGCAGGGATTGCCAGAGCTGGCTAAGAAAAAGCAAATCTGACCCCTATCTAAATCTGCTTTTATGGCAAAGCATCTCTCTTTCCTTTGCCTTTAACATCTCTGTCCTGAAATCCTGCAAAAAGAATTATGACAAATGTGTGATGTTGGGAACAGCTCCCTATGCAACATGTTTCATTTCATCCAATGTTGCTCTTTAATGGACAAAAATGAGAAGGCTTTTTGTTTGGAGGTAAGGAAACAAGGAGACAATAATGTTCGGTACGAACATGAATCTATCCCTACATAATTAATGTCTCTATAAAAAGCGGATGGTAGTTCTACCTCACAAAAAGTAAAAAACAAAAAAAACAAACAAAAAAACAGAACACAGTGAAAAGTGCAGAGAGGTTTTAGTGGCTGAGTTCCCACAGCTTCACCCCAGGTTGAACTCTAAGTTTGTAGAATTCCTGATCAACTCTCTTCTTTGTGACATGTCAATACAGTGGATTCAACAACCTTCCTAAAAAATTAATTAGACAGCACCCTAAAAATTAAGTGAAGAAAAATAACTGATCAGCAGTCCAAGGAGGAACATAAAATCATTTTTACATGTCTTAAACATCAAAGAGAAGAGCAAAAAAAAAAGGATAAATTTTCACACATACATTCTAGATCTCTTCTAGTCAGAGGGACTAGAGCTTATCATTTTCTTCCAGCTTTCAAAGTTTTGTAATGAATTTCCTGTAGGCAGGACACCAATGGACACATAACACAGACAGACATAGCACTTTCCTACCAATGGAAGCAATAACCATCACCAAAATAGCAGGCATATTACATATGATCTATAGCAAGGATAAAGGTCTGTAAGAAAAGTCTCCAAAATGTTAAGTGTTTTTTTCTGCATATAGGAAGGACAAGTGATCTTGATTTTTTCTTCTAGTATTTATTTTCTAAATTTTCCTCAGTGAGTATATTAGTTTTTAATAATTCATTTTTAATATTTAATAGCATAAACCACTTTTTCTTTCTCAATTTATAGTTTTTATTCATTTTAATTTATAATGGTAATATAAGAATGTATTTTAGTTGCAAAACATTCCAAAAATGGCTACTAAGAATATAGAAGCTAGCCCTGGCTGGCGTAGCTCAGTGGATTGAGCACGGGCTGTGAACCAAAGTGTCACAGGCTCAATTCCCAGCCAGGGTACATGCCTGGGTTGCAGGCCATAACCCCCAGCAACCACACATTGATGTTTCTCTCTCTCTCTCTATCTCCCTCCCTTCCCTCTCTAAAAATAAATAAATAAAATCTTTAAAAAAAAAGAATATAGAAGCTACAGAGGTGTACTGTCCACTGTGGTAGCCACTAGCCACAGATGGCTATTGAATACTTGAAACAGTCCATAATAAGATGTGCTAGAAGTATAATGTGTAATAGCTGATTAATATTGCTTTAATCTCAATTATATGTTGAAATGATATTTTATATATATCTGGTTTGATCAAATGTGCTATTAAAATTAATTTCACTAGTTCCCTTTTACTTTTCTTCATACAGGCACTAGACAATTAAAGATTACATGTTGTATAAGGGTTGTATTTTTTCAGTATATTTTAATGATTCTGCTATTACAGTTGTCTCAATTTTTTTCTCCCTTTTATACAACTCTTCCCTGTACCCCACACCCTCCAGCAATGCCCCCCCCCTTAATTCATGTCCATGGGTTGTACATATAAGTTCTTTGACTTCTCTGTTTCCTATACCATTCATTACCTTTCCCCATCTATTTAATGCCTACTGATTATGCTTCTTATTCCATGTACTTTCCCCCTATTCTTCCCCTCCCCCTTCCCACTGAAAACGACCCATGTAATCTGCATTTCTCTGGTTCTGTTCCTGTTCTAGTTGTTTACTAAGTTTTTGGGTTTTTTAGGTTCAGTTGTTGATAGTTGACTTTGTTGTCATTTTACCATTCATAGTTTTTAGTTTCTTCTATTTCTTAGATAAGTCCCTTTAAAATTTCATATAATAAGGGCTTGGTGATGATGAACTCCTTTAACCTGAGCTTACCTGGGAAGCACTTAATCTGCCCTTCCATTCTAAATGATAGCTTTGCTGGATAGAATAATCTTGGATGTAGGTCCTTGCCTTTTATGACTTCAAATACTTCTTTTCAGCCCCTTCTTGCCTGCAAGATTTCTTTTGAGAAATCAGCTGATAGTCTTTTGGGAACTCCTTTGTAGGTAACTCTCTCCTTTCCTCTTGTTACTTTTAGGATTCTCTCTTTATCTTTAATCTTGGATAACTTAATGATGTGCCTTGGTATGTTCCTCCCTGGGTCTGATTTCTTTGGTACTCTCTGGGCTTCCTGAACTTCCTGAAAGTCTATTTCCTTTGCCAGATTGAGGAAGTTTTCCTTCATCATTTGTTCAAATAAGTCTTCAATTGTTTGCTCTTGTTCTTCTCCTTCTGGCAGCCCTATGATTTGGACATTAGAGCACTTAAAGTTGTCCCGGAGGTTCCTAAGCCTCTCCTCATTTTTTTGAATTCTTGTTCCTTCCTCTGTTCCAGTTGGATGCTGATTTCTTTCTTCTGTTCCAAATCATTGATTTGAGTCCCAGTTTCCTTCCCTTCATGGTTGGTTCCCTGTATATTTTGCTTTATTTTACTTTGGGTAGCCTTCATTTTTTCCTTCATTTTGTGACTGAGCTCAGTCAGTTCTGTGAGCATCCTGATTACCAGTGTTTTGAACTTTGCACTGATAGGTTGTCTACCTCCTCGTCAATTAGCTCTTTTTCTGGAGTTTTGGTATGTTCTTTCATTTGGGCCACATTTCTTATGTTGTAAGGGGGCTTGTAAGGGGGCTGACTGAGGCTTAGGTATTTTCCAGGGTAGGGCAACCCTCTTTGCTGAATTGTCTGTCAGGGAGGAGTCAGAGAGAGAACAATGCCACTTGCTTGCTCCACTCTAGCACCACTTTCCAATGAACTCTTCTGTGAGACTTGGAGTTTCTCCTGCTGTGGCAACCCCTGCAGTATTTTACAGCTAGCTTTGAGTCTTTAGTTTCCTGTTCAGCCAGCCCCACTTCACCTGCACAGTCCTCCATCTTGCTGCACATCCTCTCTGCTCTGCTGCCCATCTCCAACCCTCCTACCCATCTGGGTGAATGTTTCTTTAACTTCTTGGTTGTTGGAGTTCCATGCCATTTCATTTTATGGCACTTCTGCCTGTTCATTGTTTTAAAATTGGTTGTTATCCTTCTTTTGGTTGTGTGAGGAGGCAAAGGGTTTCTACTTATGCCTCCATCTTGGCCAGAACTAAGGGTTGCATTTGTGACTCCCATTATAGACAGTACTCTTCTGGCTACCATCACATTCTCCTTCTCAGATGTCATGACTACTAGCGGTATAGCTGTATTCTCTGTTTTTATATATATATATATATATATATATATATATATATATATATATATTTGGCTCCTTGAAACATATAAAATAGATGCTTTTCATAAATGGGATTATATTATCAATATTGTACTGCAATGTGCTTCCTATACTTAATGTCAGGTGTGATCACATGTTTTGGTTATTTACTGCTATTTAATAAACACCCTAAAGCTTAGTGGCTTAAAACAAGAACATATTTGTTGTTGTTGTTTCTATGATTCTGTGAGTGGACTGGGTTGTGGTGTTTTTTTCTTCCAACTTTATACCTGAATAAAATCTTTTTCTACTTCCTCTAGATTTAAATATTTCCAATACAGAATGTTCAAATTAAGGGGTCCAAGCATAATAACTCTTCAAGCAAATATATTTGTATTGTCTACATGCACCATTGAATTATGTAAACAATGCTTAGCTATCCTTCCAGTCACTCACTTCTTTAGCACCTTGATGTGCTCCCTTTGTCCTGTCATCTAAGAAACCAAAGGGGGTTATTGAGTCTAGAATGCAGAAAAGTCTTCATTTCCAGGTAAATCTTCTTGAACCACAGCTCCAATTATTTGTTTTGAATTTTTTTAAATGTCTCTCTTCATTTACTTTATTTTATTATATATTTATTAATGCTTTATTATACATCACTACTATTTAATTTCTCAGCTATAGTTTGTAGTTTTTTAAGATTTTATTTACTTATTTTTTAAAGATTTTATTTGTTTATTTTTAGAGGGGAAGGGAGGGAGATAGACAGAGAGAGAGAGAAACATCAATGTGCTGTTGCTGGGGGTTATGGCCTGCAACCCAGGCATGTACCCTGGCTGGGAATTGAACCTGGGACACTTTGGTTCTGTTTTGAATTTTTAAAAAATGTTAATGAATTGATTGGGGGGACATTAGTTAAAAATTACATAAGTTTTAGGTGTACAGTTCTATAATACATCATCTGTATATCGTATTGTGTTCACCTCCCAAAGTCAAGTCTTTGTCCACCACCGTTTCTCCCCTTTCCTTCTTCTTCCTCCCCTACCCCCTTTCCCTCTAGTAATCAACATATGTTGTTTACCCATGAGGCGTTTTTTTCTTTCCCTAACCCCTTTGTCTTTTTCACCCAGTTCCCCAAGCCCCATCAGCTCTGACAGATGTCAGTCTGTTCCCTGTATCTGTGAGTCTGTTTCTATCTTGTTTGTTTATTTTGTTCATTAGATTCCATCTATATGTGAAATCATATGGTATTTGTCTCTTTCTGCCTAGCTTATTTCACTTAATGACACAGATTTTTAAACTGCATTCAAACTTGAAGACACCTCTTTTGAAAATTTCCATATCTGCTTTGATGTGCAAGATCACAATCAACAAACAGAAACAGGGAGATGACACATTTACTTTTTCCTGCTTGTGGATGTAATTACTATCCATTCCTATTATGTGACCTCTCTAACTGTGAGATTCATCTCTGCTGGAACTCAAAGTGGAGTGCCTCTGAATTGTTCTCCTGGCTCTGAGAAGAGGTATTTTGCCCACTGAGAGAACAGCTATATGTTTGATGTTTAAGTATTCATAAAAAAGTTTGAAAGAGCATTTCTGTATTTGCAAATCCATGTTAGATATTTCAGGTATTGAGAGGTTAGGGTGATAGTTTGTTTCTGCTCTTTTCTTTTTTTAATTGAAAACTACAATAGGATATGAACAAAGAAAAGGAGGGAAAGGAGCATTGGCATACCCATGTTAAAAATAGCTGATTATATAATATGTAATCTTGTCAAAAAGATGTATCAGGTTGTTTTGTGTGTGGATGTGTGGAGGGTGAATGAGGACTCAAGATTGTTTTCAAATTGATACTGCTAATCCACCTCCTCCCCTTCTCCACTGAGAGATTTTTATTCCAGTCACAAAGTGTCATACTAACCACTAGGTGGCGGCAACATGCTATACATAGGCTTGCTGTACCCAGCTCAGCCAAGGCAGGGAGGAGCCCTTGGAGAAGCAATTGCTATGGCCTTTCAGTTTCCTAAACGAATAAACCCCTTAGAAAGTAAAAATCAATAAAAACTGTGTAGAGTCCTTTCAGTAAGATACTCTTAATAAATTTGAACATCTGCTATAGGTTGCTTCCGCTAGTGGAACTGACATTCTACAACTTGATATGGCCATTTATTAGCAATAATCTTCAGTTTTCTCTTAACTAAAGTAAGGCTATAAATACTTGTAATATTACATCCCAGGATAAGCAGAGCGAGCAAGTAAAATAATTCCTACAAATATACCTTACAAATTCAAAAGTGCTAGAGAAATATGGGTACCACTGACTATTAAATTTATTTTTCAATTACAGTTAACATACAATATTATTTTAGTTTCAATTTAACAGTGGTTAAGCATTTACATATCTTATGAAGTGATCACCCCAATAAGTCTTATACGCATTTGACACCATACACAGTTATTACAATATTATTGACCCCCTGTACTGTACTTTACTCCCCTGACTGGTTTTATAACCGACAATTTATACTTCTTCACCCCTTTCATCCTGTCCTTCACCCCCTCCTGTTTGGCAAACATCAGTTTGCTCTCTGTGTCCATGAGTCTGTTTCTGTTTTGGTTGTTCATTTATTTTGTTTTTCAGATTCCAAATACAAGTAAAATCATATGATATTTCTCTTTTTCTGTCTGACTTACATCACTTAGCATAATACCCTCTAGCTCCATCCATATTGTTGCAAATGGTAAGATTTCATTTTTTATAGCCACACAATATTCTGTTGCATATATGTACATCTTTGTCCATTCTTCTATTGATGGACACTTAGGTTGCTTCCCTATCTTGGCTATTGTAAATAATGCCGCAATGAACATAGAGGTACATGTATCTTTTCCAATTAGTATTTTGGATTTCTTTGGATAAATGCTCAGAAGTGGAATTGCTGAGTCATATGCTAGTTCCATTGTTTTCCATAGTGTCTGCATAGTGTCTGTATTCCCACAAAAAGTGCATGAAGGTTCTCCTTTCTCTCCACACCCTCACTGGTGCTCCCTGTTGTTTGTGTGTGGGAATTTTTTTTTAGTGTTAAGTTGTATGAGTTCCTTATATATTTTGAATATGGATCCCTTAACTGATGTATCATTGGCAAATATTTTCTTCCATTAAGTAGGTTGTCTTTTTGTTTTGTTAGTGGTATGCTTTGCTGGGCACAAACTTTTAAGTTTGGTGTAGTCCCATTTGTTTATTTTTCCTTTTGTTTCTCTCACCTGTGAGGCATATCAAAATATATATATATATTGCTAAGAGCAATGTCAAAGAGTTTACTGCCTACATTTTCTTTTAAGAGTTTTATGATTTGGGGCCTTGGATTTAAGCATTTAATCCATTTTGAGTTTATTTTTGTGTATGGTATAAGCTGGTGGTCTAGTTTCAGGGTATTTTTGTTTTGTTTTGGTTTTGGTTTTGCATCTGTCCTATTTTTTCAACATCATTTATTGAAGAGACTGTCTTTACCCCATTATATGTTCTTGCCTCCTTTGTCATAGATTAGCTGACCATAGAGGAATGGTTTCAATTCTGAACTCTCTATTCTGTTCCATTGATATATGTATCTGTTTTTATCCCAGAACTATGCTGTTTTACTACAGCATTGTAGTATAGTTTTTTTCCACAGTCAAAATTGGATTTTTTTAATTTGATTGTTAACAATCAAACCAAATGTTTTGAGACCCAGTGATTAAATTTTACTTTAACATAAAAATCAAAACATTTAAACCCATAAAAATTAGGTCCTCTGTTTAAAAAATTATTCTATTGTTCAATTACAGTTGTCTGCATTTACCATCCACCACTCCCCCCACACCCCCACAACCCAACCAAACCCACCTCCCTCCCTTGCTTCCACCACCCCTCCTTGGTTTGGTCCATGTGTCCTTTATAGTTGTTCCTAAACCCTTTCCCTCATTTTCTCCTCCCACCTCCTGTCTGGTTACTGTCAGGTTGTTCTTAATTTCAATGTCTCTGGTTATATTTTGCTTGATTTTTTTCTCCTATTGATTAGGTTCCTGTTCAAGGTGAGATCATATGGTATTTGTCCCTCACACCTGGCTTATTTCATGTAGCATAATGCTCTCCAGTCCCATCCATGCTGTTGCAAAGGGTAGAAGCTCCTTCTTTCTCTCTACTGTATAGCATTCCATCATGTAAATGGACCACAGTTTTTGGATCCATTCATTTACTGGTGGGCACTTAGGTTGCTCCCAGCACTTGGCTATTGTAAATTGTGCTGCTATGAACATTGGGGTACCAGTGAGGCTCTTTTGGATTGGTGTTTCAGTGTTCTTGGGATATAATCCCAGCAGTGGAACTGCTGGGTCAAAAGGCAGTTCCATTTTTAGTTTTCCTAGGAAATTCCATACTGTTTTCCACAGTGGCTGTACCAGTCTACATTCCCACCAATAGTGCACTAGGGTTCACTTTTCTCCACATCCTCTCCAACACTTGTTTGTTGATTTGTTTATGATGGCCATTCTGACCATTGTGAAGTGGTATTTCATTGTGGTTTTAATTTGCATTTCTCTGAAGGCTAGTGTTGCTGAGCACCTTCTCATATGCCTCTGGACCTTCTGGATGTCCTCCTTGGAGAAGTGTCTGTTCAAGTCTATTGTCCACTTTTAAATTGGGTTTTTTGTCTTCCTGGAGTGGAGCCATGTTAAGTTCTTCATATATTTTGGAGATCCAACTCTTGTCCAAGATATCATTGGCAAATATGTTTTTCCATACAGTTGGTTCTCTTTTCATTTTAATGCTGTTTTCTTTAGCCATGCAGAAGTTTTTTAATTTGATGAGGTCCCATTTGTCTATTCTTTCCTTTATTCCCCTTACTCTAGGGGACATATCAGTGAAAGCACTGCTGTGTGGAACATTTGAGATTTTCCTGCCTCTAGGACATTTATGGTGTCATGATTTATATTTAAGTTTTTTATCCACCTTGAATTTATTTTTGTGTATGGTGTAAGTTGGTGCTTGACTTTAATTTTTTTGCATGTAGCTGTCCAGATCTCCCAAAACCATTTGTTGAAGAGGCTATTTTTACTCCATTTTATGCTTTCTACTTGTTTTTCAAATATTAATTGACCATAGAGACTTGGGTTAATTTCCGGGCCCTCTAGTCTGTTCCACTGGTCTATGTGTCTGTTCTTATGCCAGTACCAGGCTGTTTTGATTACAGTGGCCTTGTAATATAGTTTGGTATCAGGTATTGTGATCCCTCCTGCTGTTCTTCTTTCTCAAAATTGCTACAGGTATTTGGGGTTGCTTATGGTTCCATATAAATTTCTGAAATGTTTGTTCTATATCTGTGAAATATGTCACTGGTACTTTAATAGGGATTGGACTGAATCTATAAATTGCTTTGGGTAGTATAGACATTTTGATAATGTTAATTCTTCCAATCCATGAGTATGGTACATACGTACCTTTGTTTGTGTCTTCCTCAATTTCCTTCTTCAGTGTTGTGTAGTTTTCTGAGTACAGGTCTTTTACCTCCTTGATTAGGTTTATTCCTAGGTATTTTATTTTTCTTTTTGCTACAGCAAATGAGATTTTTTCCTGATTTCTGTTTCTGATATTTCATTATTGGTGAACAAAAATGCCTTTGATTTCTGAATATTGACTTTGTATCCTGCTGCTTTGCCAAATTCACTTATTAGGTCGAGTAATTTTTTGGTGGAGTCTATAGGATTTTCTATGTACACTATCATGTCATCTGAGAACAATGACAATTTTACTTCCTTCTTTCTAATTTGGATGCTTTTTATTTCTTTTTCTTGTCTGATTGCTGTAGCTAGGACTTCCAATATTATGTTGAATAGGAGTGGTAAAAGCAGGCATTTTTGTCTTGTTCCTGATCTTAGTGGGAAAGTTCTAAGTTTTTGCCCATTGAGTATGATGTTGGCTCTAGGTCTCTCATATGTGACCTTTATTATGTTGAGGAATGCTCCCTCTATTCCCACTTTGCTAAGTGTTTTTTTTTTTTTAATAAATGGGTGCTATACTTTATCAAATGCTTTTTCCTCACCTGTTGATACGATCATGTGGTTTTTGTCTTTCCTTTTGTTTATGTGATGTATTATGTTTATTGATTTGCAAATATTGTACTATCCTTGCATCCCTGGGATGAATCCCCTTGGTCATGGTGTATGATATTGTTAACATATTGCTGGATGTGGTTTGCCAATATTTTGTCGAGGATTTTAGCATCTATGTTCATCAGTAATATTGGCCTGTAGTTTTCTTTCTTTGTTATGTCTTTATCTGGTTTGGGGATTAGAATAATGCTGGCTTCATAAAAAGAGTTTGGGCCCTGGCTGGCATAGCTCAGTGGATTGAGTGCAGGTTGCGAACCAAAGTGTCGAGGTTTGATTCCCAGTCAGGGTACATGACTGGGTTGCAGGCCATAACCCCCAGCAACCGGACATTGATCTTTCTCTCTCTCCCTCTTTTTCTCTCCCTTCCCTCTCTAAAAAATAAATAAATTAAATCTTTAAAAAAAAGTTTGGGAGTCTTCCATCTTCTTGGATTTTTTTGGAATAATCTGTGAAGGATAGGATTAGCACATCCTTAAATACTTTGTAAAATTCTTCTGTAAAACCATCTGGTCCAGGGCTTTTGTGTGTTGGGAGGTTTTTGATTACTGCTTTAATTTCATCTGCTGTTATTAGTCTGTTCAGGCTTTCTTCTGCTTCTTCAGTTTTGGAAGATTATGTTTTTCTAGAAATTTGTCCATTTCACCTAGGTTTTCAAATTTCTTGGCATACAGTTCTTCACAGTAATTTCATACAATCCTTTGTATTTCTGTAGAGTCAGTTGTAATCTTTCCTCTTTCATTTCTGATTTGTATTTCTTTGGGTCCTCTCTCTTTTTTCTTGATGAGTCTGCTTAAAGGCTTGTTAGTTTTGTTTATCTTTTCAAAGAACCAGCTCCTGGATATATTGATCCTTAGAATTGTGCTTTTAGTCTCTATGTCATTTAATTCTGCTCTGACCTTGGTTATTGCCTTCCTTCTACTTGCTCTGGGCTGTCTTTGTTGTTGTTCCTCCAGTTCCTGTAGGTGTAGGGTAGGTTGTTTATTTGAAATGTTTCTATCTTTTTTAGGTAGGCCTGTATCGGTATGAACTTCCCTCTCAGGACTGCCTTTGCTGTGTTCATAAGGTTTGGATTGTTGTGAGCTCATTTTTGTTTGTTTCCAGGAATGTTTTGATTTCTTCCTTGATCTCGTTATTATTTCATTCATTGTTTAATAGCATGCTATTCAGTCTCCATAAGTTTGAGTGTTTTTGAGTTTTTACCTTGAGGTTGTGTTCTGGTTTCAGTCCCTTGTGGTCTGAGAAAATACTTGATATGATTTCAATTTTCTTGAATGTGTTGAGGCTTGTTTTGTGTCCTCTCGTGTGGTCTATCTTTGAAAATGTTCCATGTGCATTGGAAAAGAATGTGTATTTTGCTTCTTTGGCATGAAAGTCTCTCTCTATATATATCAGTTAAATCCATTTGATCTAGGACATTGTTCAGTGCCACAATATCTTTGTTGATATTTTGTTTGGAAGATTTGTCCATTTTTGACAGTAGAGTGTTAAAATCCCCTACTATAATTGAGTTGCTGTCAATATCTTGAAGTCCCCCAAGATTTCCCTTATGTATTTGGGTGCTGCTATGTTGGGTGCATATGTTTATAATGTTTATGTCTTCTTGACGGAATCTTCCCTTGAGTATTATGAAGTGTCCTTCTGAACCTCTTTTATGGCCCCTTTTTCAAAATCTATTTTGTCTGATATGAATATTGCTACCCAGCTTTTCTTTCCTGTTCATTTTCTCAGAAAATTTGTTTCTAGCCCTTCACTTTCAGTCTGTGTAGGTCTTTTGTTCTGAGATGGGTCTCTTGTAGGCAGCATATATGTGGGTCATGGTTTCTTATCCATTCAGCTATTCTATTCTTCTGATTGGAACATTTAATCTATTTACATTTAAGGTTATTATTGATAGGTACTTATTCATTGCCATTTTTTCATGCTTATATTCTTTTCTTTCTAAGTCTTTTTTTTTTTTCTTTTTCCTAAAGCAGACCCTTTAGCATATCTTGCAGAGCTGGTTTGGAGGATGTATATTCTTTGAGGCTTCTTTTGTCTTGGGAAACTCCCTATTTAGCCTTCCATTTTAATTGAGAGCCTTGCTGGACAGAGTGGTCTCGGTTGCTGGCCTTTGTTTTTCATTACTTGGAATATTCCTTGCCAATCTCTTCTGGTTTGGAACATTTCCATTGAGAAGTCAGATGCCAGCCTTATCGGGGCTTCCTTATACGTTACTTCCTATTTCTCCCTTGCTGCCTTCAAGATTCTCTCTTGGTCTTGGAATTTTGCCATTTTAATTATGATGTGTTTTGAAGTGGACCTCTTTGGGTTCCTTTTGATTGTGACTCTCCGTGTTTCCTGGATGTGTGTGACTTTTTCTCTCATCAAATTAAGGAAGTTTTCTATTGTTACTTTTTCAAACAGGTTTTCTATCCCATGCTGTTCTTTTTCTCCTTCTGGTATCCCTATTTTATGGATATTATTAGGTTTCATGTTGTCCTGAATTTCCCTTAACCCCTCTTCATTCTTTCTGAGTTTCTTTTCCTTTTCTTGCCCTTTCTGGATGTTTTTTCTATCTTGTCCTCCAGCTTGCTGATTCAATCCTCTGCTTCATCTAGCCTGCTTTTGATTCCTTCTACTGTGTTCTTCATTTCAGAAATTGTATTCTTCATTTCCTGTTGGCCCTTGTTGATAGTTTCTATTTCCTTTTTCATGTTAATATAGTTTGCAGTGGGTTAATTGTAGTTTTCTGTAGTTTTTGGTAATTCTCTGTGAGCTCATTGAGCTTCCTTATAACCATGGCTTTGAACTCAATATCTGATAACTGACTTGCCTCTATTTCATTTAGCATTCTTTCTGAGGCTTCCTCCTTTCCTTTCATTTGGGGATTATTTCTTTGTCCTCCCATTGTTTGTGAGACTCTTCTTGTTAGCCTCTGCTTCTTAAATTAATCTGTGTTGACTCCCCGGGCTTATGGTGTGAACTTTTATAGTAGGAGACCTGTGAGATTCAGTGGTGCAGTCTCTTTGATCTCCCAAGCTCACTGGTCTTGGTCCGTTGTTTATGTTGGCTCTCCATATGTCTTTGGGTTTTGATTGTTGTTTGGTCTTTCTTTGGTGGGTCCTTCCCTCCAGCTAGTTAACTGAGGGTGACTCCATCCACCACATCTTGTATTCTGTTGTGTGGGTGTGGATAGGTTGTGTTGAAGCTGATTTTTCTGTCTGTACAAGGTTTTGAGGCTTCTCTCTTACTCTTGTTCAGTTGTTTGGTCTGGGTCATTTCTCTATTGTTTAGTTGTGTTTCCAGATTGGTCCTGGGTGGAGGTTAGTGTAGCTTCCACTCACTCCTTTATCTTCTTCTGTTATTATCTGTTGGTGGTTCCTTTGTTGGTGGGATTCCTCTTCAAGCAGGTATACTAATGTTCACAGCTCCCACCTACTTTTTTATGTAATCAGTTGGAGGGGGGAGGCAAAATGGATTAAGACAGCTGGAGTGTACTCTATAGTATTTAAAGTACCAACCCATGGAGAAGAGATAGAAGATCCTTCAGATATGTACAGTGTTAACTGTGATATTTAACCCAACTAGCCACTTTTTAGAAAGCATGGAAAAAAGATAAGACTCTTGCTGGGGGGCAAGGATTGTGAGTTGAATCTAGAAAGCAGTGAGCTTGTGGGAGGTCAGATTATGAGATATAGTGAGAGTAAAGGATAGAAAATAAATGTAATGTGTGAGAGGATAGAGTTAACTACAACAGTAATAAAGTTCCAGAAACAGTGAAGTGAGCTAACATCCAGGAGGAGTGCTGTGTAGTATTCACAACTGTATGGAACATCAATTGTTTACAGTAGTAATGGAGCAACAATCATATGACATAATCTATGTGATCTGAATGACAAGAATAGGAAGTACATGGGATCTAAGATGGCGTCGGAGTAGGAAGGAGCAGATTTGGCTTTCCTCTGCTCAGGGGAGAAAATCCTGACCAATCGATGGAGTAGAAAGGCAAGCAACCAACATATTTCAGCATTTTGAAAACAGAGGACCAAGGATTGTGGCAGAACCGAAAGAACAAAGAACGGATCCTAAGGGGAGTGCTGCAACAAGAAGAACCAGCTTCAACACAACCTGCCCTCACCAGCACAGCAAAATACAGAAGGTGGTGGACAGAGTGACCCACATTTAACCAGCTGGCAGGAAGGAACCACCAAAGAAAGACTCAACAACAATCAAAACCCAAAGGCAAACACAAAGCCAACTTAAACAACAGCCCAAGACCAGCGAGCTTGGGGGGTCAAGGAAACAGCACCACTGAAACTCACTGCTACTCTACTAAAGAAGTTCACATCATAAACCCAGGGAGCCAGAACAGATCAATATAAGAAGCTGAGCAGAACAAGAAGAGTCTCACAAACAATGGGAAGACAAAGAAATAATGCCCAAATGAAAGGAAAGGAGGAAGCCTCAAAAAGAATGCTAAATGAAACAGAGGCAATTCAACTATCAGATATTGAATTCAAAGCAGTGATTGTCAGGAAGCTCAATGAGCTCACAATGAGCTACCAGAAACTACAGGGAAGCTACAACGAACTCAATGAAAACTACATCAGCATAAAAAAGGAAATAGAAACTCTCAACAAGGGCCAAGAGGAAATGAAGAATACAATCTCTGAACTGAAGAACACAGTAGAAGGAATGAAAAGCAGGATCGATGAAGCAGAAGATCGGATTAGTGAGCTAGAGGACAAAATAGAAGAAAACACCCAGAAAGAGCAAGAAAAGGAAAAGAGGCTCAGAAAAAATGAAGAGGGATTAAGAGAAATGCAAGACAATATGAAACATAATAATATCCGCATAATAGGGATACCAGAAGGAGAAGAAGAAGAACAAGGCATAGAAAACCTAGTTGAACAAGTGATGATGGAAAACTTCCCTAATTTGATGAGACAAAAAGTCACACAAATACAGGAAACACAGAGAGTCCCAATCAAGAGGAACCCAAAGAGGCCCACCTCAAGACACATCATAATTAAAATGGCAAAATTTCAAGACAAAGAGAGAATCTTAAAGGCAGCAAGGGAGAAAAAGGAAGTAACATACAAGGGGGCCCCAATATAAGGCTAACAGCTGACTTCTCAATGGAAACACTCCAAGCCAGAAGAGAATGGCAAGAAATAATCCAAGTAATGAGAACCAGAGGCCTGCAACCATGACTACTTTACCCAGCAAGGCTCTCAATTAAGATAGAAGGCCAAATAAGAAGCTTCTCAGACAAAAGAAGTCTAAAAGAATACACCTCCACTAAACCAGCTCTGCAAGAGATGCTGAAGGGACTGCTTTAAGGAAAGAAAGGAAAAGAGAGAGTGAGAGAGGATCACATGTACATAATAGGCAATGAATAAGTACCTATCAATAATAACCTTAAACGTAAATGGATTAAACGCTCCAATCAAAAGACATAGAATAGCTGATTGGATACGAAAACATGACCCACACATATGCTGTCTACAAGAGACCCACCTCAGGATAAAAGATCTGCACAGGTTGAAAGTGAAGGGCTGGAAACAAATTTTCCAAGCAAATGGACAGGAAAAAAAAGCCGGGGTAGCAATACTCATATCTGACAAAATAGACTTCCAAAGAAGGTCCATAAAGAGAGACCCACAAGGTCATTTCATAATACTCAAGGGAAGAATTCACCAAGAAGACATAAATATTGTAAATATATATGCACCCAACATAGGAGCACCCAAATACATAAAGAAAATCTTAGAGGACTTCAAGAAATATATGGACAGCAACACAATTACTGTTGGGGATTTTAACACCCCACTATCAAAAATGGACAGATCTTCCAAACAAAATATCAACAAAGATATTGAGGCATTGAACAATAAACTAGATGAACTGGGCTTTACTGATATTTACAGAACCCTCCATCCCAAAGAAGCTAAATACACATTCTTTTCAAATGTACACAGAACATTTTCAAAGACTGACCACATGATAGGACACAAAACAAGCCTCAACAATTTCAAAAAAATTGAAATCATACCAAGCAATTTCTCGGACCACAAGGGACTGAAACTAGAAACCAACCCCAAGGAAAAAACCCCAAAACACTCAAATTCATGGAGATTAAACAGCATGCTATTAAACAATGAATGGGTCAAGAATGATATTAGGGAAGAAATCAAACGGTTTTTGGAAACAAATGAAAACGAACTCACAACAACCCAAAACTTATGGGACACAGCCAAGGCAGTCCTGAGAGGGAAGTTCATAGTGATACAGGCCCACCTAAAAAAGTTAGAAACATTTCAAACAAACAACCTAACCCTACGTCTACAAGAACTCGAGGAACAACAACAAAGACAGCCCAGAGCAAGCAGAAGGAAGGAAATAACCAAGATCAGAGCAGAATTAAATGACATAGAGACTAAAAGCACAATTCTAAAGATCAACAAATCCAAGACTTGGTTCTTTGAAAAGATAAACAAAATCAACAAGCCTTTAAGCAGACTCATCAAGAAAAAAAGAGAGAAAACTCAAATAAACACAATCAGAAATGAAAGAGGAGAGATGACAACAGATACCACAGAAATACAAAGGATTGTAACAAATTACTACAAAGAGCTGTATGCCAAGAAATTTGAAAACCTAGATGAAATGGACAAATTTCTAGAAAAATATAACCTTCCAAAACTCAATAAAATGTAAGCAGAAAGCCTGAACAAACCAATAACAGCAAAAAAAAAATTGAAGCAGTAATCAAAAAACTCCCAGCACACAAAAGCCCTGGACCAGATGGTTTCACAGGAGAATTCTACAAAGCATTTAAGGAAGAACTGACACCTATCCTTCACAGACTATTTCAAAAAATCCAAACAGATGGAAGACTCCCAAACTCTTTTTATGAGGCCAACATCATCCTAATTCCAAAACCAGATAAAGACACAACAAAGAAAGAAACCTACAGGCCAATATCGCTGATGAACATTGACGCTAAAATTCTCAACAAGATACTGGCAAACCACATCCAACAGTACATTAAGAAGATCATACACCATGACCAAGTGGGATTCATTCCAGGTATGCAAGGATGGTACAATATTCGCAAATCAGTAAATGTAATACGTCACATAAACAAAAGCAAAGACAAAAACCACATGATCATATCAATAGATGCAGAAAAAGCATTTGATAAGGTACAGCACCCATTTATGATAAAAACACTCAGTAAAGTGGGAATAGAGGGAGCATTCCTCAACATAATAAAGGCCATATACAAGAAACCTACAGCCAACATTATACTCAATGGGCAAAAATTAAAATCTTTTCCACTAAGAACAGGAACAAGACAAGGATGTCCACTTTCACCACTTCTATTCAATATAGTACTGGAAGTTCTAGCCACAGCAATCAGACAAGAAAAAGAAATAAAAGGAATCCAAATCGGAAAGGAGGAAACAAAACTGTCACTGTTTTCAGATGACATGATAGTGTACATAGAAAATCCTATAGACTCCACCAAAAAACTGCTTGACCTAATAAATGAATTCGGTAAAACAGCGGGATACAAAGTCAATATCCAGAAATCAAAGGCATTTCTGTACACCAACAATGAAACAGCAGAAGCAGAAATCAAGAAAAAAATTCCATTTGAAATAGCAAAAAGAAAAATAAAATACCTAGGAATAAACCTAACCAAAGAGGTAAAAGACCTGTATTCAGAAAACTACATAACACTGAGGAGAGAAATCAAGGAAGACACAAACAAATGGAAACATATACCGTGTTCATGGATTGGAAGAATTAATATCATTAAAATGTCCATACTACCAAAAGCAATTTACACATTCAATGCAATACCTATTAAAGTACCAATGGCATATTTCACAGACATAGAACAAACACTTCAACAATTTATATGGAACCATAAACGACCCCGAATAGCTGCTGCAATTTTAAGGAAGAAGAGTAAAGTAGGAAGAATCACAATACCTGACACTAAACTATACTACAAGGCCACTGTAATCAAAACAGCCTGGTACTGGCATAAAAATAGGCACATAGACCAATGGAACAGAACAGAGCCCAGAAGTAAACCCAAGCCTCTACGGTCAATTAATATTTGACAAAGGAAGCAGCAACATAAAATGGAATAAAAATAGCCTCTTCAACAAATGGTGTTGGGAGAACTGGACAGCTACGTGCAAAAAAATGAAACTCGAGCACCAACTTACACCTTATACAAAAATAGATTCAAGGTGGATAAAAGACTTAAATATAAAGCGTGACACCATTAAAGTCCTAGAAGAGAATGTAGGTAGGAAAATCTCAGATATTTCACGCAGAAATTTTTTCACTGACTTGTCTCCTAGAGCAAGGGACATAAAGGAAAGAATAAACAAATGGGACCTCATCAAAATTAAAAGCTTTTGCACAGCTAAGGAAAACAGTATCAAAATAAAAAGAGAACCAACTGTATGGGAAAACATATTTGCCAATGATACCTCAGACAAGGGTTTAATCTCCAAAATATATAAAGAACTTACACGACTCTACTCTAAGAAGACAAGTAACCCAATTAAAAAATGGGCAAAGGACTTGAACAGACACTTCTCCAAGGAGGACATACAGAAAATCCAAAGACACATGAAGCGATGCTCAATATCGCTAGCCATCAGAGAGATGCAGATTAAAACCACAATGAGATACCACTTCACACCAGTCAGAATGGCCATCATAAACAAAGCAACAAACAACAAGTGTTGGAGAGGATGTGGAGAAAGGGGGTCCCTAGTGCACTGTTGGTGGGACTGCAGACTGGTACAACCACTATGGAAAGCAGTTTGGAACTTCCTCAGAAAACTAAAAATGGATCTGCCTTTTGACCCAGCAATTCCATTGCTGGGACTCTATCCTAAGAACACTAAAACACCAATACAAAAGAACCTTTGCACCCCGATGTTCATAGCAGCACAATTTACAATAGCTAGGTGCTGGAAGCAACCAAGATGCCCATCAGTAAATGAATGGATCAAAAAACTATGGTACATTTACACAATAGAATTCTATGCAGCAGAAAGAAAGAAGGAGCTCATACCCTTTGCAACAGCATGGATGGAGCTGGAAAGCATTATGCTAAGCGAAACAAGCCAGGCAGTGAAAGACAAATACCACATGATATCACCTTTAACAGGAATCTAAACAACAAAACAAAACAAAAAAAACTAGCAAAATATAACCAAAGACACTGAAATAGGGGATAGCCTGACAGTGGCCAGAGGGGAGAGAAGAGGGAATTTCAGGGGGGAATGGGTAGGGATTACAGGAACAAATTTGGAGGACACATGGACAAAAACTAGGGGTGGGGGGTAATGGGGGGAAGGGGGGAGGGTTGGGTGGGTGGGCTGGAATGGGAGTAGGGGGGAGAAAACTGTACTTGAACAATGATTAAAATAAAAATAAAAAAAAATAAAAAAAAAAAGAATAGGAAGTACATGACCTAAAGTAGTGTATGTGCTATTGGAACACAAGTGAAGTGAAAGACAGAAAATTAAAAGTACACTATGAAAGAGAGAACCAGGAAAACCAGTCAAACAATGCAATTTAACAAAGCAAAGAAGACTACACAGAAGGAAGAGAAATAAAAAAGTACTAATACAATAAATGATGTAAAAATAATAAAAAATAATAATAATACAATAACTTGTAAGTTCTCTGGAGTAGCAAAGTGAAATCTGTCTCACTGTCTCAGTTGTTGAGATGACCCCTCTTTGGGTCTAACTGTGGTCCTTTCACAGCTCCAGGCTTTATTGTCTCACTCATGGGAATAAAAGAGAGGGAGGTGGGGGAGAGAGGGAGGGAGGGAGGGAGGGAGGGAGGAAGGGAGGAAGGGAGGAAGGGAGGAAGGGAGGAAGGAAGGAAGGAAGGAAGGAAGGAAGGAAGGAAGGAAGGAAGGAAGGAAGGAAGGAAGGAAGGAAGGAAGGAAAAGAAAGAAAGTGAGACTCCTGCTGGCTTTAAACCAGTCAAGCCAGCTCTGCGGCTCTTCATGGCTGTAGCAGGCTGAGGGGGGATTGATTTCACTGCTCTCCCTTCCTGTGGTTTTGCAGGGGATGGGGGCCAGGTCTGAGCCACACTGTTTGCAGTTGCCCAGCCTCCAGCCCAGTTCCTCAGTTTGCTGCCAGGCCCCCAGTGCCCTTCTGAGCCTGGCCTATGCCTTCAATCCACCAGCTGTGCTGTCCTTGATGTGTACCAATTAGGGGTAACACATACCACCTTCCTGCTCTTTGCTGTCCTGGATGCTAGGGACTCTCAAAGTCTCTTCAGGGTAGTTCGGCCCCCCCCCCCCCCCACTGAGTTAAGTCTTTCTGGGGATTGCTGACTCCCTGAGCCCTGCTGCTCTCCTCTGCAGGGGTATCTCTGCCTTTCTCTGAGAGATCCAGCCAGCCCTGCAGGATGGTGGCCCACTGTGGCTGTGGGTGTGGACCCAGGCTTGTGCCCCTGCTGCTGTGACCAGGGTGGTGGGGTCAGGCCGGTGCCTCTAAGTGGCAGGGTCAGGCATGCGCCATCCCTGGGGTTGCGGGCATGAGGGCTTGGCCTCCACTGCTGGGGCAGGATGGGAAGCTGCTGGGCCATGGGTTCAGGCGTGTAGTACAGTTTTATATCAGGTAGTGAGATACCTCCAACTTTGTTCTGTTCTTTCATTTGGGACATGTTTTTTGTCTTCTCATTTTGGCTGCTTCACTGTGTGTTTCTATGTAGAAGACAGGTCTACTATGTCCTCTGGTCTTGGCAGAATGGCCTCATGTAGAAGGTGTATATGGGTGGGGTCCAGGGGGGCCTCTCCCCCATTACCTGAGCCATGTGCTCCAAGGGTGTTGCCTTTGTGAGTTGTGTGCTTTCCTGTGCATTTGAGCTGCATCAGTGGAGTGGAGTTGACCCTCAGGCTGACCAGCTATATGGCAGGCTATGCCAATAGTGAATGAACTATTGTGTGGGAACCCCACAGGATGGGGTTCACTTTTGTGGGGCTCTGGTACCAGCCAAGCTTGCTTTTCAGATGTGTCACTTGTGGAGCTGCTTAGGTTGTACTTGGATGTGGTCTAAAGCCAGCCACCAGGTGTGTTAGTTTTAGACACTCTTGGGAGGGGGTCAGCTGCTACTTGTGCCTGGTTTGGGGCCTCTTTGTAGTAGCTATGGTATGAAGTGGATTGCTGCTTATGCTGGGCTTGGAAGCCCTTGGGAGAGACTGTGCTTCGAACTGAGGCTGACTGCCACTTACGGCAGGCTTGTGGCCCTTAGTTGAAGCTATGTTCCAGGCCAAGACTGGTTGCCACTGATGCCAGGTTTGGGACCACCTTATGTGAGTTACAATGCAAGCTGAGACCAGTTGCCACTTGGGCTGTATTTGGAGCTGCTTAGCAAGAACTACAAGGAATGCCAATGTAAGCTGCTGCTTGTCTGGGGTTTGAAGAACTTTGAGAAATTTTGCAAAAGTCCTCTGTGTGACCTGAGGCAGGTTTCTTGTATGGGAGAGCTGCAAAGAGGCTTGGATTGGCTGGCAAGGTAAATAGGGCAGGGCAAATGGTATTGGCCCGGTTAATGGAGAGCACAGATTGGTTCCCAACTGCACCAGTTAGCAGGATAGAGAGAGATCTCCACAAAGGAATAATGGCATCTTCCAGGGCTTTGGTCCCTGGAGAGAGCTGTCTGACCCTTGCCCTTCCAGCCCTCACCATCAAGTTAGTCAACTTAGTCCCTGACTCTTTTCAAGCTGCTGTCCCCACAGCAGCCCTTATCTTTTTAAGATGTTTTAAGGACTCCTTTTCTCAGCAATAATGCCCCTGGTTTGGGATCCCATTGAGGGGCTGGAATCCCTCGCTCCTTACGGGGAAACTGTGAAGCCAAGATATTTCTCCTCCCAGTTCTTAATTGCCACACCATGGGTATAGGACTTGCCCTGTCAGTGTCTTCACTCTTCCTACCAGGCTTCTCCTCTATATCCTTAGTTACAGGCATTCTGTTTAGCTAGATTTGGGGTGGTTCTCATTAATGGTGATTCTATCATTTAGCTGTAACTTTGATGTGGTTGTAGGAGGAGGTAAGCACAGTTTATCTACTCCACCATCTTGACCAGAAGTCTCCATTGACTCTTAAGTTATAATTCCAGGATGACAATATTTAGAAGGATGATCCTCAATCCTGGGTGTGCCAAAGAATTACTTGAGAATTCTTTTTTGGTAGGTACTCACATATAAGGATAGAATTCACCCTCTGTGGTAGCTCAATAAATATTTACTGAATAAATGAATACACAGACCAGGTATGGAGGTAGCAAGAGTGAAGAGCACTGACCAGAGATGGATTCTCTTTGCTGGTTCATGCACCAGTGGGGAGAAAGTGCTCCCAGCAGTAACAGCCACTGTGTTTCCAGAAAAGTTGCAGGTTGGGCAGTTGCAGTAATCCTGAAGGACCTGAACTCTGATAGACCATGTGCAGAAGTCAGAAGATTGAGGACTTCCCCCTGAGAATACTGAGTTAATTAACATTTAGTTCCTGGCCTGGCCATTGTGGTTCAGTTGGTTGGGCATCATTCTGCAAACTGAAGAGTCACTGGTCTATTTCCAGTTAGGGCACATGCCTGGGTTGTGGGTCTGGTCCCCGATTGGGGGCATGTAGATCAATGTTTCTCTCTCACATCGATGTTTCTCTCCCTCTCTTTCTCTCCCTCTGAAAATAAATAAATATTCTTTAAATAATATCTGGTTCCAGGTCTCTATCCCCAAGTTCAAGAAGCAGCCCCACCTCTAATCTATGGCTAGTACTATAGGGTCAATGTTAGCATCCTATTCCTAGGCTTTTCTAAGTATTTGCTTTCTTTGAAAGCTTATGTGATTGGTCCCTGTGTGGCTGTGAACCAGAGGATGGTCACAGGGTGTAAGCCCAGGACAACCTTTTCCAGGATGATACCAGCGCCCTTTGGGCTAAAAGAGTAAAGCCTTATGACCCAGACTGAACATCAGAAGCACCTGAGAAGCTTTGCAAAAATTCTGGATCTCTGAAACATGGCCTGCAATTTGTTTGTGTTTTAAGAGGCCTTCCCTGGTAAGTTGATGCAGAGTCAGAGTTGAGAAAAACAGCTGTGGAGCCAGGCCTCCAACAAAGACCTGCTCCACAGCCAGAGGGCACTGACTGCTCTCAAGCAACTAGCTGCCCAGTCCTTTTCTCACTGTGTTCACACAGTCAGTGCCTGCTTTTCCAGTATCTCCACCTGGTCTGACATGCTATAGTATTGAAGGCAGACTTCACAGTTCAACTGCACATTTATGGTCAGCTACACATCCTGTTCTTATTCTTGGCATAATAATGCTATTAGCTAATATTAACTGAGCTATGACCATGTTCTAAATGTACTAAGCAATGTATAAGCATGTATTCCAACCATCTTCTGAGATAGAAACTATTGTTATCCTTCTTTAAAAATGAGAAATTGAGGCTTAGGAGTTTGGAATAGACTACATGGCTTAGGAGTTTGGCAGTCATGACTAGTACCCAGCTGTCTGAAACCAAAGCTTCTTTCCAGCCAAACCTCCTCCAGAGCACATCCTTTTGTTAGTGACCATAGAAGGCCTCATGGAAGAACCTAATTAAATTAAATAAAAATAGACTCTGACATTGCAAGAAAATCTAGATCTAAGTTAGAGCAATAGTATTGGAATGTGTAATTATTATTGTGACATTTCCAGCTGTGGTAGGAAATAGATGGCATCTCGGAGCTGAGTTACTGAGAAGAGGTTAATAGATTATTTATAAAACTGTGGATGAGATTTTTAAAAAGCAACAAAAAGTAGTCTAGTACCCTGAAGCTAGTAAGTGGTAGGAGAGGGGGACATTTACTGGAACCAAGAGAGAGCTACATGGAGAGGCCTCATGGTGACTTCTTGTGGCCTTTGGTAGAGGGACACATAGAGAGGCACCCGGCAAACAATACTCAGCCTGACCCTTCACCTCCTTCTTCTGCCTTGTAATCTTCAATCTATAATCCCTCCCCACCTTGACCAAAGCCCAGCCAGATCATGAGAGAGCCCTGTTGACTAACCCAGCTAGTTAGCCTCCCCTGGAGACAGATCAAGGTGAAAAGAGAAACTTGAAGAGAAACAGGTTTAAAAACAAATACAAAAAACCCCACCTAGTTTGAACTTAAAATATATCTGTAGGCATTTGGGTTAAAGTATTACACTCCAAAATAATGATTAGCAATCACAGATAAAAAAACTAACATAGTAAGTGTTATTACAATGTATACATTAATTTTATCATCTTATTCAATCTTTAAAACACCCCTTCAAAACATGTCTCATTTACTGAGGTTCTGAAAAATGTAGGAACTTGTTCAAGATACAGCAAGTACCTGGCCAAGTTCAGACACCTTAACTGTAGAAAAATTTTTTACTATAAAACACTGAAAATGCACGAAACTGAAAATGACTAAGCAAATCACTTTATCTAGAGAGACCTAGAAAGGTGGGAAGAAAAAATATGGTTAATAACTTTTAGATGAATCATTAATATTTAAATTTTAATAGCATAAACATTCAAATATACAAAACATTTCTGTTGCTGTCTTCTCTCATTTTTCTCTTCAAAAGGCACTACTTCAAACTAATAGTGCACTTCGAAAGTTAGTAATTTGTTTATCTTGATGAATAATTTCAGGTTCTCCTAATTTGTTTTGTTGACATTCAAATCTCCACTAGGGATGGATAGAGGGAAGGAACAGAGCTGCATCTACACAGTGGCTGTATTTTAGCATGGACTCAGGTTGGGTTATTGAAGCCAAGATCCCAAAAGGAACAGAATAGGCAGACTATAGTGTGATCACAGAATCTCAGGCTGCCCCAAAATGACATGATACCTTTCTGAAAATCCCAGCAGTATTATCAATCTGGAGCCAGAACATTTCCTAAGCACATTACCATTTTAATCTGTGAGCCCAAATTAGTTTATTAGACAGGTTGGTGAGCTCCCCCCTCCCATAGAGCAAAGCCAGACTGGAAAGAAGGGGACAAGTCTGGAGGTATGGATGCTGGGAAGGCCTGGACTTCAAAACATTTTAAGTAGGGAGCTCTGCTTTGGAAACCATGAGCTGTATGTGACAATCTAGTAGGGAGACAAAGAAAAAGACTGATGAAACATAGGAGATTCATGATTAAATACATGTCATTATTTAGACATGGAACTAGGCACAGGCAAGAGCCATTCTATGGGATTTCTTGTCTCCAAGCCCAAGTGGAACTCCAGTGCCCTCTCCCTCTAGATTAATGCAACACTCTTTGTTAAATTTAACATCAACTGCTTATATTCTGACCAAACCTTTTATGTGACTATGCCTTATGTTTTTACCATACTGTAAATGTGTCTTTTATTTTGCACATAGTCTGATGCTGAGCCAGTGCTAAAAGTATGAACACTCAAATGAGTGACGTGAAGGGATGCTGGTGAAGAGTCTTTCCAGACAAAAGCAGAGTTGTGAGGGGAGGCCAAGACAGTGATCACGTTTCACTTCCTGCTCTTTTAGGAATGTTTGCTGAGTCAGGCAGTGCCAATTACTGGTTTTATTCCATTGTTTAAAATGTATGTTATTCTCAAAGCCTACTCACTAGAAGCACCTCATCTTCCTCAGCCACTGTCCTTGGCTGTCCTCTTTCCTCATTTCTCTACTGTGCCAATGTTCCCAGGTCTCAGACACTTCATTTTCCTAGCTCTAAAAGAAATGATTCTTTATGAGAAGTAATACATAGGGTCATATGGGAAACAGGGAATAACTGCTTAGGAAATGTCTCAGTGTGTTTATTATTCCTTCTTTCAATGATTTTCTGGGTTTTAAAAAAGTGAAACATTCACTTTATTTCCAAGCAAAGATTTTTGCACTTAAATCTTCTAAGAATAAGAAGAGTCTATGGGGAACTGGTGTACAGATTCATGACTATTATTGAAAAAAAGTTTAGATTTATAGTTTCCAAATTGTCTTTAAACCATGGAACACTCCCCCAAACTTCACTTTGACTGTCCCTAAGGGGACTTAATAAAGAATATCTGAAACCTGTTTTTAGATGATTGGACAAGATAAGATTCCAGTCACAGTGCCAGCTAGTGAGGGTAGCTGGCAATTGGGCTGTAGGAGATATTTATAATCACTGGCTTTTTTAATTAAGTGGATGTTATGGTTCACTTTGATTGAGGTAACCCATGAATGATAGGAGTGTCAGTCTGGATGAAGTTTGCATTCAAATTCCACTGCTTCCTACCTGTGTGACATTGAGTTGCTTAACTTATCAACACCTCAGTTTATTATCTCTAATATGGAGATATATTAATCACTTCATAAAGTTAATTTACTAGAATAAAATGATATAAACACTGTAGTGCAAATGATATAAACACTAAACACTGTATCTGGCATGTGGTGAACATTCAATAAATATTAGCTAATATTTTTATAATTATATCTATTAACAACTCAAATTACTTTCCATCCATGCACAGTACAGGAAGTCTACTGCCCAATACAACTTCAAACTATTGTTGACACCTTTAGTCTAAGACTTCGATCTGACTGGATCTTTTTTATGCTGGTGAGGTCCTCATTAAGTTCCTTGAGCATCCTTATAACAAGTGTTTTGAGCTCTGCACCACAACTGCTTATCTTTTTTTGTTTAGTTCTTTTTCTGGAGATTTGATCTGTTCTTTCATTTGGACCATGTTTCTTTGCTTCCTCATTTTGTCAGCTTCCCTGTGTTGTTTCTATGTATTAGGTAGAGCGGCTATGACTCCCTATCTTGGCAGCAAGGCCTAATGTAGTAGGTGTCCTGTAGGATACAGTGGCACAGCCTCCTCTATCAACCAAGTTGGGTACTCAAGGTACATCCTTTGTGTGGGCTGAATACACCCTCTTCTTGTAGTTGAGACTTGATATCTGTTAGCAACTCAATGGGAGGGATTTACCCAGGCCAGTTAGCCGCAAGGTCTGTCTGTGACCACTGATCACCAACCACCATTCTCTGTGAGGTATCAGCTGTGCAGGGGCAGGGTGGTGGTGCTCTGACGTAGTCTGTAATTGTCCACTGGGTGCACAATTACTCCAGGCTCTGCAGTTTCCTGAGTAGTGCAAGCCAAAGTCAGCCCCACCTGTGTTCTTCCAAGGATTAGCCTGCCTGAGCTATAAAGCAAACTGAAATGGCTGAGCTTGGAGGTTGTGCTGAGCTTGGAGATTCTCAGGTGAACCCAGGCTGTGAATCTAGCTTACTATTGCTAGTGCTGGGCCTGGGGCCACTAAGCAAGAGGTATGGGGGCTGGAGGCTCACTGAGGCTACCTCTTGCTTGCTTGAGAGGATTTAGGAAGTTGAGAAGCATGAGCCAAGGTCAGCTCTTCATATGGAAAAGCCACTGTCAACAGATTGGGTGGGCCCATAAGTGGTGTGAGATGGAGTCTCAGGGGATCTCCTGGGCAGGGCAAAAAGTATTAAGCAGGTTGATGGAGTCTCAGATATGGCATCAGCCTGCTGGCTCGGTGGCTCTGTGGGAGGAGGGTTGAAAAAAGGGACTATGGCCTCAGCTTACCTTTCTGTCTGAGAGAAAGCTGTCCCCAAGCTCTTGCCTTAATGCCAGACACTTCAGTTCCTCCCTGTATGCCACTGGTGTCTTTCAAACAGCAACCCCAGGCTGGAGCTCAGAGGAAGCTCTGAGTAAGTCCGTGTGTGGGTTCTTCAAGAGGAGCCACTTGAGACTCCAGAAGTTTCTTCCACTGACTCAATACCCACCAGTTTTTGCAGCCAGAAGTTACAGGGATTTATCTTTCTGGCACTGGAACCCTGGGCTGGGGGTCCTGGTGTGGGGCTGGAACTCCCTGCTCCAGAGATATCCCCCTCAAATTTTTATCCACCACACATGGATGTGAGACCAGCCTGTTCTGCATCTCTGCCCCTCCTATCAGTCTGGATGAATGCGGTTTCTTATTTCCATAGTTTTCTGACTTCCATTCAACTTGATTCTGATTGTTCTAAGTGAGGGTTGTTCTATAGTTTAGTTGTAATTTTGATGTGGTCTGTGAGGTGAAAACCATGTTTACTGATGCCACCATTTTGACGAAGTTTGCACCATTTCTGAGTGTCAGGAATCAAGGAAGGCTGAGATTGCTGGTCCTGGCTCAGCATCTCTCATAAGGTCTCATTGGAGCTGTCAGCTAGGGCTGTAGTTCCCAAAGACTTGATTGGAGCCAAAGTTTAACTTCCAATCTCATTCACATGGCTGTTGGTAGGAGGCTTCTGTTTCTCTCCACAGGGATGTTTAGGACTTAGTTTACCTCAGTGTGAGCGATCCAAGAGATAGAGAACATAGAAGGAATAAGTTCCAATGACCTTTATGATCTAGTCTCAGCACTGCACATCGTACCTCCACCTTATTTTCTTCATTAGAATCAAGTTCAGCCCACTTGAGGAGAGGGAAAGCTCCACTTCCTCAAGGGAATAATATCTAAAAGTTATGGACATATTTTTTAAATCACAACATGGAAAAGTAGGATGTGTTCTCTTTTTGTTATTTGGACAATATTCTTGGATTGTGTTGTGTGCGTGTATGTGAGTGTGTGCATGCATGCATGCTCAGACATGATTACAGAGTGGCCAAGAATTGTTGCTCACATTTTATCTTTACCTGTCTCTAAAAAAAAACTTTTAATGTTATTTAGCTGAGACAAAAGATTATTGAGAATCTGTTATATTCTAACTTTCTTGTAATAGACACTACCTCATAATCATTTTAGTACCTGACCCAACCACCAAAATTCTAGCACCTATATCCACAGTAAAAATTGATAAAATCTTATTGAATCCATGCAAGATTCAATGAGTGATTGAATAAATAAATAAGCACTTACACTGGTAACATCTGTGCTTTTAGGAGATACAACTGAACTCAGTTTCTCATATTCTGATTTGATTCTGTCTTTTCCTTTTTCATATACCCAGTCAGGCTTTCTTGATCATGATGTGACCTTTGATTCTGGAGAACTAGTCAAGTAGTTGTTCACACCCTTTGGCTTCTTCCAGATGCCAGAGGGAAGTTCCATTCTCACCATGAGTTAGCGTTTTTCCAATGCTTGTTTGATGAGCTGCTTGCTGAATAGATTTCCTGTTTGAGTTTGACAAGAAAGTTTTCCCAGGAGGTATTAAAATGAGGCCTTGGTAAGGTGTTTCTGGACAGTCCCCATCCTCAGGCTGAGGACATTTAAAGTAACACAACATTCCATTAAAAAAATGTTTTAAAGGTTTTGGTTTACAGGCTATCCTTGGGTTAAAATTTGTAAGCATTAGATTTAAAACTGGCTTACATAATGTGCTTTAATACAAGATAGTAGTGGTGTTGTTTTCCCCTCATAAGAAGGAAATCAGCTTTTGGCTATGTATTTAAAATAATTTGTGACAGTGTTGCCTGGGGTGCCTCAGACCCTGAATGTGCCTGGTGGGTCAGCTTAAAATGCTGGATCAGTCCAATCTCTACATATCTGGCCCCTTTTAATATGGTTATGTTTTCTTGCCCCTTCATGCCCTGCCACCTGCTCTTGATGATATAGGACTACCATCAGGTGGACCATGACCGAACATGCACCTGTACCCCCTGCTGAGACCCACTGAGGTCCTGTGTGTTTCTGGATATATGCAGGACCCCATACATATACCTCTTCACCCCTCCTGTCTGACCCTACCTGAAAAGGAGAGATGTTGTAACACTTACTTGTGCTTTTGACTAGGGATCCCTCATGTATTAGTTTCCTAGAGCTACCCTCAAGAATTACATAAATGTGGTGACTTAAAATAACAGGTTTATTCTCTAACAGTTTCTGGATGCCAGAAGTTAAAAATTAAAGACAGTATTGGCAGGGTTGAGTCTTTCTAGAGTCTCTGAGTCAAAATCTTTCCCATGCCTGTCTCCTGGCTCCTGGCAATTGCCAGCAATCTCTGGATTTCCTTGGCTTGTTGTTGCATCACTCCAATCTCTCTCTCTGTGATCACATGAAATTCTCTTCTGTGTATCTGTGACTTCACATAGCCTTCTCATAAGGACAGTACTTTTCAGGTTTAAGACCTACCTTAATCCAGTATGACCGTATATTAACTACTTACATCACATCTGAAAAGACCCTATTTTCATATACGGTCATATTCTGAGGCTCTGTTGGATATGGCTTTTGAGGGGCAACATTCAACCCACTCCTTTCTTCCCAGCTAGGATCTTACAAGAGCTTGAGGCAGCATTCGAGCTTAGTTGATATTTTACCCACTCTTTGAACCTACCATATTTTTCAGACTATACGACACACTTTCCCTTCCCCAAATTTGGGAGGAAATGGGGGTGCATCTTATAGTCCGGACATAGCTTACCTGGCTCATTGTAGCAGGAGGGTAAGGTGGCAGTGGTGGAACAGGGTCAAGAGTTATTAAATATTTTACCACATTTTTTGCTTCAAAAAATCTTTTTCCTATTTTCCTCCTCTAAAACCTAGGTGCATTTTATGGTCCTAAAAATACAGCATATTTCTGCATGAAGAGTTATTTATCTAAAGAGAAAAGACCTGGAAAACTAGTGTTTCATCATTAAATATATATTTGAGTGGCAGCTCAGAGAATATAATGTACGTATAAATCATTCAATGCTTGTCATGTGTACCTTAATAAGAGCAGAAATCATTCAGTGGGCAGCTACACTGTGTGGAGTTTATCACTGATCTTCAGTCACTGTAATAAAAGCTAACAGTTATTGGTTGTTAATTATTTATCAGGGAACATGTCACATATTTAATATATGGCATCTCATTCCATCCCCATAGCAGTTCTGTGAAAGAAATAAATAAATTAAGGCTTGCAAAAATTACTTATTTTTCAATGGTAAACACATTCTCAAATGGATGTCAGAGTCCAGAGATTGGACTCTTCAACTCTGTTCAATGTAGTCTCCCTAGAAAAAAGACATTATCTTTACCACTTGGCAGATGAGAAATGTGTGGGTATAAGAAATTAAGTCATCTCCCCTGGCTGGTGTAGCTCAGTGGATTGAGTGAGGGCTGCAAACCAAAGAGTAGCTGGTTCGATTCCCAGTCAGGGTAAATGCTTGAGTTGTGGGCCAGGACCCCAGTGGGGGCCATGTGAGAGGCAACCACACACTGATATTTTCTTCCTCTCTATCTTCCTCCTGTCCTCTCTCTCTAAAAATGAATAAATAAAACCTTTAAAAAAATTAAGTTATCTGCCCAAAACCTCCTAGTCAATAATTCTGAAGTACAAATCCTAGTCTGTTTTGCCTCAATCTAAATTTGCCAGTTTGGGCTCTACAGAGACTCAGGTAATGATGACAATGGAAAGAAAGGTTGGGTCTTTGAGGATTCAGTTAGTAAAAAAATGAGGAGGTAGAAACATGGATAATAAGCAAGTATGTTTACCCAAGAGTTTGTTCATCCCAGCTAGCCTCGATGTGCCTAGTATTTTGTGTTCACAAGCCCTTTCTTCCTTGCTGAGGCTGATTCTGTGTGTGTGTGTGGGTGTTGGGGTGGGGAAGACAATAGAGGTTCATACTACTCTCTGCTCCTTGGATTTAGGGCTATGGGACTACCATATAGGGTGCTTCATGCCATAAATGATGGCTGCACACACAAGATGGTGTCAGAACTCAGACCACTTGTTTTGCTCCTCGCTCATTTCCTCCCCACTTTTTTCTCCTCTTCTCCTCCCTCCCCTTTGTTCAGCTGTTTTATAAACACTTCCACAACTGACCCATAGTTCTCATGTCACTCAGTAGCATATCATTTTCCCCTTTGAGATTACCTTTGAGGTTTATTTAAATTGTGTCTTTACTCCTCATCTCTAAAATGGGCTTAATAATACCATCTACTTTGCAGGTGTTATATGAATATCAAATAAGATAATGATTTAATGAGCCAATAAATATTAGGTACTATTAATAAAGTTATGAAGAGGAAGTTTCAGAGCATGATTTGACCAAGATATTTTCTACTCTCCTTCTTTAACATTGGCATAAATTTGATCATATCTCTGATTTTCAAATATGTTCTGATATAAAATATTCTGTTCCACTTTTTCCATAAAGCACTGAAATGTTTCACAAACATTTGAGTGTTCACATTACATATACAAAATGAGGTCTCAAATATGAAAGAAAGTGACATCAACAACATCAAAACCAAACCCTTTATTAAACAATTTTAATTTGGAAGATAAATTCACTATATTTCAAGCATAATTAAACCTTTTTAAAAATCAGAAGTTGTTTGTTGAAGTAATCAAGTACAAATCACACACATGTTCTCAGTTTAGTCATTTCCTACAGGATTATAACTCAGACCTCAATTTAGCCACTAGCTTTCCCACATTATTCAATCCCAGGTCCGGTCCCTCTGTGAGCACTGTCATACAGCTCTATCCTGTCACATAACTTCATTCCTAGGACCAGGAAAGAAAAGCAGGGCCACAGTTCAGCCTGACCACAGGTCTTTAATAACACCCTGGGCTCTTCGCCCCTGAGTGAGTTTGGCTGAGGAGCCCTGTATTTACTATAGACCGGGACCCACTTCTTCATCTCAGAGTTCAATTGAACTCTTCATTTCACTGTTACCACTTAGAGGCACTCTGTGTTTTACGCTCACACATTTTCATTTTTTTAGGTGACATAGAAGTGAGAAAGTGCTGCAACTATGTCCTCTAAGAAAAACTGGAAAAAATAAGCCAATGCTTAAAGATGCTGTATTTGACCCTCATAATAAAACAAAAAAAGTGATAAAGGATACAGTAGCAATCTTAAAAGGGTAGCAGATGCTGGTGGCATTTCCTACAAAGTGTGAACTTTGGTTGCACATTTGGTTGCACACAGGCCTTCCCTGACCCACCACACTGCTGCTGCCCCAGGGACTTCTGCAAGTGCCCTCTTGACTCCACAGGGACCTCTGCAGTGGAGATGTGGTCTGCAGCCACTTTGAGCTGACCTTCTGGAGTTTCTATGTTCTACTGAGACAAGCACTGAGGGGGGCTCTGGAAATAGATGCCAAAAGAGAACAGATCACAACTTGTGTGAGACATGCAGTGCCTTCCAGAGCCATGTCTGACTTCTTCCCAAGGCCTCTGCTTTCCAGTCGTTAGCCACACTCCCAGTTGTTGTGCCCATTTGTGGCCTGACCTCTGTGAGGAAGAGCCTCGAGGCTCCTCTCTGTAATGAAGAACCAACAGCCAGCCCTGCTGCCTTGACTTATTTTCTGTGCATATCCAGGGAAGTAATGAGGGGAACAAAACAACTGGGATTTATATTTTTCCACAATTCTGATCTCCTTGAATGGAAACTCTCATCAGCCAGCATACTCAGGTGGTGGGCTGAACACAATGGAGAGTTCACAAAAGGAGAGACGAAGTTCTCTGACATAGGAAAAATCTGCTTTGGATTCTCTTCATGGGCAGGGTATGAGTGCACAGGAAAATTTTCTGAAACTGCCCAGCACAATCTCACACACAGCAGTTCTGAAAGCTGGTGCAGGGGGCCTGAAGGATTAGAAAAATCTGCCAGGGCAGAGCTGCAGAAACCCTACCCCAGCCCTTCTTTCCAGTAAGGCCTCACCCTCATGGGGCTTGGCAGAGCTCAAGGATGGAAGGACGGGTTTCAGCTTGCAACCAGCTGAGCTGCAGTGTTGGAGAGAGAAAACTGTAGGAACAAAGGCCAGGATACAACCCCACCCTGAATGTTTGGCATTGGCTGAAGCAGAACAACAGTTGTTAGTGTTCATGGTTATCCTGGGTGACTAGCAGTTGAATGTTCTTTAGTATTACAGTTGCATAACTATTTCTGCTACTAAGAATGATTCAGCAATAAACTAAGGTTCATTTTCCTGTGACACAAAGGCCCTTTTCGTACTCAGTCTTGGAGATACAACTTATTGTATTTTTGTTTTCTGACCGTGTGACAGTGTAATAAGCAGGTTGGCACACATGGCCTCCCTTAGGCTCATGACAAGCCTTGAAGTTGTGAAGTTTGGAGCACATAGTGTGTTGCCACTAGCTCTTCCTGGTCACTGCTGGAGCTGATGTTTCACCTAGTTCTTCTGACTCCAGTGACCATCTCTCTTCCCTGCTGTCATCCTGAAGCCTGGGGCCAACAGGGTCCTAGTTGGTGTCCATGATGGAAGGCTGTTACTGAGGGTGAAGGATCAGGGCTGTGAACAGGAGGCCTGGCACTCAAAGCTGACATGACTCTGTGGATCACACACACTCATGGACTTCAGGGGAAGCAGAGCGTGCATAAGATGACAGTCTCCATTTGCTTGGACTCTCCTGGGTTTAGCACTGACTTTCCTGCATCCTGGGAACACCCTCAGTCCAGGGCAAACACACATGTGAATTATACTGTGCTCCTTTGATTCCACCTGAATTTCTGGTAGCACCTGCAGGTGCAGAGGATTCTTAGCCTCAAGTTCTTAGAAAATCCTGGAGGCTCTGGGACCACATTATTGATTTCTCTAAGACAGTTCCACTGAGCCTGGACTCCTGGCCATTTTGCCCCCAGTAGCTACATTTTAAATATTTTAAAAATCTAAACATTTAGTTACCAGTGGGAACCAAGTTAATCATAATCTTATTTGCTGCTGAACCAGGCCATATAGGAAGTGCTTCACCTTGATCCCCAGGACACACATACAATGTACGGATTATTATTCCCATTTTACAAATGTGGCAGCTGAGGGCATGCATGTTCCAGGTCCTGAACCAGGTGTATCTGACACCACAGCCCTTACTCCTGTATCATACTTCTCAAAGTCCTTCCTGGCATATTCTGTCCTGAGGAAATTAGAGTTCCATGGATACTTTGAGATTTGCATGTTTCTTTGGAGACTTTTGGAAACTTTTGGAGTGGCACCAGGCTCATAGCTTTAGAAAATTCAGTACCCTGGGAGATTTGACCCCAGAATTTCATGGAAACACTGTGAAAAGGTTTACAAGAGGGAGTCAGCTGGCAATTTCTGCAAACCTAAAATTAGGACTGACATGCTTTATTCTCCAACACAACGGTGAACTTTTTTAGCTCAACTTTTTAAAAATAGGTTACCTTCCAAGTTGCAGCTTTTGGCATTTATATCACCCAAGCAATTCTCCCTGAGAAGGGATGTAGGGTAAGTAAAGGCAATCTGGATTCCTCACCCAGGTGTCTGGGTAGCTGAGGGAAACAGTGTTCCCACAGCCTTGAAGGGGCCTAATAAGTAGCATTCTCATAGCCTTGAAACTGGGTCCAATAAACTGTCCCTCCAACATGAAGTGGACTCACATGCACAGAATTATGTTATGTAATTTCTAGCATCTTGCTGGCTTTGTTCCCCTCTGATATTTAAATAGATAGGGACTCCCTGCTGGGGGTGATGATGATGAGACACATAAGGGGACAGGTGCCAAGATGGGTGCCACACTGAAAAGCAAGGGCCAAGACATGAGACATGCAGATGCACACGCAGCTTGCAGCGTGTGTGCCTCACCCACCCATGAATAAAGACATCCAGACAACCCGGCAGTTCCGTGGATATTTTCTGTCTGCATGAATACCATGGACCAGACCAGCCTTGGAAGGTCACAACACAATGGATTAGGCTCATAAGGATTATACAGATATGAAATCTCACTCACTAACACTATTTTTTGTAAAACTTTTTTTATATTAATGTGCTAAAAGGTTGTGCCAAGATCTTAAGAGGGAGTTCACCAAATGAGTGTTTTTGTGTTTGTTCTGGCACTGACTATGTTGGTACTCTTTTGCCCTTGTCCGTAAGTAAACATCTTTTCATCACTGAGATAAAGATTGGTTTCTTTGGTTTAAAGGTTGGGACTCAGAATAAAATGGGCCTGACTTCATCAGTGTTTGCAGCTAAAACAGTGGCTCCCACTCAAGCCTCACGGACTGGCAGTACTTTCACCTAGTGCTTTTAATTTGGCTATGACTAAGCAGAACTAATTTTAATTGCCAGCTCTGAATTAGGCAGAAATATATGTTAAATTGGACCTACTACACTTACTATATTACATTGAGAGAGATCTTTGTGGTAAAACTTACAACAGTTTTCAGAACAAATTTCTGTTCATAGCTGTTACCTGAAGAATGTTCCATAGTCTAAACCCTATTGTGTGTAGATGTGGAACACCTGCCCAACCCTTTCAGTCCACAGCGTAAAAGTGTCTTCGCATAGAATGAATTTACCTGGAGGTGAGTGTGGCAGTGTGCTGCAAATACTACAGTTAATAAAATCTGTCTTGGACACTCCACATCAATCCCGGCAGTAAATTCAGGAAATTCGTGTCAGGTACTTCAGAAGTGCTTTTGAGCACTTGCCCAAGTAAGTGAAATCCCTTTGGCCTCTAAGAGCTAGTAAGCAGGCTGCATTTCAGATTTCTTCCTGCCTACATTATGCACCCTCTGTGCGCACACTATACAATCAAATGAGACATCTCTGTGTATAACGGGGGTTTGTATCCAGATTGTGCTTTGTCCATGTGCAGGGGCAACAAGTTTTACATCCTTTTCTATCCCCCAGACACCTAGAAATCACGGTTGTCCACATCTTGTGTTTTATGTACCCCCAGTTCTCCTTTCCCAACCTGTACCTTCTATTCTAATTAGATTACACATCCTTGGCCCTATTGCCATTTATGTTTTATTATATGTTTTTTTCACAAACTATATCGAGTTTTTGCAGGACAAAGTAGAGCACAAATACAGACAGACAAGCACATCCCTATAATCAGCTGTGTTGAGCAGAGCAGCTGAAGAAGCACACAAAACACTTTTCATGTGTTATGTTGAACTCAACTAACCTGACTTGTTTCTATATCCCCAAATATAAGGAAGATAAGAATGCTTTCAGCCCTTTTCAGTAGGTTTGACTATTCTGTCCTTGTTAGATCTCTGCCATTGGTTTCATCATAAGTTTCTGTATTTATTTTCATGACTTGCTCTGCAAAGGGTGAGGCTCATGTACCACTGGAAAGTCCTGGAGGCGGTGAGTCATATTTTTGAAGGCGGACCTTTTGGCTATTTATCTGAGGGTATAAGATGCTGTTAATTATAGCAGAGTGAGCTGAACTTCAATGAGAAAAAAATCTGTTTACTGAACTACAGAACCAAGAGTAAGACAGGATGGGCACTGCTGGAAAAGTAAGCAGAACATTTCTGTAACCTCATGATCTTGATTTAATATTGTGGCTTTAACTTTTAGAACTTTGAACACATAAAATTAATTGACTACTTGGGGATATTTCTTGAGGAATTAAGTGCCTGTGGAGGAGACACTGGAGAGAGCCTATCAGGGTGCCAATGAAAAGAGTATCTGGAAAGTTTTTCAGTAAGACATTGATGGGAAATGGAGAAATATGGTTTATACTGACATTAGTAGTAACTTGATTGCAGGATAGTTAGGCATTTGTTCTGGGAAGCAAAATGTTTCCATAAGGAGACTTTCAACGGTCTCATTTACATGCGTTGCATTCACCTCTAGTTCATTGGGAGGCCGGGCTCATTCCCAGCTGTTGGGAAAAGCTTTTCCTGCTGTTAATCATGGGAAAATGCTAATTCTGGAATTCAAAGTAGACAACAAAGTATTATGCTTGATAAAGATATTGTTTTTATCAAAAAATAAGTTAAAACTGTTAAAAACAAGAATATATTGTAGTAAAGTTCATTTCTTATTTAAGAAACAGAGTTGACAATGACTTTAGAAATAGCTTCGGCATTTTCTCTTCATTTGCCAGCTCCTTGTTTTAAATGTAGACAATTTTTTATAGTGTTAAGTGCTTTTGTTTGTTTTGTTTGTTTTAATTTAAGCAACTTCATCTTTAGCTTACGTTAAGGTTTATAAAACAACAAAGATGCCTTTGAAGTCTGGGTAATGTGATGAGTGAGAATACTCTATAATGTTAGAATTAGAAATCTTTGTTCCTGTAATTGTGTAGAAATAGAATAGGAACATTCTAGTTTGGGTCAGGAACCCAGCAAAACTAGATTAATTGGGGAATTGATGTTGTGCTCTAGAAGCTAGCAACTGCACCCACAGAAGCTAATGAATTTTATGGTTGAAAGGTATCTTAAACATTTGTGACTCCATCCAGCCAACAGATGCTCAAGTTCTACAAAGTAGATATCTAACCATTGTTTGAATATTTCCAATGCCGGAGAACTCAGTAGGCTCAAGGAAACACTTTCTAATTATAATTAATAATACAATGTAAAATTTAAGGTATAGCATAAAACTTGAATAATTTTGATATAGAGATAGTTATGCAATAGTGTGGTTTGCATAAGGGTTATGTATAGCCCAAGTTGCTCTGGTGTTTCAGTGTAGCTCATGAGAACAGGGGCTACCTTTTCATTGGGGATTACTTTTTCCCCTTTTTGTAGTAAATGTTTGCTAGGGCTGCCTTAACAATATACCACAGACTGGGTGGTTTAAATGGCAGAAGTTTGTTTTCTCACACAGTTCTGCAAGCTAACATCTGAGCTCAAGGTGTCAGCAAGGTTGGTTTCTTCTGAGGCCTCTCTCCTTGTCTTGTAAATGACCATCTTCTTTCTGTTTTCACATGGTCTTCTCTACACATGCCTGTGTCCTTATACAGATATGGGTCATATCAGATTAAGGCTCACCCTAATAACCTCATTTTAACTTAATTATCTCTTAAAAGACTCTGTTTCCAAATACAGAGACATTCCAAGGTACTGGGGGTCAGGACTTCAGCATATGAACATTGAATAATACAATCCAGCCTATGACAATAATCATCCTAACAAATTGAAACAATTGGCAAATATGAGGGAAAAAAATCAACCATACCCTTACATCCTAAAACCACCATTATTTTTGTTTGTCCTTCCCTTCTTACATGTTTTCACCTATATTTTATGTAGTCATACTCACACTATAAATATTTTTATCCTACTTTTCCTACTTAAATTTGTAAACATGTTTTAAATTTGTAACTCTAGTTTCTAGATTTATCACAATTTATTTCATCATTTTTCTATTATTTCTTACATGTTTGTTTACACATACTGGTTATATATTTCCTTTCATAAGTAGTGCTATATTAACCTCTAATATACATTAAGATTTTTCTGAGGTTAGCATTTTTAAGGTAGATTTTAAAAATAAAATTATAGGGTGAGTGGTCAAGATAGTCCTCTGTTTAAACTTTAAATAGTTTAATTTATGAGTGAAACTGGTATTGATAAATTCTAAAAACTGCACTTTATAGATCAATTAAAGAGTAAAGTACTCTGTCAGGAAATGATGTGACCATTGTCATTGTCTTCGACTTGACTTGGTATAGCAGAAATTCTAATGTTTTTTTGCAGTTACAGTCCACCTTGAACATTATCACAGGCTGGTTTCATGGATACAGCACAGTGGCTGAACAATCACATACTCACCAAGCTTTCCTCCACTCCACACCTTCCAACCCCTGCCTGGCCCCACACATAGTCACTGTAACATTACTAACTATATTCCCTATGCTATGCTTTATAAGCCCAAGACTATTTTGTAATTACAAATATGTACTTCTTTTTTTTTAAAGAGAGAGAGAGAGGGAAACATCAATGTGAGGTTGCTGGGGGCCATGGCCTGCAACCCAAGCATGTGCCCTGACTGGGAATTGAACCTGTGATGCCTGGTTCGCAGCCCGAGCTCAATCCACTGAGCTATGCCAGCCAGGGCTAAATATGCACTTCTTAATCCCTTCACCTTTTTCATCTAGTACCCCCAAACCCCACTCCCCTCTGGCATCCACCAGTCTACTCTTTGTAGATATTCTTAAGTAGGGTACAAAGCTTTGGTTATGCAAGATGAATAAGTTCTGGTATTGTAGTGTACAACACGGTGATGATACTTAACAACATTTCATGGAATAGTTGAAATTTTCTGAAAAGGATGGATGTTACATCTTCTCAACACACACACAACACAACACACATACACACGCCCTAGTAACTATGTAGAGATGATGGATAAGTTATTTAGCTTGATTGTGGTGATAAATACAACAACAATGTATAGTCCTTACTATATCAAAGGATTTTGTTTGTCAAATATATCTCAATAAAGTTACCAAAAAGAAAATATGATCATCTACGACAAAGAAAAAGGTGTCAATATTAATGAATTGCCCATTTGCCGCCCCTTCTACAGCACTGTGTGTTCTTGTTAAACAAAAAAGTTATTATGGACTTAGAATTATATTTTATTATTTCTATTAACAAAAAACCTTTTTATAACTGAGGAGAAAATACTGCATTATATATTTATTAATTTGTTGCATTTTCCTATTTACATTCTTTGCATGAATCTTTGGGTGTGAGTGTGGTGTGTGGGAGGGCAGGAGTAGTAGGAATGGATGGATGTCTGCATGCTTTCCTTATAAATTTAATTAAGCATTATATGTATCAAAAATGTTTAGTTTTGCCATTTTTTGCTTTAAGCATTTAAGGCCCAATGAGATGCAAAAACTGGGTTAGGTGTAAAATAGGGGTACAGAGATGCAAAACTCAGACTGAGTCATATAGGAACTCCCAGTCTATGTACTTCATGATGTTTGTGGTTCCCTTCATCCCTACCATGCTAATTTTTAATTTCTTCCCCACTGCTACATGATTATACAGCACTTAAATATGGGCTTAAATTCTTGTAGAAAAATCAGCAGCATCTTCGGTTTTATAAATTTGCCCTTGTGGATAAGTGATACAAAGATGACAGTTTTGTTAACTTGAAATGTAGTACAAGAACCTAATTTAGTGAAATATTATGTGACCACAGCAATAAATGCAAAGGGTTGTGGCTCAGGTCTAGTCCAGCCCTGCTCCTCAGGCATCACGTGGCCATGGATTAATCTTTTGGGCCACGTTTCTCATACACCAAACACGGGTGCACACAAGATGATCTCTAAAGATTACAATTCTAGTCTTCAGTGAAAACCATCCTGGTCAAATTAGAATGTTATATAAAAGCTTTTGTCCATATTTTTATTATTTGTGGAATCTGTATTTGTGAAGACATAATTATAACCCATTATAACTCTCACCAATTACTTAGGTTATTAAATGCAAGGCAGCTGTGTTATGGGAGCCGAATAATCCCCTTTCCATTGAGGAAATAGAAGTTGCCCCACCAAAGGCGAAAGAAGTTCGTATTAAGGTAATGAGCCTTAGATTACATGAGCCTAACGTATTATCACACCAATATTGAGTATATCATTGTTGTGAGGATGGATTCTTAAATAAGGTTTCTCAAATTTTGTATATTAATTCTCTTACTGGTTCTTGTTTATTGGTTAAATTGGCAATTATTCATTAAAATGATGGTACTAATCAGCTCTACTAAAACTTTTATTTGTTGAATTTGTATTGACATGATTCTGATTTTTTGTAAAATGGTTAGTAATTGTAACTAATGACTGGAAGTCAGATAGTATTGAGATTACCTTTCCCAAAGAATGAGAAACTCATTTGTACCTGAAGAAATGACTGCTTCCTGGAGTGCTTCCCCGAGTCCTTTGGACACAGCCTAACCACTGGTTTGGTTACCAGCTTGTTGAATAGGTGTCGCTGCCAGTTCTTCTTTGTCCATCTCCTGTTACCTGTGTGCTGTAGTAACAGTAAGATTTTGCTCTGCACTTATGTTTGTGCACACCATTCCCTTTACCTTTCATTAAGAGAGTTTTAGGAAGGTCTGGCTATAAAAAATCTATTAACGTGCTGTCCACATAGTAACATCTGCACCCCTCACAAGAGCACTGCTTTATTATGGACAGGCACTGAGATTCACAGGAGAGCCAGAGGCAGCAACGTTGTAAATCCCTTGGTGAGAGGGATCATGAATGATGGTTGGTATTAGGCTCAGAGTCTTCTGTGAGTCAACACAATTATATATTAGGCAACCACAATGAATAAATAATTATATTTTTTTCAAGAGTGAGTTAAATATCCTCTCAACTGTGAAGTGACCAGTGTGCTGGTTAATGCAATGTTCTTGTTTTTGAGCACAGATTTTGGCCACAGGAATCTGTCGCACAGATGACCATGTGATTAAAGGAGTAATGTTGGCTAGGTTTCCCGTGATTGTGGGACATGAAGCAGCTGGGGTTGTGGAGAGCATTGGAGATGGAGTGACTACAGTGAAACCAGGTGTGCACATATCAAGTCAGAGTATGAGATAAGCAGGGTCTGTTTATCCCATCAAAGGAAACAGCACAACTAGAGATTATTAGACAGAACCTTAACACAATTTAGAAAAATAAAAGGATACAAGGAGAATGTATGATACAGAGTGAAGTTTTTTTTAGGCTCTCCTCATTTTTATTTTTATTTATTTATTTATTTATTAATTTTATTTTAATCATTGTTCAAATACAGTTTTCTCCCTTTTAGTCCCAATCCAGCCCCCCCACCAACCCTCCCCACTTCCCTCCCATCAGAGTGAAGTTTAATTTGGCAGTGTCAGCCTTTACCAAGCAAATCTTATGATATTTATAAACTTTAAAATACTTGCATGTGGCATGGGCTAACTCACATTCATTTATTTCATATTTTAATGTTAAAGACCAACATCTTATATCATGATGGTTTTCCTCTAGGTGATAAAGTCATCCCCCTCTTTCTGCCTCAATGTAGAGAATGCAATGCTTGCCGCAACCCAGATGGAAACCTTTGCATTAAGACTGAGTAGGTTTCAATAATTTTTGTTCTAATTCCATTTAAATTGTTCCTATGCTAATTTTGAATTGAATTAATGACATGTGTATTTGATGTATCAAATAGCCTTGCTGGTCATGGAGTACTGGATGATGGCACTAGCAGATTTACATGCAAGGGCAAAACAGTGTACCACTTCGCTAACACCAGTACGTTTACTGAGTACACGGTGGTGAATGAATTTGCTGTTGCTAAGATTGATGACGCAGCTCCTCTTGAGAAAGTCTGTTTAATTGGATGTGGGTTTTCCACGGGATATGGAGCTGCTATTAAAACTGGCAAGGTAAGAAGGTGGATGGGCTAGTTTCTTCCTCTTTTTAATGATTTTTTTGAATCCTAAAGATTTTTGAAAACACTGAATATTCAGGCTATTTCTACACAATTTCAAACCAACTGAAGATAAAGTTAAAATTTCAAATTAGACATTTTACTTCTAAATAAGTGAAAATAAGATTTTTATATTTAATTTTGTTTTCTCTACATTTCCTTCAGGTTGACTTCTAAATTTTAAAATTTAGATTCTGAAACTCATCTTTTTTCTTACACAAAATAAGTATCAATGTTGGTTTGTTAGTTTGCCAGGTCTGTCATAGTGAAGTACCACAAACTGAGTGGCTCAAACAGTAACGTATTGTCTCACATTCTGGAGACTGGAATCAAGATACTGGCAGGACTGGTGTTTTTGAGGGCTGTGAGTGAAGGGTGTGTTCCAGGCAGCTCTCCACGTCATTCTTCAGCTCTGCCAGTCTTTGCATCTAAATTTCCCCTTTTTAGAAGGACAGAAGTCATATTGGATTATGACCCACCTTAATGAGCTTATTTTAACTTGGTTAATCCTGCAGAGACCCTGTGTCCAAATAAGATCATATTCTGAGGTACTGGGGTTAAGACTTCAATGTATGAATTTGCAAGGAACACAATTCCATTCATAGTAGCTGGTATATAATATGAACATATGAACGAAGTATTTTTTTTATCTTTTAGAACAACTCAGCAAAATAAAATTCCAGTTTATTATCTTTTTTGTATACAAATGAGGTTTTAAGAATGCATATTTGGACTCAATTTATGTTACTCTTAATAAGTACAAGAGGAAAGTAGAATAATGTGTAATTTATAATACACCAGCCATTCCCTCAAGCAATCCAGGCAACTCCCTTACTGTGGTGTTCTCATCAACTCCAAAGTCTTTAGAAAAACTATGTATGTTAATTGACTCCAAATAACTCAAACTCTCTCCAAATTCTTTGATCCAAATCCCTATCTGACACCTCTGTATGGATGTCTCAGAAGTATTTCAAACTGAATAGGTATAAAATTGAATTCTTAACTTTCTTATTCCCTGCCCCTAAAATATATATTGCCCATTGCAATTTTCTTCATTATTTTTCTTTCCTCTCCACCTTAGATGAAATCCAAGAGCAAGTCCTATTAACCCTATGTACAAGGTATATTGTAAATTTCTCCATTTCCTTCAATATATTATCATCATTCTATCTTTTTTAAAATAATATTTTATTGATTATGCTAGTACTGTTGTCCCATTTCCCCTACTTCACTCCACCCTGTATACCCTCTTCCACCCATAATCCCCCTCTTTAGTTCAAGTCCACGTGTCGTAAATTCTTTAGCTTCTACATTTCCCATACTATTCTTGCCTTCCCCCTATTTTCTACCTACCATCTATACTACTTATTCTCTGTACCTTTTCCCCCTCTCTCCTCCTCCCACTCCCCTGTTGCTAACCCTCCATGTGATCTCCATTTCTGTGCTTCTGTTTCTGTTCTAGTTGTTTGCTCAGTTTGTTTTTGTTTTAGGTGTGGTTGTTAACAACTGTGAGTTTGCTGTCATTGTACTATACATGTTTTTTATCTTCTTTTTCTTAGATAAGTCCCTTTAACATTTCATATAATGATGGCTTGGTGATGATGAACTCCTTTAACTTGACCTTATCTGAGAAGCACTTTATCTGCCCTTCCATTCTAAATGAAAGCTTTGCTGGATAGAGCAATCTGGGATGTAGGTCCTTGCCTTTTATGACTTGGAATACTTCTTTCCAGCCCCTTCTTGCCTGTAAGGTGTCTTTTGAGAAGTCAGCTGACAGTCTGATGGGAACTCCTTTGTAGATTACTGTCTCCTTATCTCTTGCTGCTTCTAGGATTCTTTCTTTTATTTTTATCTTGGCTCATGTAATTATGATGTGTCTTGGTGTGTTTCTCCTTGGGTCCTACTTCTCTGGGCTTCCAGGACTTCCTGGAAGTCTATTTCCCTTGCCAGATTGGGGAAGTTCTCCTTTATTATTTGTTCAAATAAGTTTTCCATTTGTTGCTCTTCCTCTTCCCCTTCTGGTACCTCTATAATTCGGATGTTGTAATGTTTAAAGATGTTCTGGAGGTTCCTAAGCCTTTCCTCATTTTTTTGAATTCTCATTTCTTCATTCTTTTGCGTTTGGTTGTTTCTATTTTCCTTCTGGTCCACTCCATTGACCTGAGTCCCAGTTTCCTTCCCATCACTATTGGTTCCCTGTGCACTTTCCTTCATTTCACTTAGCGTAGCCTTCATTTTTTCACCTAATTTGTGACCAAATCCAACCAATTCTGTGAGCATCCTGATCACCAGTGCTTTGAACTGTGCATCTGATAGGTTGGCTATCTCTTCATCGCTTAGCTGTATTTGTTCTGGAGCTTTGATCTGTTCTTCCATTTGGGCCTTTTTTTTGGGGGGGGGGGGTTCTTGACATGCCTGTTATGTAGTGAAGGGTGCAACCTTAAGTGTTCACCAGGGTGGGGCAACCCAGTTGCTGGGTTATGATGGTGTATGTGGGGTAGAGGTCCGAGAGAGAACAGTGGTGCTTGTTTTGCTCTCTGCTGGATTTCAGTCCCTTCCACAGCTTCCCTCAAGCAAACGGGCCCTTCTGGTGCTGATTCCCGTGTGGATGGGCTTGTGTATGCTCTAGGACCCTGTGGGTCTCTCCAATGAACTCTCCTGTGAGGCTGGGAGTCTGTCCTGGCACCTCGACCCCACAGATGTTTTCAATCAGTGTTTTGAGGCTTTATTTCCCTGCACTGGAGCCCAGGTTGCGCCGTCTGTCTCACTCCCCAGTTTCACCTGGTTTATCTGCACGCATGAATGTGGAACTGCCAGGTCAGCATGCCGCACCCCCGCTCTACGATCGCCGCCTCGCTGGATCTTCCCACTGCCACCCTACACGAGGGGTCTGCCAGCTGCCACCTGAGCACCCAGGGTCGGCTCGCTGTCATCTTGGATGCCCGGGGTTCTTGTGCACAAGGGGTCCATCAGCTGCTGCCTTGTGCACCCAGGGTCTGCAAGCCACTGCTTTTCTTGCTGTGACCCCTCTCTGCCTGGCCTCTGACTCTGCCCCTCCTACCTGTCTGGATGAATGTGTGTATTTTAACTCCTTGGTTGTTGGACTTCCATACAGTTCAATTTTCTGTCAGTTCTGGTTGTTATTTTGTTTCTAAATTGTTGTTGTCCTTATTTTGTTTGTTCAAGGAGGTACAGTGTGTCTACCTACGCCTCCATCTTGGCCAGAAGTCTCATCATTCCATCTTGACTGGACACATGCCATGGCTTCCCTTCTGTTGTCCTCATTACTCTTCTTGACCATCTCCAATAATTTTCCATTTATAAGCCAATGTAATTTCATAAAACATAAACTGGACCACATTAGTTTTATGCCAAAATCCTTCAGTAGTTCATACTTGGAACAATCTCATCTCATACCACGTTTACTTATTTCAACATCTGCAAGCCTGCTGAGCTGCTTGTGCATGAAGGTATCTACACATGCTATTTTGATTGTCTGCACACTCTTCTCATGAACCCTCCTGTGGTTGATTTCCTAACATCACTCTCAGTTTACAGTCACCTGTTTGCTCAGAGAAGTTCTTGTTTTTCTGTCTATTCTATGTAAGCAGAAACTTCTTCCCATCATTCAAGAGAATGTTGTTCATGAATAGGGTGTGTCCCAAGTATCAGAGTCTCATTACATCTTTAGTCTTACTTATTAGATGATAAACTCCAGGGAGGTAGTTTTTCCCAGACATGGATTCTGAGGTCTATGAATGTATAACATTGACATGCATGCACATATCAGTGGAATATTTTAGTTTCCACTTGCTTCTAAATTTCTTTGGAAAATCTTGGAGATGGAACATTTCTTCCCAAGGGTCTCTTTGAAGTTTTACTTAAGAATTTTTCTGAAAAAAATTCTAAAGAATTTCCTACCAAGATAGAGGTGAAAGAAGAGACATTGGATATAGTTTTACATTAGTACTTATAACTTTTATATAGTATTTGATATATTAATACCAAATTAGTACTTGAGTAATATACTATGAACCAATACATTCTTTACTTTAGGTATATTTTTTTCTTAGAAGCTATATCTTAAGGCAAATCAATTAAAGGGACATACATTCTTGCCTTTGCCTATTTGAAAATTGGTCAAACTTATATAAGTTTAATATGAGGGTGTGCTGGGAGTCTTCCAAACCCTCCTTTAGTTCAATGTCTCACAAGAAGAATTTATATAACTCAGAAGTTATTACACGTGTGGTTCCAGGTTACTACAGAGAAAGGGTACAGGTTGAAACCAGCAAAGAAAAAGGCACATAGGACAGAGTCCACTAAAGACCAGATGCAAGCTTGAAGTTGTCTTCTCCCAGTGGTGTCCCAAGTACAGAGCTTAACTCTCCCATGAACAATGTATGACAACACACATTGGTCAACCAGAGAAATTCACTCAAGTCTTGGTGTCAGGGTTTCTTTTGGGGAATGCAGGCATGCAGCACTCCCATGACTGACCTCAGCTACTCAGACCCCTGCACCACCAGAGGTCAAGCTGATGGCTCAAAACCCCAGGCTTTCATTTACCATAAACCACAGTGTTTGCATAAACTGTCTGGCACGGCACAGGTCTCAGGTACACAAAGACACTTGCATCAGGCAGGATGTTCCAAAGAGTCCAAAGTTAGCCCCCAGGAGCCAATTGGGGCCATTCCTGAAGACCTCTGGAATGGTGACACAGAGACCATTATTAAAGAACACTAAGGGGATCAGAACAGGGAAGAAAAACAATAGCAAAAAGCAGAAACTTCCTATACTTTAAATTAAAAAATATTTTAAAATAACCTATATTTAACACTTTTATTTTAAACAATTGTTTTCATCCATAGTAATCATGTGATAATTTACTATAGATGTTAATCTTCAGTTCCCATTCTTTAGAACAGGAAAGTTGGAAAAGGGAGAGAAGTTGTTGGTTTGTTGTTGTTGTTGGGTTTTGTTTCTTTTTTAGTGGGAAGTAGATGGAACAATCTAAAGTTACCAGACATTGGGGCCACAATCCCCTTAAAGGTTCAGAGGCAGGTGACAAGAAAGTCAAGAATCAAGGACCTAGGGAGAAGTGTTTAGTGCTACAATTCCTTAATGATCAGAAAGATTGTACTCCAGGGCTACCAGAGTCTAAGGCTTACTGGGGATTTAGTAAGGAAGGCTGAATGAGTTCTTAGCAAACAAATCTAGAATCATAAATTTCTGTACCTAAAACAAGAACCTGAAATTTGACCATCAACAAACGATTCCATCTCAAATCAAGACAATTAAGCTAGTAGATAAACTGGAAAAAAAGGCCTAGAATGTCTTGTTTAGTTTCTGGTGTAAAATTGTAAAATGTTGACCATCAAGGAATCCATCAATAAAGTTTGTTGAATGGATGAATAAATGACTGAATGATACTTGAGAGAATGACTGCACTGATTTCAAAGCTCCAAATTCAGGAATGAAATTGAAAGATTAGGATGCTGTATCTGAAATTAAAACTTGTAGAGAGTGAGTACAACACCCCAGTAGTTCTCTATAAATCTCTACTTATAGGTGCAAACATTTCAAAATACATGCATACATATACACACACAAGTTACTTCTTTAGATAATTTCTGCAAGAGAAGATAATGCCAAAAAAAAAGATGAGGGAAGAAAGAGGGAGAGGAAGGTGGAGTGGAGAAGGAAGGAAGGAAGGAAGGAAGGAAGGAAGGAAGGAAGGGAAGAAGGAAGGAAGGAGGAAGGGAGAGAGGGAAAGGAAAGAAGGAAGAAGAAAGTATCATAATGAGTGCTGTACCCATTCTGTGGGGTTTCCTGTATTCGGGTCTCCTGCCACCTGATGTTTAGGGTTCCCCTAGGAGGAAAATTACCTTTGGATAGACCCTCCTGTAATATAGAATAGTACAGGGTAAAAATATAAAAAATGATTTAACTACATTTCCTTCCTGGAGCTACATATGGATCATCTAATTAAAACATAGAGGGTGGGCTTTGATGACAAACCAATTTATTAAAAAATAACTCAGAGTTATGTTTATCAAGAAAATGCTAGTCAGACCAGAATCTCAAACAGATTTAACATAGCTTTGTGGAGAAGAAAAAATAACGGAGACCTTTGTGCTTATTTAATCCTGCTGTGAAATTAGATAAAGTTGGAAGGCTGCAAAAACTCCCTTTACAAAGGTCTTTTATATGATGGACCCTTTTATAAAGAATTTTTTTAATTTACTTAGCAAATACTACGTTTGTTCCTTTTCTGTTGTCAGATGTTCCATTTGTAGTCCTCTTTGTGGCATTATCATCAGAATAAGTGATCCAATTCTAACATCCTCTGAATGTTGTGTTCCTAATATTGCAGATACTTTATAGATTTAAATTTTTATCCTGCTGCTAGCATTTGCAAAACTTTTCTCTCCACAGGTCACCCCAGGTTCCACCTGTGCTGTCTTTGGCCTGGGAGGAGTTGGCCTTTCAGTCATCATGGGCTGTAAGTCAGCTGGTGCTTCCAGGATCATCGGAATTGACCTCAACAAAGGCAAATTTGAGAAGGCCATGGCTGTAGGGGCCACAGAGTGCATCTGCCCCAAGGACTTTACCAAGCCCATCAGTGAGGTGCTGTCAGAAATGACAGGCAACAACGTGGGCTTCAGTTTTGAAGTTGTTGGGCGTCTTGACACAATGGTAAGAAACAAGATTAGGGCACCACACAATACACAAGCTATTTAATCACACAAGGTAAAACTCATTTTCCATAGCTTTATTAACAAATAACTATGGAAATAGCCCTTAGGTGAAAACTGATAATCATGAAGCAATTTTGCTGAAAAAGTCAAAAGCTTATGAGCAGGTCTGAGTGAGCAGGTCTGAGTGACCAAAGTGTCACATCACACCACTCTCATGTGATCAGCATTCAAGATAATCAACTATCTAAACCATTTTTTGTGTGTTCAGTTCCTTGTGTGTGTATGGGATTTTATTGGCAAAGGTGATCCCATCTATTATACTTCAGTAAGCCAAACAGCACAAAGTGACTTCCTGAAGAGAAATAAGGACATCCGGGGGAAAGAGACTATTCCAAATTGGTAATCTGTTCCCCCAAATCCATGATGTAGCCAACTTCTCACTCTTTACACCTGAGTTTTGTTTTGCCTGAATTCCCGTGGAGTAGGAGCCTTCCACTTCTCAAACATGGCTCCACTGTGGCAGCCAGCAGCACCAGCCTCCATGTAGAAACAGGTGCAGAGCTTCTGGATGAGGGAGCCCCAGCCTGGGGAGGGAAAGGAGACTCGGAAATGTGAGACAAAGCCAGTCCTGCACATGACAGAGTAGGAGCTTTGATTCACTTTAGTACCATTCATAATTTATGAATAATTAGTCTTTAATTTACCATTGTTGTCATAGTCCTTTCCCAGTGAGACCTAGAATTACTCCATACCAACAAATAGCATTCTAGGTTGTATGTTTACAGAGCCAACATGCAATATTGGATATATTGTTAGTGCCTGTTGACTTCCAGGTAATATATTGATGAACACTAATGTCTGATAAATGTCATCATCCATTGCTACAATCTAGCAACTATTCCAAAGTTATGAATGAAGAGCCAGACTGGCAAATGACCAGAAAATATGGGGTTAATCTAAAAAAAAAATCCCAAAGACTTCTTTAACTCACATTTTAGTATTTTATTTTCACAGTAAACTTAAAAAAATAAGCTAATTGAATCAGTATAGTTAATTCAATTTAGTTTAGATCAGATGACTTTCCAAGGCTTATCTGAAATGGTGATACTGATATGAAAATATCACAGGAGTTTCCCCTGTGCTTTAACCCATAGCACAATGAAAATTCCATGAACACTAACCACAAGAATTTCTGCCATCTGCCTTAAAGCACAAATGTATGAAAGGCTAAATTAAGACTAGAGTTGTCCTGAGAATTTTATGACACAAGCAGAAAACAAAAGATGTATGGGCCTTATTTAACCTCATGACTTGGAAACTTAAACTAACTACTAGGATTGTGAGAGTATATAGGCACTTATGAGCCTATGAGATATTATGAGACAGAAGGAACAAACAGCTTCCTTCATTTTAAACTTAGGTTGATGCCCTTGCATCCTGCCACTCAAACTACGGGACCAGTGTGGTGGTAGGTGCTCCTCCAGCAACCAAAATGCTCACCTATGACCCTATGCTGCTCTTCACTGGACGCACATGGAAGGGGTGCATTTTTGGAGGTAAGTGCAGCAGAGCCTCTGGCCCAGGAGGGCTGCCTTAACTGTTGCTTTCAAAAGTGAGAGAAGCCAATTGTCTCATCATACCTCTCTTAAATTTCTTTGTTCCAAGGATTGGTATGAAGTGATCTAACCTGAGACTGTGACCACAATGATACAAAAGATGATTGCCCATCCCTCCTCACCTTGAGTTAGGGCTAATATTGGTGGGCACATTTTTAATTGTAGCACTTGCAACTCAAGTTTCTCCAGGACCTGAATGATAGGGACCAGAAATCTCTCTATGGGAATGATATTAGAGGACAGGAAGTGCTGATTAAGTCCACTTTCTCAATATGTGCAAGAACATATATGAAAATGTGTTCATTGCACTTCAATTGTCACTCCTTCCAGGAATATTTGCTGGAGACTCCACATCTTCAGATCTCCAACTTTTGTGTGTCCTAGGGCTCAGAACTTTTCCTTACTTACATGTACTTCCAAGGTAATCTCCTCTGGTCTCATGGCTTTAAGTTTGCATCTTCTGCCTAGACCTCCACCTGAGCTACAGACTTGTATACCCAATTGCCCACCTGACATATCCACTTGCATAGTTGATAAACGCATAAGCCTAACCTGCCCCAAACCTCTCTGCCTGCCACCACCCCACCCCAGCCCCCAACCTACTCCTCCAGCAGTGTTCCCATCTCAGTAAGTGACAGCTCCATCATTCCTGTTGGTCAGGCCCCAAACCTTGGATTGCACTCTTTCTCTCATGCAGTGAATAGTTCAGAAAATCCTGTTGGCTTTATCTTCAAAGTTTACCCTGGACCTGACCATTTCTCACCATCACTTGTCCAGGCCACCATCAGCTCCTTCCTTTGTCACAGTAACTTCTTAGATGGTCTTCCTGCACTTGCTCTTGTCCCCTACATAGAACATTCCCCACAGAGCAACTCGAGTGTGACTGTTTCAGAAGAGGTAAGATTGGGTCACACCTCTCTCAAAATTCTGTAATGTAATGATTTTCAGCCAGTGTGTGTGGCACACTGGTGTGCTGCACGAATTTTTAAAACATGCAATGCCTGACTACGTAGTCAGAGGCACTGACTTCTTTTCCTTTACATTATCAGAAAAATGACAACAGCCAACACAACAACAGGTGTCATATAACAGAGTTGGTTTTTATTGGTCATGTGGCATAATGAGGTTGCATCTGATTGGGTTATTTTTCTTGGTACCAGAAATCTTATATACATGTATAAGCACCTGACTTTTTTCAAAGTCACTTTAGAGCAAAAGGGTAGATAATTACTATTAATATATTTTCTTGTAAATCTGTCAAAATTATACCTATATATACATTTTAGATAGGTATTTTTGGGTGTGCTCAGAATTTTAGTAATTAGTTTATGTGTGCCATGATAGGAAGAAGTTTGAAAATTGCTGCTCTAATGGCTTCTTTTCCTGTTCAGAATAAAATCCCCAAATATTCAATGGCCAGAGTCTCATTGATCTGGCCCCTGACCCCAGCTGCTGCTCCTCTTCTGTTCTCACTCTGCTCCAGCCACACTGCCCTCCATGCCCTTCTCACATGCCAACTCTCCACCTCAATGCCTTCACATTTACACTGCTCTCTCCCAGAAATGTTCTTTCCCAAGATTCCTGCCTAGCTCATTTCCTCTATGTTTTCTCCTCGTGCATCACTGGAGAAAGTCCTCTGCATTGGGTTGTTCATGTCAGTGTCTGCAGTAAAGTGAGAGGGTCCCCATGCTTCCTGCTGGCAGGGGTCTGGTATGTTTTACTTTGCTATATTCCCAGCTCGCTGCCTGGTACTAGTGTACACCCAATAGATATTCACTGATTAACTGAGTTGTATTTTTAATATCCTGATATTTTGTAATCTCCCCACATCACGCAGTCAAAATGAGGTGTCTCAACTTATATCTCTATCTGTTTGTCAGTTCAAGTCTTCTTTCCTCTAAGGAGCCAGCAAAGAACCACCTATGTACCAAGTAGCCTCTCATTTTGTGCCCCAGATAATGATGTGGAAAGAGAACAAGTTTCAGCCTCCCATTGAGCCTCATCCCTGTCACAATGACCTTGAGGAGAGCTGCAGCTGCAGGTGCCCAGGGGGCGCAAGCGAGAATGGCAGAGTGGGCAGTGGAACTGGAAGCAATGAACCAGAGATGAATTTTTTTTCTCTAAACTAAAGAAGTTACTCATAAAAAAGCAACAGAAATTTGAATTGACTAGAAGGAGATATGGGGCCTTGAAAGGTTTTTCATTTGTTCTTTTTTTTGGCCTTTGGGAGAATAGTATATTGGTGTGTGATTGAGAATAGATTCTTAAGAGGTAAGAACAGCCTATTTGTGTGATGTTGAGAAGAGATCAACATGAGGGAAAGGTAAAAATGCAAAAGAGGGAAGATACAAATATAATAAAATATAAATATTGTTTAATAAAGTCTAAAGAGAAAATATGTGCTTATTTACAGGTTGGAAAAGTAGAGATGATGTTCCAAAAATAGTGACTGACTTCCTGGCAGGGAAATTTGACCTGGACCAGTTGATAACCCATGGTTTACCTTTCAAAAAAATTCAGGAAGGATTTGAACTGCTCTATTCAGGCCAAAGGTACTTGGCTTTTTATGGTGATCTTGTCTTCATTACACAGGCTTTTAAATTTTGATACTTATAAATGTACCCATTTCTCTTGTATTTTATTTCTGATTTTTTATTGTTGATACTATTACACATGTCCCCATTACCCCCCTGTTTCTGATTTTTTTACCCTTGCAAGATTGGTATAGCTGATTACTTTTTTAAGACTTCCTATATCATTGTCCTATATTAACCAATTTTTTAAAATCCTCTGGACCTTGGTTCTCTACACTGGGTTGATTTCATTATAGCTATTTTTATTTCATCATAAAGATGCTAACTTCTTCAAAAAATACCACAAAATTTTCTATACAGTGTCTAAGTGCTTTTTTAAATGTGCTTTCTTGCAATCCTTAAAGGTCACATGTTATTTCTACCATTTGCAGTTGAACAAACTGAGACTGTGAAAAACAAATCAATAACTTGCTAGACCTTATAGAGGCAGCACCAGGATGCAAAATCAATGCAAAGCCTGTGCTCTTCTCACCAGGCTCAAAATTCCACTGACCAAGCCCAGCAAACATGGGCATTCTCGTCACTACTCTTGTTGCTTCTGAGGGTGGGGCAAGGGTAGATGTAGAATATGAAAAATTCATACAAATGTCAACTATGACATCTAGAAGAGCAATCAGAGAGCCTTCTACAAAGATGACATGAAATTTTATTCACTGGAGTCTGTAAATATTTATCAAAAACCTGCTATGTGCCAAAGATTTGGGTTTCATTAGCAAAAGCAGCTTTTGACCTGAGATCCAAATTCTCAGTTAATTTTCCCCTGAGTGCTTTTTCAATGTTGTCTGGTCTTCTACATCTGATCCTGACTACCAGGTCATTGTATTATAAACATACACTCAAACTCCTCTTAAGCAAGAAAACAATGGGTTAAACTATCAAAACAGCCTTTACTCAGTTAGGCAAAACAAATTGCTTAATATGGCCAATTTCACAAGAGTTACTAACTAATGCCCAGAGACACAAAGTCTGCTCTCAGAAGTTTTGCGCCCAGTATCACAAACTGACTTTTATACCTGTAAACCTAAGCACTTCATTTCCAACTGCTCTCTACATAGCTTCACTTGAGTGCTATGCTTGCATCAACTTGACCCCAAATAATTCTTCCACCAGTACCTGTTATCTCAGCAAATAATGTCACATTTCTGCTTTTACAGACAGAGCATCACGTTTGACTCCTTCACTCTTGCCCACCACATGGAAACTGATGCTGAGCCCGAAGCATGTAACTCCCAGGGTCTCCTCCCTTGCTTCCTCCATTGCCCAGAGCATTACATAGTTCAGTCCAATCACCTCTCTGCTGGGCGTGTTAATACAGAAAGATCTCCTGCCTTCTGTGTTTTACCATAGTGCTCAGGCCTTCATTAAGCTGCTAAAACTCAAGTTGCCCAAAACGTCAATGCCTTCTCGTGGTTTTGAAAGCCTTTACTATTCATTTGTTAACATAGCCAGCCATACACAGCTGAGAACTTAGCACCCACTGGACTGCAGCCTCAGTGCCAGGCTGTGGGGATGGAGCCAGGGTGTAGGTCTCTCCTATTTCCACAATCTCCTAGGCATCCAGAAGTCTAAGCACAGTGGATTACCTTTCCTGTTCACACCTTCCCAGCCTTATGCATACTTTCTCTTCAGCCTTTGTCGACCTGGTACAGTTGTGTTGAGGCTTCAAGAATCATCTCAGATGCCCTTATCAGAGACTCATGAGAAAGAAAATTAATTGGTATGGCCCTCAGGGCCTGAAGGGTTTCCAAGAACAGAATTTACCTGAAGTTTCCTCTAACAGATAGGACGGATAATTGTTTAAACTGTTCTTGTTTGGAATGTATGGGCCAAATCACTAAATATGATCATTTTACATTTCAGCATTCGAACTGTCCTGACGTTTTGAGATTCTAAGTGGCAGGAGGTCTGTGTTGTGAGGTGGCCTGGAGCTTCCCTTTCACATGTCTACTGAGCTGAGACCATGGAGTTGCTTCATAAACACAAGCAGGAACAGGTGGTTTGATAAAGATATAGAATCTTATGAAATAAATACTTAGAGCCCTGACCATGTACCTCATTTGGTTAGAATGCCATCCTGATACACCAAGGTTGTATGTTTGATCCAGGATCATCAGGGCACAATGAATCAACCAATGAATGAATGAATAAGTGGAACAACAAATCCACGTATCTATCTCTCTCTCCCCTCTCCCTTCTCTCCCTTCCTCTCTCTCTAAAATCAATCAATAAAAATAATAAATAATAAAAGAATTATAAAATTTACTAAATATTTAGTGTTGTGAACAGCTGGGAATTAGCAGGGGGTGTGGGTCAACCGTGTTAAAATTTTAAATTAACATTTTCCAAGGCTATAATTACATATATATATATATATATATATATATATATACTTGCATTTTTAAGCTAGAATAGGAATTTTTTAAAAAAGAGTTTTAATTATCTGCTACCTCTTAAAGTGGATTTAACATGTAAAGATATGGTATATGTAATTGCTACAGTAATGCATTTTTCACATGGTCTTTAACAAATTACAAACATTCTCTTTTTATTCAAATGCAATTTTTTAAAAGTTTGTTATAAATTAAGTTCGGTTTTAAAATTAACTCTTTGCAAGGCACAAGTTGATTAGATTAGGGAAGAATTTAGGGAAGTTCTATAATCTTAAGGATTAACTTTAAGAACCATCCATCATTATATAACTAGATAAAACTGAAAACCCATACTATAGGGTGCATGAAACCATTCGCCAGCCTATGTTAGTATTTCAGAAAACATGCCTTTCATAATACTACTTGAATATCAAAATTCAGCTAGCTAGAATCAAATTGTAATATATTTTTTAATGTTCAATTCAATAAGTAGAATTATAAGCCCTTTAGTGCCTGTTTACTAAGCAATGACTCCTTTTAAAAGTTTCCTCAGTTTAGCATAGCTGGCATATCTGTCTATATATAACATATTAAAAATGTTTTAAATTTAAGTACTTTACAAAATGTTTTGTGGTGATATATTTAGTTTGAAGAGAACAATTTCAATTGTTACTGAACTCTTATTGGCTATGGATGAAGTATTAAAGCACCTGAAAACTTACAAAATACCTTATAAGAAAACAAGTAAAGTTAAGTGTAGCAGAAATTGGTGATTTTGATAGAAGGATGTAATATAGCTTGGGCAGTCCTGCCTTGGTAGATTGCAAAATATCCAGGTAATTATGAGCCATTTTGCACAGTAATTATTTCCCAATAAAAAGTGACTTGAACACTATAGGTAAAAGTTATTTTTGCTTTGCTAGTTTGTTAAATCTAGGATTAGTCTAGGCTTATTTTTAAAAATAGCTCAAATAGCTGAAAAGTATATGAAATTCTTCTGTAAATTACCTTCAACATCAGCTAAGTTAGCTATGGCAATCTCCAAAACACTTTAAAGAGTCACAGTTTATAAATATATATAAATAATGTATATGTAAATGTATACATAAATATATATATTATATGTATATAGTCTCCACCTAAGAATCATTGAGAGACATTTCCCTTTTCTATTAGCAACATGTATAGTTAGGACCCTAGGACACTAGGGTTTAATTAATGACATAAAAGCTGCCTTGCAAAAAATATCATTTACTAGAAAAATATTTAAAGTAAATTAATGTTTATGTCTTTTATCTCAAATTTCAAAAAAACAAGTAAAGATATCTAAAGTTATATACAGATACAGTTATATCAAAAGAAATAAATCCAAGAAGAAATAAACATTTATATTTTCAGATCACAGTTTTTTAAATGAGCTCTACTTTATGCCTAGTGCTTCCTGTAAATTCTATTTTTATAAATGTCACATATGTCACAATGTTATAAATTTCATAAGTATTGTGAAACTGTGAAATCATTTCTCACTTCTGTGTTTGTCATGGCCAAATAGTGAACAGAAAGTACTTTAGCATCTTCCCAGGGAAACCTGCCTATTAAGTTTTTCAAGTCATCTGAAAACATTGATTCTAAGGAGAGATCGGGAACTGATAACTTAGTGTACATTTTATTTTTAGTCAAGGAAGCCATGAAGAGTTTCAAAGAGAGTTCTTGGATATTAAATCAAAGGATAAATGAGCAAGAAATAGCTAGGGGAATATTAAACAAAATATCTAACTTCTTGTTTAAAATATAATCTAGAATTTAATCACTTAAGTCATGTGTGAAAGGCATTCATTCATTTGACATTTTTGTTTTCCATTTCAACTTTGGACCAAGCACTGAATTAGGTAAACACCTGGCTCACAGTGGTGAATCAGACTGAGAGGGTCTATGCCCTTACAGAGCATACAGTATTCTGAGAGACACATTTTATAAGACAGTAAACAAACACAGGGATGGGCAAAAGTAGGGTGGGGCAAAAGTAGGTTTCCAGTTGTGAGTACGTAAAACAGAGTTTATTCTTGTATTATTATTTGTTAATTATTTTATTTATTTGTATCACAACTGGAAACCTACTTTTGCCCTCCCCTGTATATAAATATATCACTTAAATTTATGATGTGTCAAATGGGGAAGGATCAAGGTATTGTGATAGAAGAAAAAAGAAAGGAGTTTTCAGCTTTCCCTGACTTGGAAGGCCACTATGAGAAGGTCAATGTAGCTCATATCGGAAGGATGAGCTGGGGCAGACCCGGTGAAGAGAGGGGGCACAATTCTCCCAGTTGAAGGAACCATGTGCCCAAAGGCCAATATTTTGAAAAAGTACCATCTCCTACTGGGAATTGTAAAAAGGCTAGCATATGCCTCAAAACATTAATAAAATTGTTTAAGTTTATGAAGCTGGAAAGTGCTAATAACTGTAGGGATATTTTTTTTACATATATCTGTCTCAATCAGCTTGCTCAGACCCTTGTCCAGAAAAGAACACAAAAGAACATAGTTATCAGTGATTGATATGAAATCATTTATACCCAGAGGAAGAAACACACTACAGAGCTTTCCCAGGAATGCTCTTTCCCCAAAACCTCAACTCCACTCTGCAAAACTTCTTTCACCAGTGTGTCCTTTCTTGTTCCTCACTCTTCTCTATATAGGATTTTTTATATTCCTCTGTAATAATTAGCTAATGGAGACCTCATAAAAGAATCATATGCTTATCTAACTATATGGCATGCCTCAAATGTAGTACTATTCATTCAACAAAGCCTTTTGTTAGACAAATTTTCCTACCATAAGAAAAGTGTTAATATTGTATTCTGATTGTGTATTACAATTTTAGTCCAAAGCATAATATGGTGGCCTGATTCAGAAGGCTTGCATTTAAAACTCTCAGCACCTGCCCTGACCAGTGTGGGTCATCTGGTAGGGCTTTGTCCGGCAAAATGAAAGGTTGCCTGTTTGATTCCCAGTCAGGACATTTGCCTAGGTTGCACGTTGGGTCCCGTTGAGGCATTTAAGAGAGACAACCAATTGATGTTTCTTGCCCTCTCTTTCTCCCTCCCTTCCCTTCTCTAAAAAAAAAAAATCAATAAATATTTTTTAAAAAAACTCTAAACACTGGTTTTCTGAGGTCCCATCCAACTCTAACTTTCAAAGACTCTAATTAGAATGAAGGGTATTGAATATTCATAAATTCAATTTCTTTTTACTTTGGAAAAGAAGACTGAGGTGTATCTCCCTAAGAATAAAGGTGCTAAAGCACTTACGATTCATTTTTGCAAAGTAAGAGACCCATACTTTGCAAAATGTCTGTGCTAGAGTTTTCATTCTGGCAAATCAGAATGATAGACATTTGCTCTCTCTAGGAAGCCACCAAAGTCCTAGAAAGCACTTGGATAAGAGAAACTCTCAAGTGAGTCAGCTTCTTCAAGGACTAACTCAGAAAGAGAGAGAGGACTAACTAAGCTCTCAGACTTTAGCTCTAGCACAATCAGGAGGCCCTATCTCATCCCTACCCACTTCTAGGAAGCCTGGTATTTATTGCAGAATTATAATCTAGTTTGGTCTATTGTCCATCATAAACTTTAAAAAATTATCATTATATCATCTGTTACTTTTTCTCAAACCTAATTTTCCCATATTTTGAGGTTTATCTTACTAAGGGTATATTTAAGTCTCAGCTCTTTCTTCCAGTTATTTTATTATGTCACCAAATCATTAGAATTATCTCATTTTATAGAAGTTATTTCCTCTTATTGTACAAAGGGTAAAATGGAGAAATTGGGCTAAGACCCCAAACTGAAGGTCTATTTCAGAGGCTCAATTATCCCCTGGCTACCAGACTAAAGATCATTCGTTATAGAGGAGATGAATCATATTCCTCTGACATCAGTGCTTTAGGTAATGTTTGCAGCAATAGTCAGAGTCTCTAAAAGGGGCAACACCTAATCATTGGCTGATATCTCCCTACCACCTTTAACATAGGAGACCACCTTTAAAAAATATTGTTGTTCTATTTTTCAAAATTTACACTATGGAAATATTCCAGAGTCCATGCTCTACCACTATGCTCCGAGACTAGCTTGGCATTTTGATCTTATCCATACGAATTAACTCTCCAACTACTGGGAATAACCACCTACATGCTCCATAGGTAACTCTCCCTTCATTGCCTCCGCAGCTGGTCTGCTTCCTGGGATTTCCATTTTAGCTTGTGGCCCCCCCACCTACTGAAACTGGAAAGCTGACTATTATGCTGGATTCCTCCTCTGCACAAGTTTCCACGTTTACTCAGTCATCAAGACCTCTTGGCTTTACCTCTTAAACATGAAAGATCAATTCCCTCTCTCTCTTCCCTGCTAGCATGGTCTTTCCTGGTCTGTGTCCTCATCTCCTGCCCAAATTCTGCAAAAAGCATCTAGCACATGTCCCTGCTTATTGTGCACTGACTTTGGACTAGCTCATCCAAATCCTCAAAGCCCTTCCACAGGAGTGCCGAAATTTAGCACTCTCTACTTCTACTTTTTTTAATGCAGAAATGGGGAGAGAAAGGGGGGAAATTGAAATGTCTGCAATAGTGTGAACAATAAAATTCTTTAATTAAAAAAATACAATGCCAAAAAGCCTTTCTAGAGCAAAGTAAAAGAAGCACTAACTTCCTGGAACCCCATTCTCTCACCTCAGGCCTTAGGGCAGGGTACCTCAGGATCCTGGCATGGACAGGATGTGTAATGTGCAGGATGGACAAAGAATGACACATGCACTGTGGACCAGCTTTGTTTGGATCCCTCCTCTTGTGGGAGTGAGAGGATTTGAACACTCCCTGAAAGGATGGATTAATGCCAAGCACAGGTGTACTCTGTGGCTCAGGTCTTATTGATGTGGTCTCCTCCTTTCCATCAGAACAGGAAATCTTTCTTATTGCTTCCTTTTCCTTAAGAAGAAGGGGATTTATCCTTTACTGTCTTATTTCCCCTGAAAACCCAGACAAAGGATTCAGGGTCTAAATGCCATGGACTTAACTACTTTATCATCCATTGGAGACATGCTTAGTAATCTTAGTAACATTCTTCTATTTAAAGTTACTGAGTTTTAAATTTAAGTTTACTCAGTACTCACCAAAAACATAATCTGTATGACTAACTAAATTTTCCCTATTCTTTAGAAAATTTCCAGTACTTAAAGAAAGGTTTTGCTATCCTATTACTTTCTTCCAAAAGAACTTTGGAAAATTCCATGTACCCTGCTCCTGTTCTGTTTCCCTCAGACTTATGTCCTCCTCAGTCCCCAGCTAAGGCATCTTGAAGGCAAATCTGATCATGTTACTCAACTTAAAAATCATTCAAGTGCTTCTCCTTTTCTCCAGGGTATGACCATAAATCAAAGGCCCTTTGTGACAGGTCAGCTGGCCTCCCAATGTCCCCTGCACCCCCCCCCCCCCGGCCACCAAACTCAGGCAACACTAAAATGCTTGCATTCCCCCTGCACCCACCATGCTTGGGTCTCTTTTTCTTCCTTCCTTTCTCTCTTGATATTCCTTTTCCTAGAATATTCTCTCATCGTGACCCCTTCTCTCAACAAATTCCCACTCATTCTTTAGGATTCAGTTAGCCTTATTCCCCAGAAGATCTCTGATCTCAGTGTCCCTCTGTGGCCTCTCCACACCCCAGGTATCATTCTCTGATTATGTGCAGCATGTTACATTGCAGTATTCCACTTATGTGTTTGTTCCATCATTTATCTCCAACGGCCAGCAGAGAGACTGACTAGACGTCCAGTAGCATTTCTGAAATAAATGTGTAAGTGAAAGGCTCTTGATTCCATGAGAACCAGTTTCCTCTTCACAACCTAGAAAAGGTCTGCAGATGGCAGCAAAAATTATGAGCTAGTTCATAGTTAAGGCAGGAGGAGAATAAGAAATAACTGGTTAGCATGTGCTTTGGAACACTTTTTCAGCTGCCTTATTGGTTTCTCTTTCTCAGTAGTCAGGGAAAATGAAGCCACAGTGGAAAACTTTGTGCTTGAGGGAGGCACCTGCAATGACCGACCAGCTGTTCAACTTACAGAAAGCACACACACCCCACTTTTGTCATGCATGTCTCAGAACCGCTTTAGGAACGAAAGAAAACGTACAAAAAATGGTCTGTTACTCAGTATGTAAATCAGCTTCTAGCTTACAAACCACTTCATAGACTGAGGGATTATTAGAGACAGTAATTATATCCCTGTTGTGACTCCGAGTCTTCTTATTTACACTTAATTTACATTTATTACTTTTTAATCCCACTGAATTTATCTCATACTCCACTGTTAAGTTCCCCAATTCCCCACACAATTCCTTGCCTGCTATAGTTCTAGATAAATAAATGTAGGCTGAAAGAACGGTTTAGCTCAGCAACCCCTGTTTGCTTTGGTGGTTGAGATAACTTTCATTTTATATTCTTCTCTTTTTTATTTATGTTGGTGAACTCCTAACCCAGTAAGCCAGAACACAGAATTTTCATCACAGTTCTGCCCACCCTGAGTAGTCACAGATTCTTGAGCTGTCTGGTGAACAACTTGAGGGAAGGACCTACAGCAGACAGGATCCTAACAGAGAACAGTAGACAATCAAATTAGAGATTAATTGAAGAAAGTTTCATTAAGGTTTTTTAGAAGTGTCAGCAGGGTTAGTCACTCCAACAAGGAGTGAGGAAGTATCTGAAGTCTCACTAATGTGGGAAACTGTGGTAGCTCCAAGGTCTGAGGGTCAAGAGCAGGGGAGAGTACCAGAATCTAGCAGGAGCTGGAGCCATAGCAAGGTGGATGCCTGACAGGGGCAGTGGCCACAGGCAGAAGAAACAGTGACTGCCATGCCAGCGTAGGCGATGAGGAAGACAGGGAATAAACGTCCTGACCTCCCGTTTCTGCTACCCTCTGTTCTTCTGGGGTAATACAGTCATCACTCCAACTTATGTCATGCACTCACTGCCCACCAGATGTACAGTTGCTACGTTAATACTAATGGTAGGTCAAGTCCTAAATGTCACACGACTGTTTTTTTATTTATGTGCTTGAGATATAACTCATGGTGTAACGTAGCCCTAAAGAGACACATTTGGGTGAATAAACATTTCAAAGTGTCCCTATCCCAGTCCATCTGTGAAGTATTCCTAGTTCCATCCAACATATTTTAAACTACATGGCCTATATTATTCAGACCGAGGGGGAAAGATTTTAGGTATGGCAGGACAGCTCCTCCCACCCCCATGGATTTCTCCCTCAAGTCATGACATACAAGGATTTAGAATCTTCCAAATCATAGAAATTTATACTAGGAGACCCCATAATACACTGCTTTGGCTGTCAAGCCCATGGGGTAACACAGTCCCCTCACTTGATATCCTGGAGGCTCCCTGACAAAAGTCCTGGGAAGCTGAGAATGGGAAGCTGCCTTGACTGCTCAGTAGAGCTCCTGTTTCACCTGCTGGTAAGACCCTCAAGACTTGACTGCGGCCTTCTGGGACCCTTTCAGGTGATGGTCTAGAGTGTAGTCTCTCTGCCTGAAATCCCATCAGCTCAGAGTTGACCTTCTGTCATTAGTGACTCTGAGGCTCTGTGCTCACAGACTATGTGGGTTGGATGGGCAGGAAAGGGCATGTCAACGTAAGAAGCATTCATACTTGTAGAGAATTTTTATGAGTTTATTTGAATCAAACTGATGACAATTACCAGGGAGTAAAACCTCAATAGGTTAAGAAAAAGCTCTCAAAAATGGCAGTTTTGCACCTTATTTTATACACTACAATCAAAAGTGAAGGTATAAGGGGGTTCCATGGAGTCCATTGGTGATAGATTAGGGAGGTGAGAGAAAGCAAAGTAGGGAAATCTCTAGGATTGATGAAGAAGTAAAATTATAGCCACATACTTCCTTGACATGGGTGGGTACAGGGTAGTTAACTGTTAACAATTAGTATGATAACAGTAACACTGAAGGGATTTGTGGTCTCTGATATGGTGCAGCGGTTGTGCTTTGAGTGGTCCTAAGAAAAGGAAATTACTCTGACATTCCAAAAGTGTGTTATCATAGATGCAAAAAGACAATAGACAGGCTCAGTTAAGGTAAAGATTGCCTTTTTTCAGGGAAGTTTTTGGCCTAGGACATGACGATTCACCATGACCTGCTTTTAGTTACAAAATCATAATTTCAGACCATTCTTTGTGGTTACTTTGATCACTGAGTTGTGAGGCCGTCATGCAGGCCTACCCCTGAGCTTGTCAGGTTTAGTAGGTGACCCCTTTTCATTCACACATCCCTCTTTTGGTCAGAAGTCAATTCAAAGGATATATTGATGACCAACTTTTTGGTTAGGTGACGATGTCCCACGGTGCTAGGAAGGCTCATTCCTAGGAAGTCTCAGTGTTGGTGTTTGTCTCAATAAACAGAGCAAGCCCATAACCTTTAATGGCATTGAAGACTGAATGATTATTATTCAAAAGAAAAGGTCAGGTGAACGGGAGGCAGTCAGACCCTATCTGTCCTGTTACAAAACATTCTGGAGCATTTCTAATCTTTGAGCTACCATGATCCAAGTCTTTGTGCTGCTTGGCTTAAGTTTTGTTTTTCTGCATTTAGTACATTTATGTACCAGGAACAAGGACAACAGCATTAAACCAGTACCAATAAGTAGGAACAGAAAAATGTCTAATACCAGACGAGGAAGACTCTGAGGGGTACAAGCATCCCAGCCAACTGAAGAACACTACATGTGTTATCGTAATTTTTCATCAAGCTAATAATATGTTTTACTCCTTTGTTTACTGTCATTTGTACCTTATGATATGTTTGGCCAGATGAATTAAGACATTCTACTATTTCCTTATCCAGAAGCTCTAATTTTTCTCCTGGCCAGTTAATTTCCACAGAAATGACTTCATGAAGATGGTTAAGTTCAATTCCCCCATATATTAGATTTTCAGTATCAATATTACCATAAGTTTTATTAACCTCAGGCAAAATTATTTTGCTTATAATTTCAAGATTACACCATATTCCCATAGTATTTATTGTAAACTTGGTATTATTACAATAAAAATCACTTGAAATAACAGAAAATTCTTTAACACCACCCCCAAACACCTGCCCTTTTTCCATATACCACTTATTGTTATTTGTTGGGGTAGATATGATAGGCCAGGATTGGGTGAATTCAGTATTCCATAGAAATTGGGGATAATCATTTATCTTTTTGATTTTCACAATCAGATAGTTAGATGGGTTCCCATTATTCATTATTTTATGTATGGCCCATTTACTTCCCATTGGAAATATTCTAGTGTTGTTGAAGATGGTTCTTTGCCAGCCAGTTGAAATACTGAGTATTTAAGCTTAGGACCTAACCTAAGTAAGTGCCTGGGCTTTTAAAACGCTATGTCTTAGATCACATTTTCCATCCTAAATATTCCAAAATCCAGGAGAACCACATGAGTCTCATAAATGTCTGACCTGGGCTTCTGTGTCCATTATAGTGGGCTTCACAGGTAACTGTGTTTCACAGGTACTTCAGATTCAACTTGCATTAACATAGACAATAGGCCCTGTTGAGTTAGGATACAGGCACATCCCCATTGTTGGGTTTATGCATAAGTATTTTACAGTCTGTTGAGTCTGTTGTATTCATCAAGCTAGTGTCTCATTGTCTTTCCATGCTGTTTCAACCCTTTTACTTCTTCTTGGAACAGCATTTTCTTAAATGACTTAAATATTTTCTTAAATATCTTAGATAAAGAGTCTTTTTCTAATGAATGATGTTCTTCTGAAACTTCTTTTAACTGAAGCTTGTCCCAGAATATCAAGACCAGGCTATAATCCTCCACACCATCCCCTTTTATTTCTTTTAGAGGGCCAATATTGTTGTATCAACCAGGAATGTTGTTGCAATAACCAGGAATGTTGTTGCCATTGTGTAGCTATGGCTTGGGAGCAACTGGGGTATATGAAATGGACACTCAAATGTTGAGTTTTCCACGCTATAGTTGGAAATGGGTAGGGGTAACCTCAAATGAGCTAGAATTTGAGTATTTTATAGGGCTTACTACAAGTATTCAGGATATCAGGATGGTGGGATAGTTACAAATGTATCTACCCACCAAGTAATCCTGATAATTTCTGAAAGGAAGATGCATTGATTTTTTTTTCTTGTTTCATGGACATCCAGTCACAAGAGCATGACTGGAGTTCAAGGACAAGATATATTCTGACAGATAGGAAAAGTCACTGCAAGCTTTTTCCCATGATATCCAGGTATGTTTCTTAGCTTTTCATCATCCATTTCTATAGCTATACAATACTCATCTAGATTGGATCCATGTATAATTCTACCAGGGGAATTATCAGAGATCTCTTGAAGGAGGTGTTTGCCCAAGGCAGGTCCTTTGTAATAAATACATCCAGAAAAAGATGTACCAAAACTTATATTAATAGTAGGAGAAGAGCAATGTGTGGCCAACAAAGCATTAACTTCATTATCATAATTGATAATCAGAAAATCATTGTCTAGTAAGCAGAAAAAATTAGCAGGAACTCAAGTTAAATATTTCATATCTAATAAGGAAGGGGGTCTGGGGAGACAGGTATTATTTCCATTAGTAAAACATAAGGAGGATAATAACAATACAAAATTGTTCTGTGTACATTCAATCAATAACAATTAGGTGATATGAGAGCAAGGTCTGAGCAACATCAATTTGTGAGCACATAGGCCTTGTTGATGTCTTGGGATAGCTGTCTGCCTTTGATGTCAGCAACTTCTAGTCCTTGAAAAGTCTTTGCTCTCTGCTATTGACAGAGGCCAGTGTCAGTGACAGGAAGGAGTAGATGTCCATTTGCAGTTAGGTGCCTTCTTTAAATGAGAAACATGAATTCATGCATTACTCCTTTGAGTTGGGCTGCACATGGGTTATTTGGTAATACCTGTTAAGGTCCCCTCTAATGAGGTTGGAGAGAGTCTTTTATCTGATGTCTTTTCCAATAGATCAAATCTCTTGGTCTAAGCCATGATCTTTGAAATCTTTGCCTCCCAGGAGCACGCTGTGAAATGAACTGGCTACTAATTTGTCAGTTTCTTTAAACTGGTTAATAAGTCCTCAGCAATAATGTAGAATGTCTTCTTTTAGCAAAGCTAGTTCATATGCCCCTTCACCGAGATGCATAGGTGGCCTGTAACTATTTCATAAGGAGAAAGTTTATGTTTACCAAAAGCTGTAGATCTTAGGTTAAGGAGCACTATAGGGAAAGCTTTTGTCCAGGGCAGAGTAAAGGCTTCTGAAATTTTGACTAGTTGAACTTTGATTGTACCATTGGTACATTCTGCCAGTCTAGAGGACTGGGGATGATAAGCACAATGAAAATGCTATAGAATAGGCCAAATGTTACAGGTGGATTTTTCCCAGTGACATTTCAGACCCACAAGAGAATGCCTCAACCCAGGTTTAGTTTGAATTTGGTAATTTTACACCAAATTAAAGTAATATTAGGTGCAGAGAGCAGCACTACTTCATAAGAAGCCAATCAACTGACAGAGAATGATTGAGTGTATTGAGTGTGATGAGATTTCAGTAAAGATTCAACAGAATGAGGAACATAAATAGTTAAAGAACAGCCCATAACTATCTCTTCTGTTTGTTTACATGACATGGATAGTGCAGAGGGGCTTTTCATACAGGGGGGGAGCCCCTTTGTTACTGAGTCTAGTTGCTGACTATAATATCTTATAGGTCTATCAAGATCTCCATGTCTCTGAGTTAGAACTCCTAGAACATTTCCTTTATTTTCATGTATAAATAGGAAGAAGGGAAGTTTATAATTAGGATACCCCAGAGCAGGAGCTTTGGATATTACTTTCTTTAGAGTTTCTACATCTTGTTTTCCTTCAGAGTTCCTTTGAATGGGATCAGGTTGATCTGACTTTGATAGGACATATAGAAGCTGTGCTATTAATGAAAAACTTGGAACCCAATTCAACAATATTCAGTCAAACCCTGGAATCCTCTAAGCTTCTTTCTTGTTTGGGGAAGAGGAAAAGATAGGATTCCTCTGAGTCTTTCAGGGTTCATCAGCAGCCCATCTTTAGATATGAAATCACCAAGGTATTTTACTTGAGGTAAGCAAAATTGAAGCTTATCCTTTGGGACCTTATGCCTTTTTATGGCTAGCTTTTGTAATAGGTAAATTGTGTCCTTTTGGGAGTCTAGTAATGTCCTAGAGCATAAAAGTAAATTGTTCACATATTGGATTAGAGTAGAATCTCTAGGAAATTTAAAGCCATTTAAATTGGCTTTTAATATCTTGGGAAAAAATAGGTGGTACTTTCTGTATATCCTTAGGGCATTATAGTCCAAGGAAATTGGCAATCTTCTCCGGTGAAGGCAAAGAGATATTGACTGTCTTTTTCTCCTGGAATGCTGAAAAAGGCTCTGCATAAATTTATTACTGAAAATTGTTGGCAGTCGACAGGAATTGCTGGGGGGCGTTATTTTATTTTTTAATTTTATTGTTTTAATTGTTGTTCAAATACAGTTGTTTCTACTTCCCCCCACCACCACTCTCCCCCATGTCTCACCCTCAATACTACCCACCTTTGGCTTTGTCCATGGGTTCTTTATACATGTTCCTTGATGACCCCTCCCCTTCTTTACCCCATTCTACCCCCTCCAGTTACTGTCAGTTTGTTCCTTATTTCAATGTCTTTGGTTATATTTTGCTTCCTTGTTTTGTTGATTAGGTTCCAGTTATCAGTGAGGTCATATGGTATTTGTCTTTCACTGCCTGGCTTATGTCTCTTAGCATAATGCTCTCCAGTTCCATCCATGCTGTCATGAAGGGTAGGTGCTCCTTCTGTCTTTCTGCTGCATAAGTATGTGGGTTTGGAACCACAGGATGCCTGGGAATAACTATCTTACTTAGAGCTCTGAGACCTGTACAAATCTCCATCCTTTTCCATTTGGTTTATTTACTGGAAGGATAGGGGAATTACAGGGACTTTTACATGGAATTATAAGTCCCCTTTTTAAAGACTTGTATAATAGGCTTAATTCCAGATAGTGCATCAGATCTTAAAAGATATTGGTGAATATCAGGTAGAGGCAAAGTATTATCAATAGTTGTCTTCATAGAAGTGGATGGCTTAATCTTGCCAATATCTACTAGAAAGGGCCCGAAGTGGCATTGGAATGTCCTGCAACAAACATTCAGTTTCAAGATTGTTATTTTCCTGTTGAAATTCCTTTAAAATCATTATTTTCCCAATTGGTTCAGGATATGACCCATTTAGTTCTAAATACCTTTACCCTTCCAGTAACAGGATATGTGGTCATCATGTGTTTCAAGAAAATGTCTATCAGGTGAATTGGGGCCAATTTGACCAGTAACTGCATATGTTGCCCTGTAACATTCCCTAGTTGAAAGGAAATGGGTTCTGATTTTAAAAGTCATTGGATGGTTAGATACCCTATTGCTACAGTACAAAAGGGGGGCCAAGGGCAGCTGAGGCAATATACTATTACCTGAGAGGAACTCCCCAGGTTTGTTATTTCTGCTGCCAGAGGAAAGACATCTCTCAATGCCCAAGATTCCTGAAAAGGAAAGGAATTTATTATTCATTTAAAATAACACGAAGTAAAGTTCCCCACAAATGCACACAGTCCTCCCAGCACCCTCCACGTGGCAAAAGGGAACACTTCCAAAGCCTCGTGGTCTTGACTCTCACCCAAGCCTCATGGTCCCAACCAAGACATGACAGCCACGTGGTCCTAAACAGATGTGCGGTCCCAAAAAGAGAGACACCTAATGGCTGCTGTGCCTCCATTTAAATCCCAGTGCTAATCTTCCTCTGCAGCCCCATTTCCAGCTCCTCTCACAATTGGCCACAGCTGCCAGCATTCTGGGCAGGTGTGGCCCTGTGATGTGAAGCCAATTATCTCCAAGCTCTTCTGGACCCTATTAAAATCCCTATTTGGGGCTCCCCTCTTGGCTGAACCCTGTTACATTACTATTTACACTGAAGCTTTACTCTGAGGGAGAGGACAACTTTGTTAGGTACAGTTAAGAACAGATAAAGTAGCCCTGATATGTACAAGGGCCTTAGTAATTTCTCTTTTCATGATAATTTAAGTTTCTCCTAAAGAATTAGTAAGGAGAAGGGAAAATGCCCTCTCATAGTCCTCAGAGCAGTCTCATGTTTGCTTCTGTTTGCTTTCTCTTCATAAATTCCATTTCAGTTTTTTTTTTTAAATCCTTCTTATGATGACCTGGCTTTTTACAGTGAAAACAGCTTCCTCTCTCTCTTAAGGACTCCCAAGTACATCTGACTTGATTGCTTCATTGTTGTTGTAAATTCATAACTTTGGCATCTTTATCTTTTCATTTCCTATGAATAGTTTTTTATAGTTTTGATCAGCTAGAATATCCAGTTCATCAGTATTTATAGCCTGCCAGTTTAATTTATGTTGTTTGGTTAGAATGGTCTGGAGACAGACCAGAGTAGTGTTTGAAAGTTTTTTTCAAAACATTCAAAGAAATCAAGCACTTATTCATCAAGCTTTCCTTTACATGATGGCTGGATCTTGGTTCCGTCTATTTTCTGGGGGAAAATCTAAGATACAGCTTGGTAAAGTGGGTGAGCTAATTCCCCACATTTTTCCTGATCTGTTTGTTTCTGTTTTTAAAAATCCTCTATAGGAGTATGCCAGTGAAACTTATTCAGCCATTCTGTTGCTTTGCTTCAGAAACCAGTAGATGCATTCATTGGAATAGGTCAGAATAGCCAGGATCTATGTTTTAACAGTTAAATTACATTTCTTTGCAAACCCATCAGGGTCCTTGAGAGGTTCAGGGAAATCTCTAGTTAAATTTGTTAATTCTGTTCTGGTCCAAGGAACATAAAAAAATCAGTCTGGTGCAGTGGTTGTGCTTTGAGAGGTCCCCCAAAAGTGAAATTACTCTGACATTCCAAAAGTATGTTATAGTAGGTATGAAAAAACAATAGACATGTTCAGTTAAGGTAAACACTGACTTTTGTCCAGGAAGATTCTGGTCTAGGACATGACTGCCTGCCATGACCTGATTTTAGTTAGAAAGTTTAATTTCAGGCCATCCTGTGTGGTTACTTTTGTCTCTATGTTTGTGAGGCTGCCACACAGGCCTCCCCAGAGCTTGTCAGGTTCAGTATGTGGTGGCCCCTTCTCATCCACAGTCTGTAGGCACTCACCAGTATCTACTCTTTGGAGGGTCCAAAGAAAAAAGAGGAAAGATCCAGGTGATCATTTTCCTTAAGTTTGACACACAATTTTCTGTCTGTGAAAATGGGCATAACCGCATGCCCCATCTCTCTGCCAGGATGATGGTGGGGCACAATAAAGTTATGGAGGACAATCAGGCATCCTGGACTCTAAAGCTTTATGGTCAGAGCCAGAAAGCAGTTCTACCAAGATGCTAAATAGAATCACAGAGACATCATGAGAGATAGTGATAAGGAGTATAGGATTTTAGTTAGAAAGTCCTTCTTTAGATCTTCACCTACAGAGCCCTGTGGGCTTCATATCCTCTTTAATAAAATTGTGGCCTTAATTGGATCACAGGCTCAACTTCAGATTGAGTCACTAGTGGTGAAATTGTTCCCATGCACACCCTCTGAGTTTAATGAAAGCCTTCCCAGGTGTTGTATAAAAGGAAAAAGGGACATCTAATTCTGACATGAATGCTTATTTGCATTGAGTCAGTTCTCACTATGGCTAAACAAAAAAGTTTCTTTGTGAACTCAATTTATGTTAAAAGAAAATCTCCTTATACTCTTATTCTTTCATTATTGTGTCCCTTTGTTATGGGAAAAACTTGGTTCTTCTCACCAATGCAGTAAAGAATTACAGATCAGTGAGTCTATTAGCTTTAAGCAGAGTTTATTAGTAATCTATCCCCATGGAAGAGACTCGGCCTAGCTAAGGTGAGGGTGAGGGATTGAAAAGCATAGGTTCAGGGCAAAGCAGGGTAAGGGTGGCCAAAGGCCTAGGTGGCAAGTGCAACGGTGGTGAGAGCTGGGGTGGCAGGTGTGTGCGTGACCAGAGGCCAGGTGGCCTGAGCTTGCTGCCTCAGTCTAGACAACCTCTAGTTGCGTGACCAGAGAGCCAAGAGAGCCAAGCCCAAGAGTCCTTTGTTCTGAAGACTTATATAGTTGGAGGAATGGGGTAAAGAGTTTACATATTGATTGACAGGTAAAGGTGATGCCAGATTTGGGTGGGATAGTATGAATACACAAAGGTGTTAATGGGCTTCTTCCTGTGAGCACTATGGGCCCTTTCTGGACTTTCAGGCCTTGGGATGAAAGCACAGTTTCAAAGGCTGTCTTTCCCAGATAGTGGAGAAGATACAAGGAATTTCAAGGACTGCCCTCCTCCCATGTTAGATGGTGTTTCCTATTATGTTAGAATGCCTGGCAATATCACCGGAACAGAATAGGGACTGCTGAGTGGATGAGACGTGTCTTCCCCCTCTTCCTTCTTGCTTTGGTTTGCTGTCTACCCTACCTAACATCTTGACACTCCCCAGTCACATTCCACTAATCCTGATCCTCCTCTGTGCATCTTTTACATGCAAAACAGAGCTGTTTGACTTTTACATGCGAAGGCTGAGGGATCACACAAACAATCCGAAAATAAGCCAAACCCTGCAAAACTGGAATTCACAGATTTTTGTGAGAAGGGAAACTGAAGTGATAATATTTGGTGAATAGAAGGCAGGTACTATTTAAAAAACACATGAGATAATTACAGGATGTGAGAGCTGGAAATGACCTTAAATTTCTTCAAATTTAATCTCCTTATTTTATAAGTGAGGAGGTTGGAGAACAAGAATGCATAGCTTGTTGGTCCAAGAAACAGGAACCATGACCTTTCTTCCTAGTGTCATTTCTTTGGCTCCTTTCAGTGGGACATTACAGCAGCAGATGTATCTTTTCATTATTAAGCTTTACAACGGAAGGAAATGATCTCTGCTGCTTGCAGTGAAAAGGTCAGGGAACAGAATGTGTCCACCATCAGCCAGAAGATGCTGAATGCCAACTGGAAGAGCTGTAGGACCACATTCCTGGGATCACGCCTCCCATTTGGGGTTGGTCTTCTCTCTTGGCTGCAGTTTACCAAAGGGGTGTATAATCTCTCCTGGAATGATACAATCTGTCATCCAAATCTGCCCATAATGTGCTTCACTGCTCGACAGCCAGCCTAGGGAAGTCTTCATCAATCAGGCTAAACTGCTTCTTTCTAACTCCTGGCTTTGCCCTAGCTCTGCCTCGTAGGTCCTTTTATCCATGTGCCTGCTCTTCAGCTTGTAAACTGCCTTTTCCACTTTCATCCCAAGCCTCTGTCTCTCCAGAGTAAATGCTCCAGCTCCATCTATGATTTCTTCATTCTGACCAGGCCAACAAGTTTCAAAGACAGCAAAACATCCCAACACTGCCTTTGGGGTCCAGCAGAGACTATGTGCTGTGAAGTCTCTTGCTGTCTCACATAAAATAAACATTTAGAAATAAGCAGAATATTACTGAATTTTAATTTATTATAGCTTTACATTTTTATTACCTTCAAGCATTGTGATGATTTTCTAGCTATAAGAGAAATAAAAAGGTCCTGTTTTTCATGTTTTTCAATAACCATTTAACCTTACTGAGTTTGAATTTCCTCATCTATGAAATGTGGGAATAACACCTTTGTGGGGCATTAGAGATTCTGAGTGCAAAGTGCTGAGCAGAGGGCCTGCCACAGCAAGGGCAGTGCCTCTGTGGTAGAGATTGTCCCAATTTGTCAAAATAGTTCTTGTGCTCCTTTCCCTTCTGCTGGCGCCTCATGTCTGCTCTCTCTTTCCTCTCTGGAGAACAAGAACTCCCTGTTCCCTCACAGGCCCTCCAGCTGCTTCTCTTTGAAAATTTCAGTTAGCAAATATTTGTCCTTTCTCTGAGTTTCCACAAAATTGGCACCACAGTTGCTGCAGTCTCCAACTCTCATGTGTTTTAACTCATCTCCTAGAGTATGAGTCATCTCTTATCCGACTCATCTCTTATACTACATGTGTACTCCTTTCTCAACCAAGAGATAAAGGATCCTGTCAAAATATTTCATATTGTTTGTATGTCTTCTTGGAAGACTTGTCTATTTAGGTCCTCTGCCCATTTTTTAATTGGATCACTTGTTTGTTTAGTGTTGACTTGTATGACTTCTTTATATATTTTGAATATTAACCCCTTGTTGGAGCTGTTGTTTGCAAATATCTTCTCCCATTTGGTTGGTGGCCTTTTTTATTGATTGATTGATTGACTGATTGTTTCTTTTGCTGTGCACAAGCTTTTTATTTTGATGCATTTTCAGAATATCATGCCAGGCAGAATAAGTCAGGCAGAAAAAGTTGAGAGCCATGATTTTGTTACCAAAGGTATGTAACTATAAAAGGGGGGCAAAGGGAAATAGAACTGAGCTTAATAAACTGGGAAGCAGGAGCCTGCTTGCCAGCAAGGAAGCTGTAGCTTCACAACCCAGGGCATTACAGCCTTGTGCTCCACCAAGGGGATTAACACTTCTCCTTTCCCTCCAGTACCAGAATGCCAGGTGGGAGCAGGAGAATGCAGGTGCACATGCAATAAAAATCAAATTAGCACAGGGGGACTTGCTAATACAAAGAGGCCTGTAAATGTACCCTGAGGAAAGAAAGGATTGGTTGAGAGGTGGGCCCATCCAAAGCCCACTGAAGCCTGGGAAGTTGGTTGGTTCCTTTGAAAGGGCATCTGGTCCCTCCCAAACCCAATCTAATACAGTCCCAGGGGAACAAAGAAGCTCTCTCTTGTCCACCTGGTGATGTACTCACCCCATTTGTTCTTGCATTCTCTGTCCCGGGAGCACTACACCACGTGGCCTTAGTAGCCACGTGGCTGGCAGCCATGTTGACTCTGACACCAGAGCAGCCAAGAACAAGCTAATCTACCTGGATGGGGACTAAGACTATTTATCAGAGCCTGAGTACCATAGCACAGCAATGGGCAATAGCTGGGAACATGCACTGAGCTAGCCAGATGCTAGACTGGACTCTACTTTAGCATGGAGTAGTTGCCATCATCTTGGCCCTTCTGAAGACAAGATTGGACTTTTTCCATGGTTGAGACAGACGAAGATGGGACATTGGGAAGTCAGGAGGGGAACCCCCCTCTTAATTGTACATCATCAATATACCATACCACAGAGCCACGTGCTCCTGTGTATGTTTCAGGGAATTATTTTTCTTCAGACACTGCAAGAGTCCCAATTCTACTGGTAAAATTTCACTCATATGAGGGATATAAAAATGAAAGCAACAAAGGAACAAAAAAAGCAAAATTGCATAGACACAGACACCAGTATGGTAGTTATTAGAGGGAAGGGAGAGAAAGTTATAAAAAGAAGTCAAGGGGGTCAAGTATGTGGTGATGAAAGAATATTTGGCTTTAGATGATGGGAACACAGTGCAACATGTATCAAGAAATATGCACATGAAACCTATATAATTTTATTAACCAATATTACCCCAATAAATTAAAAATATATAATATGTCAGATCAGTGCATGTCTCTGCTCAGAATCTTCCTGTAGGTTTCTATCTCAATTAAAATAAAAGCTGGAATCTTCTCAAAATAGAATCAACACCCCCATGACTTTGCCCCCCATTGCTTCTCTGGCCTCCCCTCTCTACTCCTCCGTCTTGTTCATTATGCCCAGTGCACACAGTTTCCTCACTTACCCTCAAGCCTTCCAGACAGACTCCTGTGCTGTATCCTTTGCCTGAAATGACCTTCCCTCAGACAGCTTGTGTCTATCTCCCTCAGCTCTGTCATGTCTATTCAAAAATGGAATATTCTAAAGGATGTCTTTCCTAGCCACCTTCTTTAAAATTGTATGCACATCCTCTCTTAGGAAATTCTGTCCCTTCCAGACTTTTGTTTTTCTTCTCATTATGTGTTGGGAACTGCCCTGCCTGGTTTCAGAAGCTGTAAGCCCCCATGGCTAAGGCAGAGTAAAAAGGCCTTGGGACCATAAGCCACTTAGGAGACAAAGCTTATCTTCCTTGAAGGGGCACCACTTCTGCCCCCTTTCACCTCACCCTGCTTGGCCCCAAGCCGATGACTGGTTAGCCTTTGATGGGTAAGATTTCTCAAAGAAGGGATGACCTAAGACAGGTACAGTCACAAAGGGGCCCTTAGGGAAGGACTTGGGGGGCTATAGAAAAAGGCGGTGATGAACCCTTACCCCTTGGCTTTGACACAGCCCGAGTCCTCATTCTGTCTGCAAGAAGTCTCCTAATCTCTTGGCTGCCTTACTCCCCCTGCCTGACTTAAGCCTGAAACAATGCCAGAGGTGGGTGTAGCCCTGTTCTAGAAAGGCGGGTTCCCTTGGGCAATCAGGCCTAAGAAAGAATGCATAAAATCCTATGAAACCTGCTTTGCTAATACCCTCAATTTAAATGATAAGGGTCCAAGCATGAAATGAGTTTGTTCCCCAAAGTTTTATGGCCCTTTAGCTACCTGACCCTGGCTCAGAATAAACTCTCAGAGTTCTTTGAATGTTATCTATTGTTTGATCATTACTGCCTGACAATGATTGAGGCGCTTTACATATATACCCTATATTCCTATGCATAGTAAATGAAGACCATCCTCAATGTAATGTGCCCAGAAAAGCAATAAAAGCCTGTCCAGGCAAGGGATGGGTCCAGCCCTCTCTTGCACTGAGAGAGCGGCGGTGTCATCCCTTTTTCTCCACAGGATTTCTATAGTCCCCGTGAACTTGGCTCATCTCATCCATAATGCCACAGACACTGTGGGCCGGTATCTGCATCTAGTATGTATCATTAACTTACTGTATAACTGACTTATTCATTTTGCTTCTTCTCTGTAAGCCTCCACTGAATATAAGCCACGTAGGGACAAGGATTTTTTCCAAGATCAACACCCAGAATGTATTGCATACTCTGTCTGTTCGTCTAGAAGGAACTCGTGGGAAACAAGGTGGCATGGTGGGAAAGTTGTGGGTTTGGCACTCAAATTCCATTCCTCCCTGTTTGACCTTTGGAACAGTTAAACTCTCTCAGCTTCAGTTTTTCCATGTGTGAAAGAGGACTATGATGATAATAACTATTGTGTAGCATTTTAATGATGATCTACCAAGATGGTGAGGTCTCCCCAGCTTCCAGTGAGAGAAGCCTCTCTCAGCATCTGCTTACCAACTTTGCATCTGTGGCTCTCATTCCTTCCTGTTGCAGGCACACTTTCCCTGTAAAGTGAGTGATTCTGATACTGACAGCTCAGGATTTGGGTTGTCCCAGCATAGCAGTCCCAGAAAAAAGAAAACTTTATAAGAATCGTTGCATAAAAATACTGAGAGTGGCTCACACAAGTGTGGCTGAGGTCACGGGCCAATTTCAAAGTCAACCTCTTGGATCAGAGGCTGTGATGCTATGATTGGTAGGTCTTGGGTCTGGTGTTCACTCCCATGGCCAGGGGATTGCAGAGGCAATTCCACTGGAGAAATGTAGAGTCAGGGAAGGGTGATTCCCAAATGAAGAAGATTTAATTTAAAAAGGAGGAATAATGGAATGATCCAGATTAAATAAACAGTGCCCATGACAAATTGAGAATGTATTAACTCATGGGATTCCAAAAAGGATGAACCACCAATGAACATGATAGGAGGGCACCTGGACCTCAGCAACAAAGGGACCTATGAACAGAACTTGGCCTCAGGGAAGACTTCCCTTTTATCAGTTTATGTAGTTCTTTGTGTCATTTGACTTCCTTTCCTTCACTACAGTCTGCTTATCTCTTCCATCCTAGGCAGCCTTGGTAGGTAACCACACAATTTATTATCTAAACCAGTATAATTTTAAGATTGAATGGAAACATTACTAATAGTTATGCTGAGACAAAAAGGAAAAATCAATAAGGTCCCATAAAAACTAGGACTTACAGTCATCCTGCCTTTTCCTTTTCACTCTCCTCGCATAAGAGCCATTCCCACAAAGGGTTTTATGTTAGTCATATGTGTATACATATATCAAATTGCTTTCTCCACCAGGGAATTTTAAATAAGAATTAACATGGAAAAATAAATAATATTTTTCTTTTGTAAAGGAAGCAGGGAAGATTACCTTCTTAATGTTTAATTTTATAATGTCTAAAAAAGATGGCTATGATTTTTGAACTTAATAAAAGGCATTCTAACTGCAGCCTAAAGTTTGGGGGTTTTTTATTTGCTTTATTATGGGACTATAAACACAGCTGAATACAGGAGAATATTGCCAGCCAATGACTGTCTGAGGAGCAATGAAGGACGATTTCCCTGATCAACCTAATAAAGTGCATTTAGATATTTTATAAAAGTTTTTTGGCCCTGCCTAGTGTAACTCGGTGGGTTGGAGTGTCCTTCTATACACCAAAATGTTGGGGGTTCAATTTTTAGTCATGGCACATACCGAGGTTGTGTGTTCAATCCCTGGTCAGGGTGCATATGGGAGGCAACCAATGTTTCTCTCTCACTTTTATGTATTTCTCTCTCTCTTGCTCCCTTCCTCTCTCTCTCTAAAATCAATAAACATATTTTAAAAAAATTTTTATGAATTATAATTGACATACAATAATCTGCACAGATATAAAATGTACAATTTGATAAGTTTATAAGTACATTCACAATCAAGACAATAAGCATATCTGTAACCCTTAAAAGACTCTCATGCCCCTCAATAACCCCCCTTTTCTACCCACCCCTATTCTCTCCCCTTCCAATACAAACAATGATCTTGTTTCTGTCATGACAGATTTTTCTCCTGCTTGAAGGATTTTCTTTAATAATTTTTGCACTGTGGGTATGACAGTATTGAATTTTTTCAGCCTTGTATGCCTTCATCTTGGAAAGATATTTTCATTGGGTGTAGAATCATAGATTGAAAAGTTTCTTTCCATTTTATCTTTTAAAGATGTTGTTCCACCTTTTTTCTCTCTTGTGTTGTTTCCAACAAGAAATCTTCTTCCTTGCTTATCTTTGTTCTTTCTATTGTTGTGAATTTGACTATTTTAGGTACCTCATATAAGTGGAATCAAATCGTAATTTGTTGTTTTGTGACTGGCTGGTTTCACTTAACATAATATCCTCAAGATTCATCTGTGTTGTTGTTTGTGAAAAATTTTATTCTTTTTAAGGGGGCCTAGTATCCATTATATAAATATAATGCATTTTGTTTATCCATTCCTCTGTCAATTTACATTTGGATGCTCTTATTTTTCTGGCTATTACAAATGGTGCTGCTATGAACATAGTTGTGCAAGTATTTCTTTAAGATCCTGCTTTCAGTTCTTTTGGTTTTATACTCAGAAATGAGATTGCTGGATCATATAGTAATTCAATTATCAATTTTTTAATTAAAATTGCAACATTGTGTTTTATAGCTATTGTGCCATTTTATAGTCCCACTAATGTTGCACAAGGCTTCCAACTTCTCTACGTCCCCACCAAGTCTTATTTTTTTAATAGTAGCCTTCCTAATTGATGTGAAGTGACATTTCTTATGATTTGTTTTGTATTTTTCTGATGATTAGTCATGTTCCCTCCACAGAATAGGAAAGCTGGGAACATTTCCCAACTCCAGTTATGAAGCCAGTATAGATTATAATGCCAAAATATTGTCAGAACATCACAGAAAAAAAAAGATTACACACCATTATTCCTCATAAAAATAGATTAAAACAGTCTCAATAAAATAAATTCGGCATAATATAAAAAGGATAATACATCACGACTAAGTAGATCAGCATTTTTTTCTTTTTTCTCTATTTTTTAAAATTTTATTTTAATCATTGTTCAAATACAGTTTTCTCCTTTTTACTCCCAGTCCAGCCCCCCCAACCCTCCCCACTTCCCTCCTATTACCACCCTCCCCCTAGTTTTTGACCATGTGTCCTTTAAGTTTGTTCCCGTGAATCCTTCCCAGTGTCCCCTGAAATTCCCTCTACTCTGCCCTGTGGTCACTGTCAGCCTGTCCTCTATTTCAGTGTCTTTGGTTATATTTTGCTTGCTTCTTTGTTTTGTTGTTTAGGTTCTTGTTAAAGGTGAGATCATATGGTATTTGTCTTTCACTGTCTGGCTTGTTTCGCTTAGCATAATGCTTTCCAGTTGCATCCATGCTGTTGCCAAGGGTAGGAGCTCCTTCTTTCTTTCTGCTGCATAGAATTCCATTGTGTAAATGTACCATAGTTTTTTGATCCATTCATTTACTGATGGGCATCTTGGTTGCTTCCAGCATCTAGCTATTGTAAATTGTGCTGCTATGAACATTGGGATGCATAGGATCTTTTGAATTGGTGTTTTAGTATTCTTAGGATAGAGTCCCAGCAGTGGAATTGCTGGGTCAAAAGGCAGATCCATTTTTAGTTTTCTGAGGAGGTTCCAAACTGCTTTCCATAGTGGTTGTACCAGTCTGCAGTCCCACCAGCAGTGCACTAGGGACCCCTTTTCTCCACAACCTCTCCAACACTTGTTGTTTGGTGCTTTGTTTATGATGGCCATTCTGACTGGTGTGAAGTGGTATCTCGTTGTGGTTTTAATTTGCATCACTCTGATACCTAGCGATATTGAACATTGTTTCATGTGTCTCTGGATCCTCTGTGTGTCCTCCTTGGAGAAGTGTCTGCTCAAGTCCTTTGCCCATTTTCTAATTGGGTTCCTTGTCTTCTTAGAGTGCAGTCGTGTAAGTTCTTTATATATTTTGGAGATTAAACCCTTGTCTGAGGTATCATTGGCAAATATGTTTTCCCATGCAGTTGGTTCTCTTTTTATTTTGATACTGTTTTCTTTAGCCATGCAGAAGCTTTTTATTTTGATGAGACCCCATTTGTTTATTCTTTCCTTTATGTCCCTTGCTCTAGGGGACATGTCAGTAAAAAAGTTTCTTCGTGAAATATCTGAGATTTTCCTACCTACGTTCTCCTCTAGGACTTTAATGGTGTCACGTTTTATATTTAAGTCTTTTAGCCACCTTGAATTTATTTTTCTGTATGGTGTAAGTTGCTGCTTGAGTTTCATTTTTTTTCATGTAGCTTTCCAGTTCTCCCAAGACCATTTGTTGAAGAGGTTATTTTTACTCAATTTTATGTTGCTGCCTCCTTTGTCAAATATTGATTGACCATAGAGACTTGGGTTTATTTCTGGGCTCTCTGTTCTGTTCCATTGGTCCATGTGCCTGTTTTTATGCCAATATCAGGCTGTTTTGATTACAGTGGCCTTGTAGTATAGTTTAGTATCAGGCATTGTGATCCCTCCTACTTTACTCTTCTTTCTCAAAATTGCAGCAGCTATTCAGGGTTGTTTATGATTCCATATAAATTTTTGAAGTGTTTGTTCTACGTCTGTGAAATATGCCATTGGTACTTTAATAGGAATTGCATTGAATGTGTAAATTGCTTTGGGTAGTATGGACATTTTGATTATATTAATTCTTCCAATCCATGAACACGGTATATATTTCCACTTGTATGTGTCTTCCTTGATTTCTTTCCTGAGTGTTATGTTGTTTTCTGAATACAGGTCTTTTACCTCTTTGATTAGGTTTATTCCTAGATATTTTATTTTTCTTTTTGCTATTTCCAATGGGATGTTTCCTTTGATTTCTGCTTCTGCTGTTTCATTGTTGGTGTACAGAAATGCCTTTGATTTCTGGATATTGACTTTGTATCCTGCTGTTTTGCCTAATTCATTTATTAGGTCAGCAGTTTTTTGGTGGAGTCTATAGGATTTTCTATGTATACTATCATATCATCTGCAAACAGTGACAGTTTTGTTTCCTCCTTTCTGATTTGGATGCCTTTTATTTCTTTTTCTTGTCTGATTGCTGTGGCTAAAACTTCCAGTACTATATTGAATAGAAGTGGTGAAAGTGGACAGCCTTGTCTTGTTCCTGATCTTAGTGGAAAAGATTTTAATTTTTGCCTATTGAGAATGATGTTGGCTGTAGGTCTCTCATATATGGCTTTTATTATGTTGAGGAATGCTCCCTGCATTCCCACTTTGCTGATTGTTTTTATCATAAATGGGTGCTGTACCTTATCAAATGCTTTTTCTGCATCAATTGATATGATCATGTGGTTTTTGTCTTTGCTTTTGTTTATGTGATGTATTACATTTACTGATTTGATAATATTGAACCATCGTTGCATCCCTGGAATGAATCCCACTTGGTCATGGTGTATGATCTTTTTAATGTATTGTTGGATGCGGTTTGCCAGTATTTTGTTGAGGATTTTAGCGTCAATGTTCATCAGTGATATTGGCCTGTAGGTTTCTTTCTTTGTTGTGTCTTTATCTGGTTTTGGAATTAGGATGATGTTGGCCTCATAAAAAGAGTTTGGGAGTCTCCCATCTTTTTGGATTTTTTGGAATAGTCTGTGAAGGATAGGGGTTAGCTCTTCCTTAAATGCTTTGTAAAATTCTCCTGTGAAACCATCTAGTCCCGGGCTTTTATGTGTTGGGAATTTTTTGATTACTGCTTCAATTTCTTTTGTTGTTATTGGTTTGTTCAGGCTTTCTGCTTCTTTTTCATTGAGTTTTGGAAAATTATATTTTTCTAGAAATTTGTCCATTTCACCTAGTTTTCAAATTTCTTGGCATACAGTTCTTTGTAGTAATTTCTTACAATCCTTTGTATTTCTGTGGTATCTGTTGTCATCTCTCGTCTTTCATTTCTGATTGTGTTTATTTGGGTCTTCTCTCTTTTTTTCTTGATGAGTCTGCTTAAAGGCTTGTCGATTTTGTTTATCTTTTCAAAGACCCAGATCTTGGATTCATTGATCCTTAGAATTGTGCTTTTAGTCTCTATGTCATTTAATTCTGCTCTGATCTTGGTTATTTCCTTCCTTCTGCTTGCTCTGGGCTGCCTTTGTTGTTGTTCCTCAAGTTCTTGTAGACGTAGGGTTAAGTTGTTTGTTTGAAGTGTTTCTAACTTTTTTAGGTGGGCCTATATCACTATGAACTTCCCTCTCAGGACTGCCTTGGCTGTGTCCCATAAGTTTTGGGTTGTTGTGAGTTCATTTTCATTTGTTTCCAGAAACCTTTTGATTTCTTCCCTAATATCATTCTTGACCCATTCATTGTTTAATAGCATGCTATTTAATCTCCATGATTTTGAGTGTTTCGGGTTTTTTCCTTGGGGTTGGTTTCTAGCTTCAGTCCCTTGTGATCCAAGAAAATGCTTGGTATGATTTCAATTTTCTTGAAATTGTTGAGGCTTGTTTTGTGTCCTATCATGTGGTCAATCTTTGAAAATGTTCTGTGTACATTTGAAAAGAATGTGTATTTAGCTTCTTTGGGATGGAGGGCTCTGTATATATCAGTAAAGTCCATTTCATCAAGGGTATTGTTCAATGCCACAATATCTTTGTTGATATTTTGTTTGGAAGATCTGTCCATTTTTGACAGTGGGGTGTTAAAATCCCCTACTATAGTTGTGTTGCTGTCCATATCTTTCTTGAAGTCCTCTAAGATTTTCTTTATGTATTTGGGTGCTCCTATGTGGGGTGCATATATATTTACAATATTTATGTCTTCTTGATGGATTCTTCCCTTGAGTATTATGAAGTGACCTTCTGGGTCTCTCTTTATGGACCTTTTTTGGAAGTCTATTTTGTCAGATATGAGTATTGCTACCCCGGCTTTTTTTTCCTGTCCATTTGCATGGAAGATTTGTTTCCAGCCCTTCACTTTCAGCCTGTGCAGGTCTTTTATCCTGAGGTGGGTCTCTTGTAGGCAGCATATGTGTGGGTCATTTTTTCTTATCCATTCAGCTATTCTATGTCTTTTGATTGGAGCATTTAATCAATTTACGTTTAAGGTTATTATTGATAGGTACTTATTCATTGTCTTTTATGTAAGTGTGTTCCTCTCTCTCTCTCTCTCTCTCTTTTCCTTCCCTTCCTTAAAGCAGTCCCTTTAGGATCTCTTGCAGAGCTGGTTTGGTGGAGGTGTATTCTTTTAGACTTCTTTTGTCTGAGAAGCTTCTTATTTGGCCCTCTATCTTGATTGAGAGCCTTGCTGGGTAAAGTAGCCTTGGTTGCAGACCTCTGGTTCTCATTACCTGCAGTATTTCTTGCCATTCTCTTCTGGCTTGAAGTGTTTCCATTGAGAAGTCAGCTGTTAGCCTTATTGGGGCTCCCTTGTATGTTACTTCCTGTTTTTCCCTTTCTGCCTTTAAGATTCTCTCTTTATCTTGAAATTTTGCGATTTTAGTTATGATGTGTCTTGAGGTGGGGCTCTTTGGGTTCCTCTTGATTGGGACTGTCTGTGTTTCCTGAATTTGTGTGGCTTTTTCTCTAATCAAATTAGGGAAGTTTTCCTTCATTACTTTTTCAAATAGGTTTTCAATCCCTTGCTCTTCTTCTTCTCCTTCTGGTATCGCTATTATACGGATATTATTGCATTTCATTTTGTCTTGCATTTCTCTTAATCCCTCTTCATTCTTCCTGAGCTCTTTTCCTTTTCTTGCCCTTTCTGGATGCTGTTTTCTACTTTGTCCTCCAGCTCACTAATCCAATCTTCTGCTTCATCAATCCTGATTTTCATTCCTTCTACTGTGTTCCTCAGTTCAGAAATGGCATTCTTCATTCCCTCTTGGCTTTTGTCGAGAGTTTCTATTTCCTTTTTCATGTTTATATAGTTTGCAGTGAGATCGTTGTAGCTTCCCTCTAGTTTCTGGTAGCTCATTGTGAGTTCATTGAGCTTCATGAAGATCATTGCTTTGAACTCACTATCTGATAGTTGAGTTGCCTCTATTTCATTTAGCATTTTTTTCTGAGGCTTCCACCTTTCCCTTCATTTGGGGATTGTTTCTTTGTTTTTTCATTGTTCATGGGATTCTTCTTGTTAGCCTCTGTTTCTTAAATTGATCTGTTCTGGTTCCCTGTGATTATGGTGTGAACTTCTGTGGTAGAATACCTGTGAGATTCAGTGGTGCAGTCTCCTTCATGTATCCTGGTGTTCACAGCTTCTCCCTACCCTTTTCTGTGATCATTTGGAGGAGTAAGGCAAAATGGTTTAAGACAGTATACTATGATATTTACATTAGCAGCCAGTAGAGAAGAGATGGGATATCCTTTGGCTACTTATAGTGTTAACCATGATCCTCCACCCCACTAGTCATGTTTTAGAAAGGATGGGAAGAAGGTAAGATTCTTATTGAAGATGAAAGGATTGGTAGTTGGATCTAGAAAGCTGTGAGGCTGTGAGAGGTCAGATTCTGAGGTAGGGTTGGAATAAAGATTAGTAAATAGGAGTAGTGTGTAAAATAATAGAGACAACCCCCACAATAATGTAGTTCAGGAAATTGCGAAGTAGGCTGAGATCAGGCAGGGGTGTTGAGTAGTATTTACAATTGTATGAACTAGGTCTTATTTACAGTAATATTAAAGCAAGAATCATGTGGCAGAATCTATGAGATCTAGATAACAAGAATAAGGAGTATAGAACCCTGAGAGGTGTACTAATGGAACACAAATGAAGGCTAGCAAATTATCAACACGCTGTGACTGAGATAACAGGGGGAACCTATCAAATGACAGTATAACCAACCAAGCAAGGAAGATTATATAGAGAGAAAAAGAATACCAAAATACTATTAAAATAAAAAATGTCAGAAAAGTGAGAAAAAGATAATACAAATTTGCAGTAACTTGCAAGCTCAAAAAAAAGGGGGGGGGGGTGGAAAGCAGAAGATGGAGTGCAGGAGAGATAAATTTGGATTGGAAAGAATATTATTAGGATGAATGGAAGAGAAGCATAAGGGATTGTGAGATATAAAAATAGTAAGAATTGAAAAATAAAATGTCACTTTAAACACAAGATAAAATCAATCGACCAACAACAGCCACAAAAACCAAACCAAACCAAACCAAACCAAACCAAACAAAATAAAAATAAAAAACTTCTTGTTGGTTTCTAACTGGCCAGACCAGTTTGTCTGATCTTGCTGGCTTCAGCTGGCTGAGGGACCTTTGAAATGCTTCTCTCTCTTCCCAGCCAGATCTCAGCAAGTCTCTCAGGAACACTGGGTGCTCCCGAGCACACTCTCTGTGAGGAGCTCACTGCCACATTCTTCCAGACTCCGGGGTTCCTGCAGGGTTCCAGCTCTATGATCTCAGGAGGCACCTGCGACGTTTTGGGATTCACAGAGCCCTCCCTGGGAGTCGTAAAAGGGTGCGCCCCTCCACCGAACTTTTGAGATTCGGGCTATAGGAAGGCACTAAGTGCCCGTCCCTTCTGGGATCACAGCGGGTGAGTCAAGATTCCCTATGGGGCGCACACTTCCCCAGATCAGAACTGCTGGCTCCTGAGACCTGAAAACGCCCAAGCGCCTCCCGGCTCTGGGTCCTCCACCGACCTGCACTTCCAGCAGGCTAGGGGTGCGGTCGCTCTTCCAGGCTGCCCCTGGTCATGCCAGCTGGAGACCCTCACTTCTCCCAGGTCTCTGGGTGGGTGTTCATAGTCCCTGGGCGATTCCCTCCCAGTCCAACTTGCCAATCTGTGTCTTCAAGCAACAAGCTCTCCCCTGGAGTTGCTCAACCCCCGTATCCAGGGGAGGGAGCAGCAACTCCCCTCTCCCGGGAGCCCCGAGGCAAACCTGGGAGCACCGGGCCTGGGGACTGCACACCCCTAGTCTCCTTGCTGATCCCTAGGCCCCTTTTGTCCTGAAGCAGTCTCCTTACCATCTGGTTTTTCAATGATTGCAATAATTTTTGATGTCCTGCTTTCAAAAGTGATTCTGTAACCTAGTCCACTTGCTCCACCTCTCCACCGAACCATGAGTTTCCCTCCTCTTCATAGAAGCCGAGAAACACGCTGTCTAGAGCAAAGCCGCCATCTTTACTCTCTAGATCAGCATTTGAAAAGCAATGTATTTCACCACAACAAAAAAGAAGAAAGTTATATGATGATATTGATTAATGCAGAAAAAAAGCATATGATGAAACTCAAATTCCAATTATGATAAAAACTCTTTGAAAAATATAAATTAAAGTGAACTTCCTTATCTGATAAAATGTCTATATATCAAACTACAGTGAATATCAGAGTGATATTGATAGCGAGACAAGAATGCTCATATAAACACGTCTATTCAACATTTACTGGAATCTCTGACCAGTGGAAGGAGATAAAATGAAGAAATAAAATGTTTAAGAAATGGAAAGAAAAAAATAAACCTTTCATTATTCCCAGATGCTTCATGTGTAAAAAATCTTTAAAAATCTTTAAAGATTTAAATGTTAGCATAATGCTTAGGGTAGGAGTTCCTTCTTTCTTTCTGCTGCATAGAATTCCATTGTGTAAATATACCATAGTTTTTTGATCCACATTAATCAAAATAAGACAGGCAGTGAAAGACAAATACCATATGATCTCACCTTTAACGGAAACCTGAACAACAAAACAAACAAGCAAAACATAACCAAAGACACTCAAATAGAGAACAGGCTGACAGTGACCAGAAGGGAGGGGGAGGGAATTTTAGGGGAAAAGGGGAAGGATTTACAGGAAAAAGTATAAAGGACACGTGGACAAAAACTAGGGGGTGGGGTGCAAATGGGAGGGAGGTGGGGAGGACTGGGTGGGTGGGCTGTGGTGAGACTGAAAGACAGAAAATTGTACTGGAACAACAATTAAAGTAAAATAAATAAATACATAAATTTTAAAAAATAAATAAAGATTTAAATCTTTAAATATTTAAAGTAATAAGTGAGTTTAGAAAATTAGTGGTGCAGAGTCAATATAAAATTATATTTGTGTATACCAGTGACAAACAGAAATGAACTAAAAAATAAAACTATCCTCACAGATAAGCCATGTCCTGCAAAGCGAAAGGTTGTCAGTTTGATTCCTGGTCAGGCACATGCCTGGGTTGTGGGCCATTCCCAGTTGAGAGGAGTTCAAGAGGCAACCTATTGATGTTTCTCACACATTAATATCTCTCTCCTTCTTTTTCTCTTTCTCTTCCCCGTCTCTAAATATAAATAAATAACATCTTTAAAAAAAGAAAGAAAACTAGCTTCACATTAATAAAAAGACCACCCAGCATAATAAATTTATGAAGCCCATAAACAGACCCAAATACTTTAATCAATGAAAAAGAACAGATAATTTACGAATTTGTGTTGAGAAACTTGATCATATTCCTACTTCATTCCATCGATCCAAATAAGTACCAGAGACATTAGAATTCATAGATATGTTCCCCATTAGTAGTAGAAAACATGTCAAAGATGAAAAATTAAAGATCTAGAAAATTCTTAACTGCCAGTGACAGCTTGGAACATTTTTCAAATTAATATAAGTATATAATATATTTTTGCTATGAGTGGGGAGCCCACAGACTGGAGCCAGGAGTGACTTAGGAAGTTGTGTGAGATCGAATATAATGAACAGCTCATCATCCAAGGCTGCAGCACCAAATGCCAACTAGGAGACTGCCAGAGAGAGAGAGAGGGGAACTCTATCTGATCCTGGATTGGGTGGAGGCAGGTTGTGACTAGCCATGCCCATGAGAGACTTCTGGCTTTTTGGAGAGGTGGTGTGGGCAGAAAACAGGACAGTGACATGGTGCTGCAGTGGGGGTGCCACAGAAAGACTTTTAAAAAGGGGAGCTAGAGTGTGCTGTGTAGGGACCCTGTGTACAGCTGCCTTGCCAACAAAAGGACAAAATTGAAAGCATGGTTTGCTCCCACTGAATACAGCTAGGCAGGGAAATCAGAAAATCACACAGCAAAAGATTTCTGGCCCCAGCCCAGTGCAGCTAGCAAGCCAGGGGCTACACAAAATGGAAAATTCAGGACTGTGTTTACTATGAGGGCAATGAGCTGGGAATTAGATAGGAAATAATTGAGCACCTGAGATAATTTACAGCCAGGCAGAACCCCTTCCTTGGCAGAAATCAAACCTCTGGGAAGGGAAGGACTACCCAGTCCCCACCTCCTGCAGGATTGGCAGAACAGACAGGGCAGGCTCAAGAACATCCCACAGAGTGCATATTTGCAGGACAAAGGCAGGAAGAGAAGGACACATTTTGAATTTCTCTTAGGGAGACAAAATACACTGGTTTCTTGGAGCCCTATTTCACTGAGGCCTGCAAGGCAGGGAGATCAGACACTGGTGCAGCAAGGGGTAATCAGGACTCCGCCCAGCATTGGCTCTCACACAAGCTGCCAACAGCATCAAGCGGGAAAAAGCTGATCCTCTTATACATATTGGCCCCTCCCTTGAAAAGAACACATAATTCAGCAGAAATGACACATTATTGGAAATTAGCTGGGACAAGCCCTGGCTGGCGTAGCTCAGGGGATTGAGTGTGGGCTGTGAACCAAAGCATCACAGGTTTGATTCCCAGGCAGGGCACATGCCTGGGTTGCAGGCCACGGCCCCCAGCAACTGCACATTGATGTTTCTCTCTCTCTCTCTTTCCCCCTCCCTTCCCTCTCTAAAAATAAATAAATAAAATCTTAAAAAAAAAAAAGGAAGAGAAAGACAAAGATTAAAAAAAAGAAAGAAAGAAAAAAGAAATTAGCTGGGACAGACCAAGCTGGGTGGTGCAGGAGTAAGGGAACACAACCACAATTTTCCAGGAAGTCTGAACAATTTTCCCTAGGAAGACCAAAGGGCCTCCTAGGGGAGACCCAGGGGTCTCACCCTCCCAATTGCAATAGAAGCCCCCTTTACAGGCAGGTGAAGGTGGTACATTCAGTGCTGCTAGAAGTTGGATGACCCTCCTCTGGGCCTTGAGCTGATAAAAAGCCAGAGATGGACCCAGAAGGAGAAGACAAAAGGCAAACACCAAACTTTGCTGTGATGAATTTTACCTGGTTCTTCTTCAGAATTTCTGTTCTCTTGTATAGCCCTTTAAGATTTCTTCATTTACTTCAAGTGTATTCCAACTACTTCACTATCTTTTGTCTTTTATTTTTCATTCTTTTAATTTAAATTTTTATATACATTTTTTTAAATTTAAAATCTCACATAATACTTTTCCCTTGTCTTCAGGGAAGAAAAAGAGCTTTCTTCCTGCCCCTTCTTATTTTTGTTGTAAATTTTACTTCCCCTCTCTTTGTGCCTTGTTCCTAATTCTTACAGTTACTGTTTCTCCTCCCTCTATCCTCTCAAAATCATTCCTCCTGCTTTTAGTCAGCTCACAGTCTTTTTATCTTTCTTATAATATTCTTATTTTCCTTTCACCTTTATTAATTGTGGCTTGTTTGGTATATACATTGTGGTTATTGATGTTTTTGTTCCATTGTATTCCCATTTGTTCTCTGTATTTTTATTTCAAATCTCATCAGTTACTCTCCCCATCTTACTCCATTTGCCTTCCTCTTGCCCTTGCTTACTAAAATTGGAATGTTATTTTTTTCCCTTCCTTAACCTGGATTCTATTTCTTACTTTCATTATTTCTTCATCTCTATCTTCTAAAAATCATTTTTCTTTACTGTAGACATTTCATATTCTTTTTTCTCCTTCTTATAATATTCTTATTCTCCTTCCACCTTTGTTAATCTTTTCTCAGTTGTCATTGTTATGGACCCTGTTGTGGTTTTTCTTCAATTTTGTTCTTATTGGTTCGCTATTTTTTTTATTTCAAACCTCATATTATACTCTTTCTTTTTCTTACTCCATTGGCCATTGCACTTTCCTTTTTTATTTACATTTTGACTTTTATTCTCTCCCTTTATTTGCCTTGTTTTTATTCCACCTCTTACTATTTCTTCCCCTTCTTCCCACCGAAAATCAATTTTCTCTCCTTTAACCATCTCATATTCTTTTTCCTATCTTATAATATTCTTAATCTCTTTCTACCTTTATTAATCTTTGCTCATTTGCTGTTGATACTGCTGGTAGGGGGTATTTTTTCTGGCATAGATTTGGCTTTGGGAGTAGTATTGCTTTGTTAATCAGCACCTGTACAACAGCATACAAGATGTGGCAGGGATTGTAATTCTCAGCCTGCCATCTGGAGGGGAGAATCAATGAATGAGCCACCAATAATCAAAACTCAGCAACAAAAGAGCACACATAAACTGAATAAAGGGTATTCCTGGAGTATCCAGATGAGGAGATGAAAGAGGCAACCCTAGCAAGTCCCACAGAACTCCTACCACAGAAGGCCACCACAAGAAGAGAGGTAGGCAAAGCAGAGCAACCCGAGATGCAAAAACAAACAAAAAGAGTTGCCTAAAATGGGGGGACAAAGAAAGAACCCCCAGTCAAAATGCAAGGATGAAACCCATGAAAAAGAGATAAATGAAACTGAGGCAAGCAATGTACTGGATGTAGAATTCACAATAATGGTAATAAAGATATTCAGCAAAATCAGTGAGAACTGCAAGGAACTTAGTGGGAACTACAGCAGCATGAAAAGAGACATAAAAACTATGAATTGAAACCAGGAAAAAATGAAGGATACAATATATGGAATGAAAAATACATAGAAGGAATCAAAAGCAGGCTAGATGAAGCAGAGGACCAAATAAGTGAGCTGAAAAACAAGGTAGAAAAAAACACCCAGTCTGAACAACAAAATGAAAAAAAGACTAAAAAAGTATGAGTATGTTTAAAGGGAGCTTCAGGACAACATGAAATGTAACAACATTCACATGATAGAAATGTCAGAAGAAGAAGGAAAGGAGCAAGGGGCATTATTTGTAAAAATAATGACAGAAAACTTCCCTAACTTGATGAGGGAAAAAGTTATACAAGTTCAGGAAGCTCAGAGGGTCCCAATAAAGATGAACACAAAGAGGCCTTTTCCAAAACACATCATAATTAAAATGGCAAAATTTAAAGACAAAGTGAGAACCCTAAAGGCAGTAAAGGAGAAACAGATAGTAATATACAAGAGAACTTCGATAAGGCTGTCCGTTGATTTCTCAGCTGAAACACTACAAGCCAGAAGAGACTGGCATAAAATAACCCAAGTAATGAAAAGCAAGGACCTAGGACCAAGACTACTCTAGCCTGCAAGCCTCTCATTTAAAATGGAAGGAGAAATAAAGAGCTTCCCAGACAAAAGAAAGTCAAAAGAGTACATCTCCACCAAACTAGCAATGCAAGAGATGCTAAAGGAACTGCTACAAGAAAGTGAGAAAAAGAGACAGAGAGAGAGGGAGAGGAACACAGGTACAAAATAAATAGCAGTGAATAAGTACCTACTACTAATAATCTTAAACATAAATGGATTAAATACTCCAATCAAAGGACAGAAGGTAGCTGAATGGATAAGAAAACTTAACCAGCATATATGCCGTCTACAAGAGACTCACCTCAGAACAAAAGAACTGCAGATCTGAAAGTGAAGAAATGGAAAAGAAATATTCCAGGTAAATGAATATGAAAAAAAGCTGGGGTAGCAATACTTATATCAAGCAAAATAGACCTCAAAACAAAGGCCATAAAAAGAAACAAAGAAGGTCACTATACAAAACTTAAAGAAGTAGCCCACCAAGAGGATATGAGCCTTGTAAATATATATGCACCCAACATAGAAGCACCTAAATGTATAAGGAAAATCTTGGAAAACTTCAAGAAAAATATCAAAGGCAAAAGAGTCATCATAGGTGATTTTAACACCCTACTGTCTACAATAGATAGATCTTCTGAACAAAGAATCAACAAGGATATTGTGGCATTGAATGACACTCTAGATCAAATGGTCTTAATCGATATATTGAGCAACTTTCAACCTAAAGAAGAAAAATATACACTCTTTTCAAATGCACATGGAACAATTTCAAAGATAGACCACATGATAGGACACAAAACAAGCCTCAACAATTCAAGAAATATGAAATCATATCAAGCATGTGCTCAGATCACAATCAATTTAAACTACAAACCAACCTCAAGGAAAAAGCTCAAAAACATTCAAATAGATGGAAACCAAATAACATGTTATTAAATAATGAATGGTTTTACAATGAGCTCAAGGAAGATCAAAAAGTATCTGCAAACAAATTAAAATGAACAAACACACAACAAGACTACATCAAACTAAAGTTTTTGCACAGCAAAGGAAACTATCAACAAAATGAAAAGACAACACATTGAATGGAAGAATATATTTATCAGTGACACATCTGATAAGGGGTTAATGTCCAAAATTTATAAAGAACACAGACAACTCAAAATCAAACAAATAATCCGATTAAAACATTGGACCCAAGTAGACACTTATCCTTAGAAAAAGAACATACTGATGGCCAATAGACATATGAAAAGATGACCAAAGTCACTAATCATCAGAGAAATCCTAATTAAAACCATTAAAACCACAGTGAGATATCACCTTATACCTGTTAGAATGACTATCATCAATAAATCAATAAGTGAGTATTGGGCAGGATGTAAAGAGAAGGGAACCCTCCCACCAACTGGTACAACTCATTGGATTGGGCATCATCCCACAAATGGATTCTGGTCAGGGCATGTGCCTGGATTGTGGGCCAGATCCCCAGATGGGGGAGTGCAAGAAGCAACTGATTGATGTTCCTCTTGCACATCTATGTTCTCTTCCTCTCTTTTTCCCTCCCATCCCCTCTCTCTAAAAATAAATGAAATCTAAAAGAAAACCAAAGAAAAGGAAACCCTCATGAACTCTTGGTAGGAATGCAGACTGGTGCAGCCACTGTGGAAACCTCTATGGAGTTACCTCAAAAAATTAAAAGTGGAACTGCTTTATGACCCAGTGATTTCACTTCTGGGTATTTATCCAAAGAAATTCAAAACACAAATTCAAAAGACTATATGCACCCCTATGTTCATTGCAGCATTATTTACAATAGCCAACCTATGGAAGCAGCCCAACTGCCCATCAGTAGATGAGTGGATAAAAAAGTTGTGGCACATTTATACAAGGGAATACTACTTGGCCATAAAAAAGAAGACCATTTTAGCCTTTGTGACATCATGGTTGGACCTGTAGATTATTATGCTAAGTGAAATAAGCCAGCCAGAGGAAGACAAGTAACATATGATCTCACTTACACATGGAATCTAATGAACTAAATAAACTAACAAATGGAATAGAAACAGACTCATAGATAACAGAGAACAGACTGACTGCTGTCAGAGGGGAGGGAGGCTATAGGACTGAGTGAAAAAGGTGAAGGGATTAAGCTAAAAAAATTTCAGACTTCTTAGGCACAGACAGTATGGTGATTGCCAGAGGAAAATAAGGGTGAAGAGAGGTAAGAAAGGGTAAAGGGAGGATGAATAGTGACAGAAGGAGACTTGATTTGGGGTGGTTGAACACACAATACAATATACAGAGGATGTCTTACAGAATTGTAGCCCTGGATCCCAAATAATTTTATTAACCAATGTCACCTCAATACATTCAATAATTTTTTAAAGTATGTCATAGTAAAAAGAAATCTTTTAACTGTTCTTTCCCTGTATTAATACATTTTCCCCCTTTGTCTTACTGCATTCACTTGAAACCACAATTCAATGTTGAAATGTAATGGATTTGTCTGTTTTTCTTATTTCTGCTTCTTATTAAAATGTTTTTAGCATTTCATTGTTTAAAATTTTAAAAATAAAATAAAACACATTGAAATAACACTACACCCACATGAATGACTAAAATTTAAGACTATTGATATCAAATGTTTGTGAAGACGTGGAACAACTGGAGTTCACATGTGCCGCTAGTGGGGATGTAAAATGTTACACTACTTTGGAAACCGGTTGAGTTGAACATCCACCAATCATATGGCTCAATAATTCCACTCCTGGATACTTATCCAAAAGAAATGCAAGTGTATGTTCACAAAAACTGGTCCACAAGTGTTTGTTCACAAGTGACTGTTTCTACACTAACTAAATTTGCAACACCTGAAATTTTCATCCCCTGGTGAATGGATAAACACGTTATTAAATCAATAAATGGGCATTACCTAAAAATAAAAAAGAATAAAGTACTAATACACACAATGTATTTACATGCCAAATATGCCATGCTGAAGAAGGAAGCTAAACACCAAAGACTTTGTAGTAGTTTTATTTTATTAATATAAAATTATGAGACAGGCAAAGCAATCTATACTAAGAGGAAACAGATGAGTGGTTGCCTGAGGCTGGGTGTGTGTAGGAGAATGGACTGCAAAGGGCACTAGGGAACTTCTGGTGGTAATGGAAATGGGCCATTGTGGCGGTAGATTTTATTAGTCAAGACTCATCAATGTGTGCACTTAAAATGGATGCATTTTTGTACATAAAGTGGACATTGATAAAATTAACTGAAAAATATATAACTACCCCAAAAGCCCCAGAGTTAATCACCCTTAGAAATCATCCAGTGTGAATGGTGTTGCATGCCTTGGAATGTCAGAAAAATAGCTCATGACTCCTCCAAACCTTTTCTATGAATATTTACTTGAGCATTGGGTGGGGTGGGGTGCTTTTGAATTCTGTTTATTTATTTAAAATATAGATATGTACTTTACTGCAGCTTTTCTTTTAGCTTCCATTTTCCCAAGGCCTAAGTTTACACTAGGGAGAAATATTTATTCCTGAAATTATTTTTAGTATTTACTTTCCTTCCCTGAAACTCAGATTCCAGATAAGGCAATCCAGGAGGATCTTGACTTTTAACGTTAGAGTAGATAAACCATCTGTTTTGAGGATACTGTGGTCTATTTAAGGCCACAGGGTACAGTCAAGCTTATTGCAGTTCCTGGATTTCTGGGTAAAAAGTAGAGCAGAAACATTGTGCTTACATAAGCATGATACTGGGGATTTTGGGGTTTTTTTTACTTGCTTTTGTTGAAAAGAAAAAACTTTTTAACATTTATTGGCATGGTAAATATCTCAAATAGCTTGCCTGGCAATTTCTCACACAGCTGTGTAAACCAAGATTTTAAAACTTTCCACTTAGCATGCAATTCAGACTAATAAATTCTGGTTTTGCTTGATGTTTGTGCTAGCAGCACATAGAATGTCTTCTGAATTATAAATTTAAAAAATCCAAGTCAGTATGTATAACTAGTAATCTCTTACAATACCAATTCTATTAAAGCTATGGTATAACTATTGTGCTTTTCACCCATTTAAGTCCAACAGTTTTATCCATTCTTATGCAATAGCTCATTTCCAGGTATTGCAAGTTTTACACAAACAAAACTTGACCTACTTCAATACAATTACCACTTCCAAATATTTCAGTGAACATTTAACTGGGGTTTTATAATAATAATTTCCTAACAAGTTAAATAGTTAAATTCTATGTAATTATTGAACATGGATTTTTATCTATTTTAACTCAGCTTCTGAGAGTAATTTTTTCTTAGTCTATCAAGTTTTTTAAGTGAAATTAGTCTTTGCTCTTTCTAGTCCTAGATGAGTTTATATAATTCACAAAGTAGTAAAGGTTAGTTAAGTGTTAGTCTAGAGATAATGGGGACAACTGTAATTGTCCCCATTACCAATAGCTGACCACCACAAGAGCTATTGGTTAAACAATTGACATGAAGTTGTAACTCTTAAAACTTTAAAGTTTTCCACCCTGGCTGGTGTAGCTCAATGGGTTGAGTAGCAGCCTGTGAAGCAAAATGTCTCTCATTCAATTCCTGGTCAGAGCCCATGCCTGGGTTGCAGGCTGATTGATGTATCTCTCACATATTGATGTTTCTCTTTCTCCCTCCTTTCCCCTCTATACATATATACATACATATATACATACATAAATATCTTTAAAAAATAAAACTTTAGTTTTCTATGTTTCAAGGGGGCCTTTTATAGCTAACTAAACCAGTTTCATCCAGGTATCCTTATGCCAAGGCCTAGTTCACATGCAAGTATAAGAAGCATAATCACATAATTAATTATCTGAATTAAACAATCATCTGAACTAGAATACCTTTGAAAGTAAAAGGTGAGCTGTTAATAATTCCTTTGGGACAACAGTAAATGTCTCTGGCAAAAGATCATTTATATTTGGCTCTAGCTTTTCAAGCAATTGCACAGATCTTAAGTGAACTATGAATTTATCAATCATCATATGCATATCATTCATAATATATCAGAGAACTAATTAGCATGGTAAACAAAAAAATCAGAGCCAGATTTCCATGAATATAAGATATGTAAGTTCACAAGGTGACAATTTTGGGGAAGACTGACAAAAGTAGTTTTTGATCTTAGAAATCAATTTTTTTTATTGCTAGGAGCCAGCAGGACACTGAGCTGGTGCACCACTGCATGACATGACTATAGACTTTGATTCCACCCATCTCCTTCCCCATCACTGAACTAAAGACGAAGTGCCAGTGCTGGCCCTGGACATCCCTTAGACCTTAAGAGAATTGTATCATGTTCTGTAAATCCTGACTATGCCACCTGTGCCTCCATTTAAGGAGGAGATTTGAAGCTGGAGGGAGTGGAAACATGATGGTGGAAAGAAAAGGGAAAGGGACAGGAGGAGAGATAATGAGAATACCAAATCAAGAATTTAATATTTAAGTAGTAGGAGTTCCAGAATGAAAAAACAGATCAAGCAGGGTGGGAGGGTGGGAAAGGGAAGAGTATTGATTAAACGATCCAAGTAAATTTTCTAGAGCTGAAAAAGCTAATCTTTATATTTTAAAAAAGCCACTGAATGCAGGTAAAATAAATAAAAGTAGGCCCACCAGAACAAATCATTGTAAAATTTCAGACTGCTAGGGATAAGCAGGACATCCCATAAGCTTTCAAATGCAATATGAAGGAGGAGGAAAAAAGCATCAGGGAGGAAGGAGGAGGTTGGAGTGTGCGGCCACCAGCCAGGGTATATGACAACACCAGAACCTGGCAAAGGCGGGGACAGATTCTCCCCTAGAATCTCTGGTGGGAGCACAGCCCAGTTGATGCTTGATTTTAGCCCAGTGATACTGACTTAGATCATTCATTGGTCAATAAGACAAATCATTAGGTCAATTAGATCAATGAGATTGTTAGGTCAATGAGATCATTGACCTCCAGAACTGGGAGAAAATAAACCTCTTGGTTAAGCCACCCAGCTTTTGGTAAAGAGAAGTAAAAGCATTGCAAGCTACATGGCTTATCTGTAAGCAGCACTTACATAGTCATACTAATAAAAATTATTTTATTACTCTATTGGGAAATAGGGTCTTTTGTGGTAATGACTGCCCCAAATTTTAAACTTAGCAAATGGGAAGTCAATAGAAATGCCCTAAAAAAAAAAAAACCCCAAGTCAGGAACTATGCATTCTACATAGGGATGTGGAGATAAAAAAACAAAAGTTTCAAATTTTGAAAGCAGTGATTTCTAAGGAGAAGTAAATGTAGTAATAAGTGAAAAATTAAATACTGCTATTTTTCTTAAGATACTATGTAGAAAAAATATGCATATACAATATCTTGTATATATGCATGTATTACTTTGGAAAAAATAAAAATGAAAAATCAAATACGGAAAAATGAGGAAGACAATAAAAGTTGATTATATTCTAGGATTCATAAAATAAAAATGAATGAAAAATTTAAAACAAATTTCAGAGCATTGTGCAAAAGGTATATGTGGCTGGGAATAGCATTTTCAGTGACTGTGTCATAGGAGGAGTCAAAAAATGCTATATTTCAAGCTGTTGGAGGTGCTCTGAAAAACTTGCACTTGAAGGCACAGGGATGGTGTGCAAAACCTTGCAGAGCACCCCTGTATCAAATCAATGATGGAAAAGAGTAGTTGGGCCCCTAGTCTCTCTATTTGCTTCTTCTTTATGGACAATGCTGGGTCTTTTCCTTTCTCCTTAAGTCCCTTAAACATACGCATTCCAGTGTTTTCTATTTCAGCAAATTATGACTACTAAAAAGACATCAACTGATCAATCCTTTGTTTACATGAGGGTCTGCTTCCAAGACCACTCCGGGGACCAAGAACTAAATCAATGTGTCCAGTTAAGAAAATAAAGAACTCTGTATTACAAAGAAAGTGGATTTAATACAGAAAATTGGTTACAGAACTGCTTGAAGGGCAAACATTTACAAAAAGGACACCGTGGTCACTCAGAACATTAAGCCCCAGAGGGCTGGGGGAACAAAAGAATGTGGTAGGGTTGCCAGAACTGAAACTGCAGCAAATGGGACTAAGGGTTGGGACTTAGACCTCTGGAGAGAGGGTACAGCCCAGTGGTTGCTTAGAAGTGTTTAGGCAGTACCTGCCTAACCCATTTTTAAATTGAATTGCTTGTTTTTTTGGTACTGAGTAGTATGTGTTCTTTATAAATTTTCTCTTATTAGGTGTATGATTGGAAAATATGTTCTCCCATTCAACAAGTTGACTTTACATTTTGTTAATGGTTTCCTCTGCAGTGCAATATCTTTTTAGTTCGAGGAAGTGTCATTTGCTTATTTATCTTTTGTTTCCCTTGCTTGAGGAGATATATCAAAAATGATATTGCTATGAAAAATCTTTGAAATTTTACTGCCTGTGTTTTCTTCTAGTTTTATTGTTTTGAGTCTTACATTTAGGTATTTAATTCCTTTTGAGTTTAGTCTTGTGTATTTAAGAAGGTAGCCTAGTTTCATTTTTTGCACATATCTGTCCAGTTTTCCCAGCATCATTTATTAAACAAACTGTCTTTACTCCATTGTGTGTTCTTGACCCTTTTGTCAAATATCAATTAGCCATATAGGTGTGGGTTTATTTCTGGGCTCTTCATTCTGTTCCATTGATCCATATATTTGTTTTTATGCAAGTACCATACTCTTTTAATTACTATAGCCTTGTCATATAGTTTGATGTCAGGTAGTGTGTGTGGTACCTCCAAATTTGTTCTTCTTTCTCAAGATTGCTGATGTAGTTTTGGGTCTTTTGTGTTTCAATATAAATTATTTAACTATTTTTTCCAGCTCTAGTGAAATATGCCATTGGTATTTTGATAAGAATTGCATTGAATATATAGATTCCTTTGGATAGTATAGACATTTTAATGATGCTAATTCTATCTATCCAAGAGCATGGTATATACTTAAATTTATTTAGATCTTTAATTTCTTTTTTCAGTATCTTATAATTTTTGGAGTACAGGTCTTTTACCTTCTTGGTTAAATTTATTTTTAGGTATTTTTCTACCTTCTTTTCTACCTTTTATACTCTCTCATGTTTTTCAAAAATATACAATCTTTATTATATTTTTTCAATTGCCATTTAGTTCCCTTATACATCCCTACCCCAGCAATCACCACCCTGTTGTCCATGTCTCTGAGTTCATTTTCTTTTTTACTGTATCCCTCTACCTACTAACCTCCCTCCAACCTCACTATCTGTCATTCTGCTCTCCATCTAAGAGTCTGTCTTTGTTTTGTTTGTTAGTTCAATTTGTTCATTCGATTCCACATTTGCATAAAGTCATATTGTATTTGTCTTTCTCTAAAGAACTTATTTCACTTAGCATAATGTTCTCCAGATCTATCCATACTGTTGCAAAGAGACACATTCTTTTCCTTTTTATGGCCAAGTAGTATTCCATTGTGTAAATGTCCCAGAGTTGTTTTATCTACTCATCTACTGATGGACACTTGAGCTGCTTCCATATCTTGGCAATTGTAAATAACACTGCAATGAACATAGAGGTGTTTATGTTCTTCCAAATTAGTGTTTTGGGTTCCTTCTGATATATTCCCAGAAGTGGGATCACTGATTCAAAAAGCAGATCCACTTTCAATTTTTTGAGGTATCTCCATGCTGCTTGCCACACTGTGTGTACTAGTCTGCATTCCCATCAACAGTGCAAAAGGGTTCCCCTTTCTCCACATCCTTGACAGCACCTGTCGTTTCTTGATTTATTGATGATAGTCATTTTGACAGGTGTGAAATGGTACTTCATTGTGGTTTTCATTTGTATTTCTCTAGTGATTAGTGACATTGAGCATCTTTTCATATGTCTATTGGCCATCTGTATGTCCTCTTGGGAGAAGCATCTATTCAGGTCCTTCATCCTCTCTTAAAAGGGTTGTTTGTTGATTTGGTGTTGAATTTTGTAAGCCCTTTGTGAATTTTGGATGTTAACCCCTTAACAGATGTATAGGTGAATATGTTCTCCCATGATGTAGGTTATCTTTTTATTTTGCTCATGATTTCCTTTGCTTTGCAAAAATTTTTAGTTTGATGTAGTCCCACATGTTTATTTTTTCTTTAGTTTCCCCTGCCTGGGAAGATATATCTGATAAAAAATTTCTATGAACAATGTCTGAGATTTTGCTGCCTGTGTTTTCTTCTAGTATTTTTATGGTTTGGAGTCTAACATTTAAGTCTTTGATTCATTTTGAATTCATTCTTCTGTGTGGTGTAAGAAGGTGGCTAGTTTCCTTTTTCTGCATGCATCTGTCCGATTTTCCCAACACCATGTATTGAAGAAACTGTCTTTAGCTCATTGTATGTGCTTCCTCCCTCTGTTGAATATTAATTGAATATAAAGGTATGGGTTTGTTTCTGGGCTCTGTATTCTGTTCCATTGATCTGTATATCTGTTTTTATGCCAGTACCATGCTGTTTTGATTACTATGGCCTTGTAGTATAGTTCCATATTAGGTAGTGTGATTCCTCCAACTTTGTTCTTCTGTTTCAAGATTGCTTTTGCTATGCAGGGACTTTCATGGTTCCATATAAATTTTTGAAATACATGTTCTAGTGCTGTGAAATATGTCATTGGAATACTGATATGAATTGTATTGGATCTATAGATTGTTTTGGGTAGTATGAACATTTTAATGATGTTAATTCTTCCTATCCCTGAACATGGTATCTCATTTGTGTCTTCTTCAATTTCTTTCTTCAGTGTCTTACAATTTTCCAAGGACAGGTCTTTTACATCCTTAGTTAGGTTTATTCCTAGATATTATATTCTTTTTGAAGAAATTGTGAATGTGATTGTTTTCTTAATTTCCCTTTTGGTTAGTTCATTATTGCCATATAAACATGCAACTGATTTCTAGATATTAATTTTGTATCCTGCTTCTTTGCTAAATTCATTTATTAGTTCTGGTAGTTTCTTGGAGGAATCTGGACCTCCCTATGTACAGTATCATGTCATCTGCAAGTAAAGACCGTTTTACAACTTACTTTCCAATTTAGATGCCTTTAATTTCTTCTTCTTGTATGATTACTGTGGCTTGGACTTTCAGTGCTATTTTGAATATGCGAGGTGATGGTGGATATCCCTGTCTTGTTCCTGATCTTAAAGGGAATGCTTATAGTTTTTGCCCATTGAGTTTGATGCTGGCAGTGGGTTTGTCATATATGGCCTTTATTATGCTTAGGTATGTTCCCTCTATTAGCACTTTGATGAAAGTTTTTTAATCATAAATGGGTGCTGAATTTTATCAAAAGCTATTTCTGCACCTATTGATATAATCTTGTGGTTTTTATTCTTCCTTTTGTTTATGTGGTAAATCAAATTTATAGATTTGTGAACCTTGTACAACCTTGCATTCCCGGAATAAATCCTACTTGATCATGGTGTGTGATCTTTTTGAGGCACTGCTGTATTTGGTTTGCTAATATTTTGTTGAGGATTTGAGCTTCTATGTTCTTTATGATGTTGGCCTATAATTTTCTTTCTTTGTAGTTTCTTTATGTGGTTTTGGATTAGGATGATGCTGGTCTCATAAATGAGTTTGGGAGCCTTCCCTCCTCTTGAATTTTATGAAATTTAGAAGCACAGGTGTTAGTTCTCAGAATGTTTGGTATCATTCATCTGTGAAGCCATCTGGTCCAGGGCTTTTGTTTGTTGGGAGTTTTTCAATTACTGCTTTAATTTCATTGGGTGTAATCTGTCTATTCATATTCCATCACTCTACCTGATTTATTTTTGGAAGACTGTATATTTCTAGGAATTTATCCACTTTGTCCAAGTTGTCTAGTTGCTGGCATATAGTTGTTCATAATATTTTCTTACAATCCTTTGTATTTCTTTGGTGTCAATTGTTTTTTTTCCTCTTTCATTTATGATTTTATTATTTGGGTCCTTTCTCTCTTTTCTCTCTTTCTTTTTTTTTTTTTTGGATGAGTCTGGTTAAATTTTTGTCAATCTTGTTTATCTGTTCAGAGAACCAGCTATTGGATTCATTGATTTTTTGTATCATTTTTTAGAGCCTATTTTGCTTAATTCTGCTCTGATCTTAATTATTTCTTTCCTTCTACCCATATTGGGCTTTGTTGTTCTTTTTCAAGTTCCTTTAAGTGTGATGTTAGGTCATTTATTTGAGGTTCTTCTTTTTTGAGATAGGCCTGTAATACTCTGAATTTCTCTCTTAGGATTGGTTTTCAAGTGTCCCATTAATCTTGCATTGTTGTGTCCTCATTTTCACTTGTTTCAAGGTATCTTTTGATTTCTTTCTTGATCTTGTTGTTGGCTCATTTATTGTTTAATAACATGTTATTTAGCTTCCATGTCTTTGTGTGTTTTTCTCTGTTCTTCTGGTTTCATAGCCTTGTGGTCAGAGAACATGCTTGATATGATTTCAGTCTTCTTAAATTTATCGAGACTTGTTTTGTGTCATATCGTGTAGTCTATCCTAGAAAACATTCCATGTGCACTTGAAAAGTATGTATGTTCTGCCACTTTGGGGTAAAATGCTTGAAGTTATCAATTAAATCCATTTGATCTAGTGTGTCATTTAAGGCCACTATCTTCTTGTTGATTTTCTGCCTGGAAGATCTATCCATTGAAGTCAATGGGATGTTAAAATCCCCAACTATGACTGTATTTCTATCTATATCTACCTTTATATTCATCAAGATTTGCTTACATATGTAGGTGTTCCAATGTTGGTTGTGTAAATGTTCACTAGGGTTTTATCATCTTGATAGATTGTTCCCTTTATCATTATGTGGTGTCCTTCTTTGTCTCTTACTTTGTCTTGGTTTTAAAGTCTATTTTGTCAGATATAATTATTGCTACCCCAACTTCTTCTTTTCTTTTCCATTCGCATGAAATATCTTTTTCATCCCTTTACTTTTAGCCTGTGCGTATCTTTTGATCTGGGATGTGTCTCTTGGAGGCAACATGTATATAGGTGTTATTTTCTTATCCATTCAGCTACCCCTTATTTTTGGCTGGAGCATTTAAGCCATTTATAGTTAAGGTGATTATTGATAGATACATGTGTAGTGCCATTTTATTGTTCGACTGTTTTCCTCTGGTGGTTTTTTTTCGTTTCTCTTTTTTTTCTTCTTCTTCTTAAAGCAAGCCCTTTAACAGTTGTTGCAGTTCTAGTTTGGTATTAACAAACTCCTTTGCTTTTTCTTGTTTGGGAAGCTCCTTATTTCTCCAATTTTAAATGTCTTGCTGAGGAAAACAGTTTTATTTCTAGGCCCTTGCTTTTCATCACCTTGAATATTTCACACCACTCCCTTCTAGCCTAAAATGTTTCCGTTCAGTAATCAGATACCAGTCTAATTGGTGCTCCCTTGTAGGTAACTACCTGCTTTTCTCTTGTGGCTGTTAGGATTCTCTCCTTATCTTTAAGCCTTGCCATTTTAATTGTGATGTGTCTTGTTTTTGACCTCTTTGGGTCCAACTTGTTTAGGACTCTCTGGGCTACCTGGACTTCCTGAAAGGCTATTTCCTTTGACAGATTGGGGAAGTTTTCAGTCATTATTTTCAAATAGGTTCTCAATACCTTGCTCACTCTCTTTCTTTTTCTGTATTCTCATGATGCAAATGTTGTTATGCTTCATGTTATCCAAGATGTTTCCTAAGCTGTCCTCATTTTTTAAAATTCTTTTTTCTTTTTGCTGGTCTGCCTGATTGTTTTTTTCTACTTTTTCTTCCACGTCACTGATGTGATCCTCTGATTCATCTAACCTACTGTTTCTCCTTTGCAGTGTATTATTTATCTCAAATATTACATTCTTTATTTCTGACTGATTTTTTATGGTTTCTACGTCTTTTTTCATGCTGTTGAGTGTCCTTATGTCATTACTCTAAACTCTCTATCTCATAAATTGCTTACCTTTATTTCATCCACTTCTGGAAATTTCTCTTGCTCTTTCATTTTGCTTAATTTCTTTGTCTTCCCATTTTGGCTACTTTTTATTTTCCACTTTAGATGTTAAACTAATCAGCCAATAATCTACACAGAAGTTAATCTAATCAATCTATGATCAGCAGTCAGGTTTAAGCACCAGAGGCTGGGGCAGAGTAATTCCTATGAGCAGAGCTCTTTCTTTCCCTCAGGCTGTGCCACTTGGAGAGGACTGCTCTGCCTGAATGAGGTGGCTCTTACAGTATGTGGGATGACTCAGCACATGGATCCTAGAGGCTGTTTCCTCATTTATCTCTCCAGAGCCACCAACTGCAGTCTCTCCTCAAACATCTCTAGGCCACTCTGTTCTTCTGGAGTAAGTGACTGCCAACAAAATTTTGTGCTTTGGCCCTTTAAAGGGTTGTCTGCATCCAGCCAACTCTCCCTGGCTGACCGAACCCCTGCTGTTGTTCACATCTGGTTGTTACCTGGGTTCCTTTCCAGCTCTGGTTCTGTAGGTTGTGGAACCCACGTTGGGGTTTAGACCCCACACTCTCATGGGAACCCCCCAGCCACTTTAATATCCTTCTGGCACTTCAGCTGCCACCCATGGGAGCCTAGCCAGCCCTCTTGCATCTCCTCTGCACGCTCTACCATTTACATTGTGCTTTGTGTTTTCTATTGTCTGTCTGTGGTTGTAAGGCTTCTCTTGAGCTAGTGTAAGTTTGGTTATTCAAGATGATTTCTCTACAATCTAGTTGTAATTCCGGATTGGTCCTTGGAGGAGGTTAGTGTAGCTTCCACTTACTCCTCCATGATGGGATCCTATTCCTTTAGGTAATTTTATATGCAATTGTAAATGGGATAGTTTTCTTAGTTTCCATGTCTGATAGTTCATTATTGGTGTATAAAAATGCAGCTGAAAGCAGATATAAGAGGACTAAATGGTAATGGAAAAAATACAATAACAATTAAATTTAAAAGTACAACTGATTTCTGAATATTAATTTTCAGAAACCCTAGTTCTCTATACAGAGTATCAAGCCTTCTTCAAATAATGATGATTTTAATCCTTCATTTCCAATTTAGATGTCTTTTAGTTCTTCTGTTCTGATTGCTGTGCCCAGGTCTTCCAGTACTATATTGAATTAAAATGGTGATAGGAGATATCCCTATATTGTTCTTGATCTCAAGGGAAATAGTTTTAGCTTTTCCTCTTTGTGTATGACATTGGCTGTGGGTTTATCATATATGGCCTTTATTATGTTTAGATATGTTCCCTCTATTCCCAATTTGCTGAGTTTTTAAATTATTATTATTATTATTATTATTATAAATGGCTGCTGGTTTGATGGTAATGAACTCCTTTAGCTTTGTCTTGTGTAGGAAGTTCCTTATTTCACTTTCACTTTTAAATGATAGCCTTGCTGTGTAGAGTAGTCATGGTTTTAGGTCCTTGGTTTTCATGACTCTGAATATTTTTTGTGAATCCTTTCTGGACTAAACTGTTTCTCTCAAGAAATCAACTAATAGTCTTATGGAAGCTCCCTTGTAGGTAACTATTTGTCTTTTTATTGCTTTTAAGATTTTCTCCTTGTCATTAATCTTTGGCATCCTAATTATGATGAACTCTTTGAGTTTATCTCATTTGGGATTCGCTGAGCCTCCTGGACATGTGTCTTTTTTCCTCTCTGGATTACAAAAGCCTTCAGCTATTATCTCTTTAAATAGGTTCTCAATTCCTTCTAGTATTGCTATTATGCAGATGTTGTTATGCTTCATCTTGTCCCAGGAGTTCCTTAGACCATCCTAATTTTTAAAAAATTTTTTTCCTTTTTGCTGCTCTGATTGGGTGTTTTTTGTTACCTTGTCTTACAAATCAGTGATTTGATTCTCTGCTTCCTCTAGTCTGTTGTTGATTCCTTCTAGTGTAGTCTTTATTTCAATTATTATTTTCTTCATTTCTGACTGTTTCTTTTTTATGTTTTTTATGTCCTTTTTTTATGTCTACTATCTCTTTAAGTTCTTACTAAGTTCATCCATTCTTCCCCTAAGTTTCTTAAGCATCCTTAAAACCATTGTTTTGAACCTTGTATCTGGTAGCTTGCTTGCCTCCATTTCATTTACTTCATTTTCCAGGGGATTTCCCCTGTTCTTTCATTTGAGTTGTGTATCTTTGTCTCCCCATTTTGGCTGCCTTTCTGTATTTGCTTTTACATATTACGTAAATCTGCTATATCTCCAAGTCTTGGTGTGGTGACTTTATGTAGTAGGTGTCTTATAGGGCTCAATAGTACAGTCTCCCTGATGACCTGAGCTAAGTCCTCCAGGAATGTCCCTTGTGTGGGTTATGTGAATCCTCCTGTTGTGATTGAGTCTTGATGGTCATTGGCCCATCCATGGTTGGGGTTACTTCTCCAGCTGACTGTGAGAATCAGCCCTGACCACAGTGTATGAGATGCTGTGTGGAGCTCACCCCATAAAGTGAATTTTACCACAACAGGGTCTGGTTCCTGCCAAGATCTCCCTTTGCATGTGCTGCTTATAGAACTAATTGGGCCATCCTCTGATGTGGCCTGAAGCCCACCAGTGCATTGGTTTAGGGACCACTTCGGAGGGACTCTAGTATAGATCAATGTCAGGCGCTACCTATGACCAACCTGGGCTACCAGTTTGGAACTAAAAAGTTATCCAGTTTGTGGCTGCCTCTGTCTGGCCTGTATTTGCAGGGGGGGGGGGGGGGGCAAGTTGCACACCAAGGACAGTTTCCACCAGCACCAAGCCCAGGGGCAGATCAGCAAAAGGTCCATGGTTATTTAAGGTCCACCTCCACCTGCTAGCAACCTATTAAGTTCAGTCACTGAGAGAGCCTCTGGTGGTACATGAGTTGCATAAAATAGGTTCTCAGTGAGTCACCAGGTAGGGGCAAACGCTATTTACCAGATCGATACAGATTTAAACTCAGCTCCAGTGCTGGGTCTGAGGCCATTTAGCAACAGTCTCCATGTACACCAAGGCCCCACCACCACCCACTAGGTGCCCACAGATGTACGTCCTTGATTTTCATCACTTTAAATATTTTGTGCCAATTACTTCTCACTTGCAGAGTTTCTTTTGATAAATTAGCTGACAGTCTTGCAAGAGCTACCTTGTGTGTAACTGCTTTTCTCTTGCTGCTTCTAAGATTCTCTCTTCATCTTTGACCTTTGGCATTATAATTTTGATGTGTTTTGGTGTGCGCCCCTTTTGGTTTATCTTGTTTGGGACTCTGCACTTCCTGAACTTGTATGACTATTTTCTCTGCCAGATTAGGGAATTTTTTAGTCATTATTTCTTCAAATCCTTTGTTCTATTTCTCTCTTTTCTTTCTGGTACACCTATAAAGCAAATGTTGTTATGCTTGATGTTGTCCCACAGGTCCCTTAAACTATCCTCATATTTTAATTTCTTTTTTCATTGCCCATGTCCATTCCTTTTGCCTGTGGGGGTGGGGAGTATAAGGGGACTAAAAGGTAATGAAAAAACATACAATAAAGATTAAATTAAAAATTCTTTTTTCATTTTGTAGCTCTGATTGGTTGTTTTCTGCTACCTTGTACTCCAAATTACTGATTCTATTCTCTGCTTTATCTAGTCTGCTGTTGATTCCCTCTACTGTATTCTTCATTTCAGTTATATTTCTCATTTCTGACTGGTTATTTTTATGGTTTCTATCTTCTTTTTTACGTTTCATATCCCTTTGTTGAAGTTCTCACTGAGGTAATATTTTTCTCTACTAAACTCACTGAGTATCCTTATAATCAGTGTTTTGAACTCTGTATCTGGTAGATTTCTTGTCTTCATTTCATTTAGTTTTTTCCCCCTGGAGTTTTACCCTATTCTTTCTTTTAAGATATTTTTCTTTGTATCTTCATTTTGGCTGCTTCCTCTGTTTGATTCTACATATTAGATAGATCTACTATACCTCCAGTCATGGCACTTATATAGAAGGAGTCCTATGGGGCATAGTGGCATAATCTTCCTGTTTATCTGAGCCATATGCTCCAGAGTGTTCCTTGTGTAGTTTTGTGTGATGCTTGTAGTTGAGACTTGATTGGTGTTAGCACATTAGTGGATGGGACTGACCCACAGGCTAACTGGCTGTGAGGACTGGCCGTGAGGACTGGCCATGACTACAGCAGATAAGCTGTTGTGCAGGGACTGACCCCATGGAGGGGGATTCACTTTAGTGGAGCTATGGTGCAGGCCAAGTCCATCCTTTGGTTGTACCACTTATGGCATAACTAGACAGTGCTCTGGTGGGGTCTGAAGCTGGCCACCAAGGGAGTTGGTTCTGAGGGCTCTTGAGAGGGACTTCTGTGCAGGCCAAGATCAGCAGCTGCCTTTGGCCTAGGACCACCTGGTAGGAACTACAATGTGATCTGTGGTGGGTAGCTTCCTATGCTGGGCTTGGAAGCACTTGGGAGTTGTGCTGTGAACTGAAGCCAGCTGCCAGAAGTGCTGAGCTTTGGGCCACTTAACAAGAAGTACAGGGCACGCTGAGGCCAACGACTGCTTGTGTGGGGTTTATGAACCTGTGAGATTTTAGGAAAGTCCAAAGCATGGACCAAGGCTAGCTGCTTGTGTGGATTATCCTCTGAAATAGGTTTGGACCAGGCATGTGAATTGGGTTGTAAAAGGTCTTGAAGTATCGCCAGGGTGGGTGAGAGCAGTATTAGCCAAGTTAGTGGAGACTTAGATTTGGCCCCTGCCTGAAGGCTGAGGGGGGAAAGGGCTCAACAAAGGACCAATGTCACCTTCCAGCAACTGTAGTTTCTAAAAGAGCATCCCTGCCAGTCCTCACACTGAAGACAGAAAATCAGTCTTTCCCCATATGTCCCTGGCACCCTTTGAGCTGCTGTACCTCCTCTGGAGCTTAGGATGAGTGTTTGTGATTAAGTGAGTCTGTGTTCCAACCCTTGAAGAGATCACTTGGGTCTACAGCAGCCCTCCATCTCACCAGAGCTAAGTCCCTACTGATTTTCACAGCTAGCTGTTGTGGGGATTCATCTTCCCAGCACTGGTGCTCCTGGCTGGGGATCCCAGTGTGGACCTCTGCAGCTGAGGTGATCCTCCCTGTTCTTAACCACCACACATCAGTGTGGGCCAGCCCATTGCACATTTCTGCCCACTTGGAATATTTCAAGGTTACCTAAATCTGTTATGCATATATGAATGACAAGCCTGTAGATAATTTTTATAAGTTACTTGAGCCAAATAGAAGATATGTCTGGAAGCAAGATCTCAACAGACTGAGAAAAATGCTTCCAAGAAATGACAGTTTGCAGCTTCCTCTATGTATTTGGAATTAAGAGGAGAATGTAAGGAACATTATGTGAAGCTAGCAGACAGAAAGGAAGGGATTGAAATACTGGATAGTTAACAGGACTGTATGTTCTCATGAGGGTGATCATGCTTCAGAAGGAGATGTCTGAAAAGAGGCATTTCAAAAGTGTGCCAACTTAGGTGCACAGAAACAATGAACAGGGCTCGCTTAAGGCAAAGATATCTTTTTACTAGAGAAGTTACGTGCCTGGACACGACTGCCCAAATCAGTCTGTGAGGTTACTTTCCACAAAACCACTTTTCTGTCTACTCATCCTTTCTTACCAATACACATTTTTATATTACTAAAATTATGGAGTTGGCGCATTACTTTAAAATCACTATACAATATTTGTATTTCTTCATCATCTCAAAAATGACTATTTACTTAGCTATTCATCATGTTGACCCATAATATATTTCATTTAAACATTTAGATTATTTCAGTTTGGTACTCAGAAAAAAAACTGCCAAGCACATTTTTGTGTCATTTCCTTGACAATTCTGTAAAAAATATACCCTTTATGTTAATGTATATATGTCAAAAGACTATATCTAATTAAGTAGTTTAATATGCTTTGTTCCCAAATTTTAGTATAAGACTTAGGATTTATTAAAAATCAGACTCATATTCCCCTTTTTTTATTCATGGCACTGACAAAGGATAATAGAAGTGCATAAGTTTTTTTTTTTACTCTGCCAAAAAGATCATTATTTAGTTTCTAACTTAAATGTCTTCTCTCTACAAAGCCTCCACTGAGTCCTTCAGTCAGGTGCCCTCCTTTGGAAATAGATGGTATGACTTGTTTTCTCTCTGTAGACTGTAAGCTCTCTTTTAAGGATAATCATTGTAGCTGGTATTTACTGAAGATTGTCTTATCTGTCAGTTTTCCTAATAGGTGCTTTAAAGGGCTTGATGCATCTGTTCAACAACTCTTTCAAATGGTACTATTATTCTGTCATTTTTCAAATAAAGGAGCTAACAGCAAATTTGCACAACTAGTAAGCATAGGGACTTCCCTGAATCCAACGCCATATCATAAGCATTGCCCCATATGCTTTTTGGCAGAGGTAGAGGCTCTCTGTTATTCTCATTGCCACACCACTGTACCAAACTGAATGCCAGTAACGGGGAGGTGCCCAGGCGATGCTGATAGGTATTGAGTAAAGCAGAAATGGCAAAGTCATGACCATCTTTCTGTGACTGATTGATGTCTGACTTCTCTACAATGAAGAAGAGGAGAGAGCTGGAGCAAACACATTCCTCTGGCTTATAGTTCTCTCAGTCCTATGTCATTTGTGCTTCTCCCTTACTCTTCCTTCTTTCTACCTGCAACATGTGGATTAGAAATTGGGGATTAATGCACACAAAGGCAAAACAGAGGATTGAAAGAGAATAAATATGGAATCCAGGAAAAAGGGACAGAGAGATTAAAATTTATGTGTAAAAAAATAGTTAATCAAAGATATCAAGCTCTTATCTCTAATTAGCATATTGCAAACAAAATCTAGGTTTGAGTGCTGGTTCAGTGCCCTTTTCTTTCTGATTTGATATGGTTTGGGAATAAGCTGATGGGTGTGGCTTAAAGAACCCAGATAACATGTGTAGAACTGGGCATTACATAAGCAACAAAATATTTGTGCAGCATAACTGCTGTATCTACTTGAGCAGGAAATAGTCTGCAAGAATTCAGTCTGCTGGCCTGCAGAGAGAACAGAATCATGAGCACAGCAGGAAAAGTAAGCAATTTTCTTTTTACTTTTGAAAATATAATCTCCTTATATAATACACAAAGAGCTATAGTATTTAATGAATAATTTAAGCTATATTTAAATTAGAAACAATATATACTGAAATATAGAATGCACACTTTATTATGCAATGTATGTTGAACTATAATTGAATATGCTGTTCCTAAATATCATTAACAACAATGTATAGAATCTGTACCTATTAAAGTCTTTATTTTCTATTTAAATAAATGTTCAGTAGTTACAGCTAATCATGAGTAATTTGAAAACCTAAAGTTAGAAATATTTTTAAAGGATTTATCTCTATATTAAGAACCTAAGCTTAAATGTTCTTCTTAGTTATCATCTTCTTTTTATGAACACAGGAGTTATCATCTTCTTTTTATGAAATTTTTAAGTTAAGTCTGATAAAACTTTTATTGATCTCAAAGCATTAGAATCATTAAGGTCAAGCAAGCCAACATCAACATGTAAATTCTGATTTAAAAGTGTCTGATTATGGCTCAACCCATGAAATTTCCACAGAAATCCTGAGTTCTGAGCACAAAAGAGTAAACCAAATGTATTCATGAGAACAATAAATGATAAGCACTCAATCCTCCCACCTCTGGTGCAACATCAGGCTTTCAGCTTTGTGGTAGGACTCCAGTTATATTTAGTCTTCCTGTGTTGTAGTTTCCTCAAATGCCAAACAGAAATCATAATAATGCCTATGTCATAAGACAGTTTTGAGAACTTAACAAATTAATACTTCTTAGCACTTAGGATAGTACCTGGTACATGGAAATAATTCAATAAATGTTAGTCACTGCTTTTTTATTTAAACTTTGGTTAATCTTTTATGACCATGGGATGGTGAAAAGATAACTTTGGATTGACCTTCATTCTCTGGACAGCCTACTTTGTGACTGTAAAAATTAGTTACTAGTCAAGATAGGCTCAACTTTGTCATCTGAAAAATAAACCAATAAGTTAATAATTTCATCCTGTGGGGTTTAAAGATCAAGCAGGTAACTCATTCAGCACAGGTCACAGTGTGCCCGCCCATTATATTAAACACCCAATAATCAGGACCTGTGTACTATTAGTGTATTATTTCTAAGTAGTCTCATGTTTACTGTGACATTGACTATCACAAACACTCAGGAAAGTGGGAGAATTGACATATAAACAAGAAAATAAAATGTCAAAAGGATAAATCTCAATTGAATTTTAAATGATGTTTACAGTTATTAATTATAAATTCATAATTATAATTATTAATGAATTGTCTGTCTAGAAAAAAAACTCCCAAATGTATAAGCTTTGCAACCATGAAGACAAGTTCCATATTACCTTCTCAAGTACTAAAAATACATGTTCAATCTTAATTTTGAAGAATATTTATGGATAGCCTATGCTAGCTAAAACATCAAACACACAGTTGTTCTATTTTTAAATATATATGTGTGTATATGTGGGTAAAAGTGTGTGTGTGTAGCTATAACTTTTGCAATTTTTGGCTCACATCTAATCTGGAAAGAATAGCTACACATAAATTAGATAAGAAAACCAAGTGGCCAAAACTCATTTTCAAATGAGTGATGCAAACAGGTAGCATACAGAAATAGAGGGGAGAGAAAAAAATCAAAGAAAGGCAAATAGAGAAAAGAGAAATCCAATGCAGGGAGGCAAGTATGTACTGGAATCAAAGTCACATTGTTCTGGGCTTAAGTGGAAAAAATTGAGCAAGAGAGCAGTAGCTTTCATGTGAACAGACAGTGAATCTGTGAACCAAAAAAAATGTGATTTAAAAACTTTATGTACAAGCCAAGAGTTGTGGGTAAACAACCGATTTCAGTACTGCATTAGGAAATATCAGGAATAAATAACCCTTGGAAAAAGAAACAATATAAGGATGGCCTAAAAGAATATATTCTATTTTATTTTAGTGTCTCATAGTTAATTCTTACATAATTATTTTACACATTTTAGAGGTATTTATTTTCATTTTGCAAATCAGAGGTTGTTCATTTCTATATAACATTTGTTAGGTTCCAGACATGGGGCTAGATGTTGCACATAAAAAGATGAAAGTCACAATCCCTGACTTCAAGAATGGGGGAACACGGGTATCATCTTTCTGTTCCATTTGCAGGTGATAAAATGCAAAGCAGCTGTGCTATGGGAGCTAAAGAAACCCTTTTCCATTGAGGAGGTGGAGGTAGCACCCCCAAAGGCTCATGAAGTTCGTATAAAGGTGAAATATTTTTTCACTTCTATTTAATTTTAGGATTAAAAAACTCAGAGAATAGTTATACAAATAACCAAAAATTCATTAAGAGGTGCCTTTTATATGGTAATCCAAACAGTGGAATTACATTTCCTGTCAAGGAAAGACATAAATACAAATTGTTACATTTTAAAAAAGAGAAGAAAGAATATATATGGTATAATCCTAATGTCTACCTAAATAAAAAGGTAAACTGAGTCAAACTCAAAATGGTCAAAAAGATAAATTTATTCAAAAATAACAGGAATTGCGCTCTGGCTGGCATAGCTCAGTGGACTGAGAGCGGGCTGTGAACCAAAGCATGTGCAGGTTCGATTTCCAGTCAGGGCACATGCCTGGGTTGCAGGCCATGACCCCCAGCAACCGCACATTGATGTTTCTCTCTCTCTCTCTATCTCCCTCCCTTCCCTCTCTAAAAATAAATAAATAAAATCTTTAAAAATAACAAGAATTGCAATTGAGAATGTGCAAATTGTAGCAAGCTATAGGTCAGTTCATTCAAAATTTGGGGTAGCATGTACTTAATGGCAAGAAATTTAAAGATGGGAGAGTTCAGTTATGGTCTGTTAAAAATGTATATATTTGTTATGATGGCATCTTCTATTGTTTTTATTATATAATGTTCCTTTATTGTTGTTTAATTAATTTGGGCCTTGAATTTTGCTTAATCTGATGATAATATTGCAGCAATGTATTCTTTTGTTTTTATTTCATTAATGTTTTTCACCTTTAAAACAAAAACAAATGGAGACAAGCTTTGAAAATTCCCCATGAAGACAAAACCAGTATAATCATGTTTCTGAAAAACATGAGCAAAATTCCCCAAGGTTGGTCTGAGGCAACCCCTAGCCAACTCTTTATTATTTAGGAAAATTATAATATTACCAGTTTTCTATAAATCAGACATTTAAGGAAATTGGTCTCTCAGTCCTTGTGTTTTGTTTTCGTGATGGGACAAGCACGAGATTTTCCATTTTATATCCAATAGTTCCATTTTAGGTTGAAGTTCTTTCACACTAATAAAATAAAAAAAGGATTGATATGTTTATATAGAAAAAGGGGAAAAGGAATATGAAGAGATATAGATAGATGATAGATTTTAAAATCAGTTAGCATTAGACGGTAGAACTTAACTGATTTAATTTTCTTGGTGGTAATCTGCAATTTGTACTTCGATTAAAAAAGTATGCATTCTTGTCAATTATATGAGACTTAAACATTTCAGAAATAATTATTTCAGATTATCCTGAAGTGCTTAAGGCAGGAAAAAAAGTATCAGAGAGTTTTAGACTGAATAATCTTGAGACAAACAGAATCTTTTGTATTTGGGAAGAGTAGGGATTATTAGCAAAATCCTTGAAAATTCTTCACAAGTGCAACTTCAGGAAATTGGTTTCGTTAAGTCCATCTGAAGACCGTTAGTTCTTCTGAATCTATCTTTCCTTTACCCACGTAGATGGTGGCCACAGGACTGTGTCGATCAGACGACCACGTGGTTAGTGGAAACTTTGTCACTCCTCTTCCTGTGATCTTAGGCCATGAGGCAGCTGGCATTGTGGAGAGCATTGGAGAAGGGGTGACTACAGTAAAACCAGGTATGGAATTCACACTTGGAGAATGTACCTTTGTTCAGGACCCCAAGATCATCCAACCTGGATGATGAAACTGAAGCAGTGCAAGATGAAAGACCTCGCTGAGGATGCAGCAGAGCTGGGACTTAAAGAGAGGTGTCTTCCTCTTCTTCCTGCCTCAGGCGTGTGTGCATTTATGCACTCATGCATACTCTCCTTCAGCAAGCATTTGCTGAGTATCTGCTAGATGTCAAGCACCTAACCATACAAAAGAGACCCACTGCCTGACAGTGTTCACAACCAAGTAACCCATTTTAGTGTTGCTTAGAACTGTCTTTTCTCAAGTCCAAGAAGAAATATAAATAGAACAAGGGAAAACGCTTTAGTCTATGTTCTGGACCTATAGATCAGTGAATGGAAACTGTTTTTTTCTGACTTCACAGAATAGGGACCTTGAGGCTCTGACTGAATCAACATAATCTCCTCTCAGGTGGGATGTAGAACTTGGTTACCAATTATCTCTTCCAGTGTGACCTCTCTTCTTGAACACAGAATGAAACAGACTGTTTGGAAGGAAAAGAGAGACCTACCATCCTGCATAAACCATATCTGTTTAATTACACTTAACAATCATTACAAAGTACTAATTTATCTTTAATACTTATTTTGTCTTCATTTTATTGTACATTATCTATATTGTACATTAATATAGATAAATACTTTTAGAGATAAAGAGTGAATAAATACACCTGGCTGGCATAGCTCAGTGGATTGAGCGCGGGCTGGGAACCAAAGTGTCCCAGGTTCGATTCCCAGCCAGGGTACATGCCTGGGTTGCAGGCCATAAACCCCAGCAACCGCACATTGATGTTTCTCTCTCTCTCTCTCTCTATCTCCCTCCCTTCCCTCTCTAAAAAAAATTAAATAAAATCTTTAAAAAAAAATTTAAAAAAGAGTGAATAAATACAAAATGTTCATGCTGTCATCTCTATATAAAGTTTATCTATCAAATGTATACACAAAAATGGCCCAACCATTTTTATAGGTTTTGTGGTTGAGTAGAATAGATAATTTAAAATAAAAATTATATTTAATTCTAAAAAAAATCACTGTAACCAGTAAATTCAGTCTCCCCCATTATCAAATACTTAATTAACCTATGGACAGAAAATATTAAAATAAATGGTTTTATTTGAGTTTTAGTTCTTAGTATTTCCTTTAGTTAGAAATAAATTAATAATAAACAACACCCTTATTTTTCACCATGCCTCCCTCCATCACAGCAGGGAAATAAATAATTTAGCTAAAAACATTTGAAAGTCAGTTCTTATCCTAAAAGAAAGTTCCTAACTATTTATTGAGGGTTGAGATTTTCAAAGAAATTTCTTGAATTCTTTTTTCCATTATTTTTATTTTTTCTTTAAAAAAACTAAAATTTTAAAAAATAAGCACTCATTTTATAGTAAAAATAAACAGTCACTTTGAAAAACAAAGAAATGTTTGTCAAAATCCTCACTTTTACTGTATCCCAAACTATTACAAAATACTCACTGACCCCAACAACTAATGAAACTATGGCAGGCTCTCACAACTAAAATTTATGGATACTTACAATAAAAATATTTAAGGTTTGATTATTAATGTTAAATGAGATACGTATAAAACCATGAAGAGAAAAAAGCACGGGATAAAAGATAACTATTAATGCATTAAAAACATTTGAAAATCCATGTTGTTTCCTACGTGCGCATTTCCTTTTGAGCAATCTGCAGGCACACATAAACCCCAACCAATCACAATGCTGCCAGGCAATGACCAATGACATCGTGGTAACCAGATCGTATTTCTTAGACCCTATTCAAAGACAACCACCTCTAATACACACCCTTTAGCTTTAGGTTCTTGCTATATTAACTCCTGGGCAGAGATTTCATAAGAATTTGTTTTATTTCCCTCCAGGTGATAAAGTCATCCCACTCTTTGTTCCCCAGTGTGGGAAATGCAGTGCTTGTAAACACCCAGAAGGCAACTTCTGCTTGAAAAATGAGTAAGTTTCTGATATTCTTTTCACATAGCCAATGAATTTACACCTTGGTTATGCTCCTGTCTCATGCTTTGTGTGTCTGTGTGTTGCACTGGCCAGTTTAGTCATGCCTCGTGGGACTATGCAGGATGGTACCAGCAGGTTCACCTGCCGAGGAAAGACCATCAACCACTACATTGGCACCAGCACCTTCTCCCAGTACACAGTGGTGGATGAGATCTCAGTGGCCAAGATTGATGCAGCCTCCCCACTAGAGAAAGTCTGTCTCATTGGCTGTGGATTCACTACTGGTTATGGATCTGCAGTCAAAGTTGCCAAGGTGGGAATGAACAATGGATGATAAAACCAGTTGCGCTTGGACAGTCAGGAACCAAAGGAAAGTGCTTCTTTTAATTGTTCAAGTACAGTAGTCTCCGTTTTCCTGCCACCACAGGAAAGTGGTTTCTCACAGCAATTAGAGATAATTCTTCATAGATTTACTGGTAGCTAGTCCCCCCACCCCGGCTACCACAATAACATTAATATACTCCATAGAATTTAAGTTGCTGATTATGAGTAAAAAAATGTCTTCAGGGAGAATTAAGAGCATATCCTAGAAAATGTATCTGTTTAGAACAAGTGAAAAGCTTTTGATAATTAGTGAAGAAAAAGTAAAGGTGCTATTTTCAATCATTATTTGTCTATATTTGTTCTTTATGAGATTACTAAATTTTTGAGGTGGGACCTCATTTAGTCATTCTTTCTCTGATCAGACAGCACAAACATAACACCAGGCACAGTAGGTTCTGCTAGTATTTGAGGCAGCAAAAGTAAATGAAATGAAAGAGTTGCCTTTGAGGAGAATCTAGTCCATGAATCGTCTACTCCCAGAATTAGGATTAACAGTAGATTCCAAAGCCTTACCTGCTACACCTTTAGACCAAGCAGCATGAACATACCTGCTTTGTAGATCGCTATGAGGAAAGCAATGAAGTTTCAGTAATGCATTTTGTATTTATTCCACTCACTAGGGGATTTCACTGCTGCTTCTCCTCCCCTGACATGATCACGCACACACACACCCAGAGGTGGTAGGTTTGAGAAATTCTTTAAGGTCCCTCCCCTCGTCCCAAAGGTTTGAAAATCTAGGAGGCCCAGTTACATAAAAATATTTGCCCCAAATCTTATGGCAGGTTTGAATGAGAGCTGTGACTAGCATCTTTCTCAAAATCTTAATCTTAAACCATAATATATTATTACTACATTTTAAAATTATAATCACAAGCCCCATGTTTTTCTAAGTAAAGTAAAAAGTGATGATATGTCCCAGAGAATGATTGATTACTAGGGACAGGAGGAATATTTTACCCACACTGAAGGCTGACTCCTAAAGCAGACTAGATATATTAAACAGTCCTTAGCTGATTTCAACAACTGACAGCACGTTTTTCAAATTCTGTGACTCTAGCACTAAATCCCTTGTGCAATTACATCATCTGTTTGAGCAGATGGTCTAACTGAGCCTACACACAGTGCAGAAGCCGAGAGCACTCATAATAATGAAGTTCAACCATTATTAAAATGTAGAGCAACTTTTTACTGAATTATTGTTCATTAGTATATTTTTAAAAAGCAAGGATAAAGACCCACTAAGATTACACTGGTCTCAAGTGGTATTATCTTAAAGTTTCCAGTTAAATTTCCCCAGTTGTTAGATTTGGTTTTAAGCTAAGAATAACTTCTCTGCCTCACAGCTAATTTCTGCTCTTATTATACTGGTAATGACTACTGAAAGTTAATGAACCAAGGAGTTAATCATTGAGGGTTTGGTTAGATTAATTTTAGCCTCCTGGAATACCTTTTCCATTTATTTAATTTCCCCAAAATTGCTTTTTGTATGTACAATTTACTGAAGCCTGTTAATGGATTTCAGCCACTAGATTCTCTATAAGATAGGAGTCATTGGCATTTAGAGCTCCAAGATCCTCTAGTCCCCAGCTCCCAGCCTGGGCTTCCCATTGGAGTCACTTGGGAACTCTGTCCTACCTGCAGAGATATAATTGGCTATGGGCTGTAACCTGGGCACTGAGAAGTTTTAAAGCTCCCTAGGTGATTCTAATGTCTGCAAAGTTTGAGAACCGCTGATCTAGTTCAAAGCCCTCAATTTAAACGTGAACCAACAGAAGCCAAAAGAGGTGTGACAGCAGGTTGGACAGAAGAGTCTGAATAGTACTGATAATGGATAAGATATGGCACTTCATACAGCTTAGACACTTTCCAACAATCATTACTTAATCTATTTTCACATTTTCTGAAACACAGGTCACCCCAGGCTCCACCTGTGCGGTGTTTGGCCTTGGAGGAGTCGGCCTGTCTGTGATCATGGGCTGCAAAGTGGCTGGAGCGGCCAGGATCATTGGGGTGGACATCAACAAAGGTAAATTTGAGAAGGCAAAGGAAGTGGGTGCCACTGAGTGCATCAGCCCGCAGGACTTCAAGAAACCCATCCATGAGGTGCTGAAGGAAATGACCAATGGAGGTGTGGATTTTTCATTTGAAGTTGTTGGTCTACTTGACACCATGGTATGTACTGTGAAATGCTTTGAAATGTGTGTCTCCACATTCTGGAGCATGTTTTAGGCAGCAGAATATAGATATTATATGTGCAGAATATTTTTAAAACTGTGAATGGTGATTTTATATCTCCTATTTGATACCTGGATTGTTTAATTTATTATTATAAGTTTCACTCTGTCAGCTAAGCAAACTACTTCCCCTTTAGAGAGGGAAGACAGGTATTTTTATTAAGACATTTAAAATTTCTTTGTTAATTTTTAGTTAAAAAATTCAAACTCAAGTAAATATAAACAATACAAATTCTCTTTCCAAATTGGCAAGCCATTATCAATTATCATGCAGAAGACATCTCCAGCTATATTTCTTCCAGCTTCTCATGTGGAATTGGATTGTTACTTTAATTGAAGACACTAAATATCTGATAGCCACATGTTCTGAGCTCACCTGGTTTTCCAAATGTCATACTCCGTAATCAAAGGACTAATCATTATGTATATTGCTGAGGATCCTGAAATTTTTTTCCTGCTACAGAAATATTTAAAACACTGACTGGGGCAGAGAGGCTCTCTTTTGAAGTTCTAGAATAATAGGTATAATTTAAAGTAAAATCAACATATATTTTGGGGAAGTAAAGGCACATTTCAAACATGTTCACTTCAGTCCAATAGGTATGTTCAATTGTACTCATCATCATTACTTATCAGGGCAGTGTAAATCAAATGAGAAACTACAATGAGAAAACACCTCATCACTCCTATTAAGCTGGTTGCTATCCAAAGGCCCAAGAAATGGTCTTGGCAAGGTTGTTGTGCACAGTTGGAGGGGACATAAATTGGCTCAACCATTACAAAAATAAGTATAGAAGGTCCCTAAAAATTTAAAATAGAACTACCATATGATCTAGCAATTCTACTTCTAAGTGTATATCCAAATAAAATGAAATCACTACCTCAAATAGCTATGTGCACCCGTATGTTTACTGAAGCATTATTCACAATAGCCAAGATGTAGAAACAAGCTGAGTATCTATCAACTGATGACTGAATAAAGAAATTGTGATATGTGTCTGGTGGAATATTATTCAGCCATGACATCAGAAAAATCCTGCCATTTGCAACAATATAAATAAATCTAGGGGACATTATGCTAAGTAAAATAAGCCAGACAAATAGACAAATACTTTGTGATCTCCCTTGTATGTGAAGTCTAATAAAGCTGAAGTCTTAGAACCATTGAGTACAATGGTGGTTGCCAGGACTGGGGTTGGGGTAAGAAATGGGGGGATGTTGGTAAAAGGATACAAACTTTCAGTTATAAAATGAGAAAATTCTGAAAATCTAATGTACAGCAGGATGATTATGGTCACTAATACTGTATTCTATACTTCAAGTTTACTAAGGGAATAGATCTTAAGTGTTCTCACCAAAAAAGAAAAGAAAAGAAAAGAAAAGAAAAGAAAAGAAAAGAAAAGAAAAGAAAAGAAAAGAAAAGAAAATGGTAACCATGTGAGGGATGTGTTAATTTGACTGTAATAATCACTTCATATTGCATATGTATATTAAATCATTACATAGTATACCCTAAAGAAACACATTGCATAACTTGATCATATACAATTTTTATTTGGTAATTGTACCTCATCAAAGCTGGATAAATACATAAATCAGAAAAAGTGTCCATTTTAGAAATGGACAGTAGTATATGGAACCATTAAAAAGGAAGACCATCAAGTGGACCAGAGACAAACTGTGATGATGTAATTACCTTATATCTCGGTCACCATCAAAACACCTGGTTCAAAGTACTGAGTTCAAAATATCTACTTAATAAACAAATTAGTTAACCAACTCAGATTGCCTGTGAGTCATGTGATGACAAAATATTACTTGTATTTAAAGAATCAGACTTTTTACAGGTTTGTTTGTAATGATGTTCCCCTCTTCATTACTTTATAAGAAAGAATCATATGTACACAAATTCATTCATCCATGTCTTATTCAAAACATATTTTCTGTTTTTTTTCTAAAACCACAGCACTATCCTAGGCATAATGGGGAATGAAGATTCCACAGACATAATCTCTTCCCTCCACATGTTCACAATCTAGCTAGATCAGTATTACATGATACTGTAGATCGTGAGTGAGGACTATCAGAGAACTCACTTTAATGATGCCAAATATTAATTTTATCCCAGGTGGCTGCCTTGTTATGCTGTCAAGATGCATATGGTGTCAGTGTCATTGTAGGATTACCTCCTGGTTCCCAAAATCTCTCCATGAACCCCATGTTACTACTGAGTGGGCGTACCTGGAAAGGAGCGACTTTTGGTGGTATGTGTTTAGGTTCAAGGGCTGAATTTTTTTTAACTTCAGTACTTCTTCCCTTTATCAAGTGCCAAAGCCAGGCTTTAAAAATCAACATGGTTAAAATAAATGTAAAATCCTTTGCATCATAGGCTTCAAATCAACTACATGTGGAACTAATTCACAAGTTCCCAAGATAGATTTTTCTGGTGTCCCCATAAACTAGGGTCTTTCATCGCCTCTTCTTTTTACACATGTGACTCCACAAGGCACTGACTATACCTACTAGGACCCAGGAAATCCAGAGCAATCATTCATATCTGCTTTCATTACCCATATTTAGACAATTGCACAATTTGCTCCTTGACTTCGGAAATAACCATCCATACTATAATTTCTCTGTGAAAGGGCTAATAGCTAAGGACCCTTGTTTATCTAGGCAAATTTTTAAGTAAAAAAAAAAGTCTAACCACTGCTAGAGGATATTGAAGTACTCTGTCTCTTATTAACCTCAGTAATATGAGTAGAACTTTCATTTTAATTCTGTTCAGAAAGTCTCCTCTCCAATTTCTTACCCCTAGCTGCATCTAACAATGGTGTCATTTTCTTTTCAGGTTTTAAGAGTAAAGATTCTGTCCCCAAACTTGTGGCTGATTTTATGGCTAAGAAATTTTCACTGGACCCATTAATAACCCAGGTTTTACCTTTTGAAAAAATAAATGAAGGATATGAAATGCTTCGCTCTGGAAAGAGGTAGTTTTTAAGTTTCCTTTTAGAGTGGGGTTTTGGTTAACAGAAAAAAGGTGAAAATAGGAGAAAAGCATTGGAGTGCCTTGGTTTTCCATTACTAATTCAGTCTTTGCATGCAAGATCATATTGTAAGAAACTAGGAATAATAGCTTTGCATTTCCAGTTCTGCTGAAATGAAATTACATATGTTAATTATGGTGAATCCAAATTATAAAAGGCACTGATCTTTAGTTACAAGAGAACATTCACCCTTGCAAGGAAAAAACTCAGAGTCTCACAGTCATAATCATAACATGCTGCTCCTACAGCCTCTGCCTGGCCACCTAAAAAGATTGACCATTAATGACTGTAAATGTAAATTATATATGGGAGCAGGTGGAGCTACATTGGGATTGTTTTCTATGCAGATATCACAATAAGTTTTTTAAAAAACTATTATCTCTTTTTTTAATTTACCAAAAATTTTTCACAAATAAAAATGGTGGTAAAGGAGAATGCTGTTGTAAATGTTTAAGTCTTAATTTTCTTCATAGCTTAGCAAAACAAGCCAATTTCGCTTCATACCCCTAAAGTTTAACTCTAAAACCACCTACAAAGAAAAAAATTGTTGTTTGCATTATGGATGAGGCACAACTAGCAACAGGCAGTTATACCTAACTTCTACCTTCTAGTTTCAGAGCCCAAGCTTTTTCTACTACTTCATACTTCTCATGAGGTTTTCAATTTTAAGTTGAAAGTTTAATTATTTCTTAAGTACCCCCACACATAACATATTATACTAGACATTTCATCTGATAAATATTATTGAAGAGGGTAAGAAACTAGCATCACAGAGCATCAGATTACATCCTTTCTAGAAAGCAATTTGGTAATTTGTATCAGAGAAAAAAAAACCTGAGATGCTTTGTCCTAGGAATTCTATTTCTGGGACTCTATTCTACAAAAATAATCAGATAATGCAAATATCTCTATTTAAGCATAGTCATCTATAATATAGAAAATTGGAAATATCCTAAAAGTCCCACAATAAGGGATGGTTTCAAGGGCTTCCAACACATACTAGAAATCAAAGAAGCCATTAAAAAGAAATGGTTTCATAACACAATTTCAGGTTATAGAATAGAGAATATAAACTTATACGTAAAATAGGATCCCAAGTTCTCAACAAGCACAATAAAAAATGTAAATATGTCTAGAAAAAAAAGTTGATCAAAATGCAAGAAAATATTAACACTGATTATCTCTTAGTTGTGGGATAACAGGCTATTTTAATTATATTTACTCTGTCCTTTAGCTTCTAAATTATCTAGATATTTTCTTCACATGTATATGTATATATATAATTTTTATAGGCATGAAGACCTTCTTTTCCTAAAAGCATTTATACATCAGAAGATGAATTTTAGAATGAACATGAGCTTCAGTGTAAATGTTATGTTTCTGATCTTCCCAAGAGCGGAGTCTCCCTAAATACAAATCAACTTTTTCTGCTTCCAAGGCTCCTTAAGCACTGCTTTATCAGGGCTCCATTAAACCTTCAACATGGTTATAACTAACTATTATTACATCATGTTTCTTTCAAGCAAGTTACCTGTCATCTTGCAATTTGTGCAATTTTGTATTTGGGCTTAAATCCCAGCACTTCACACTAGACATGTGACCTACAGCAAGTTACAAATCTCTCTAAACCTCAGTATTTTTCATCTCTAAAGTGGAAATAACATCAGAACCTGCCTCATAGCATTGTCAAAATGAGTTTACTCCTCAATAATAATGCCTAAATGGCAGTCATGTTCAGGTTGTTATGTTTGAGTTTAAGGTTGGAGAAAACACAAGACCAAGCCCGGAAAAAGTGAACTGCTGCTCTCTGACTTGAATTTAGCGCAAAGGGGTGTGAATGGAGTGGCAGGAAACACAGAGCTGTTCACGGACACACATCAGATGCTCCTTAAGCTCTCACACAGAAGAGTGTGAATCACCAAACATCAAAACAATTAACAGTTTATATTTTCTATTTCAGTATCCGCACCATCCTGACATTTTGAGACCAAGTGAATGCTTCACTTGCAGCAGTCTTCTGGCTCCTTCACCATCTGGCACATCAGCCAAACATCCTCAATAATGCTGTTCTTCAGAGATGCTATCAGTAAATTACACATGAGAGCTCTTCCAAAGAAACAAAAACTAATGTGAAATCATTTTTCAGGCAAATGTTTAAAATCTAAGTGGAAGCTAGGTGAACCATCAGCTGTGTAACCGAGTCCAATAAACATTCCTTTTTAATCACTCCACTCGTGTTGAATCATGTCATCTTTCCCATCCAGGAAAAATAATTCTTTTGACTTCTTGACCTTTTTGTATCTTAGCCACTCTTAGTCACTGAAGCTCAGTGGAAGAGGTCCTCATTATACTTGCCCCTAACACGCATATAATAATGGGTTCTTGTGCTTGAAACCTTGTACTTCTGCCTCTACTTTCACTGTCTGTATTTTCCTTTTCATGAAATGTACCAATACCCTAAAATAAAAACTATGTGTGGGAAAAAATATGCCAAGACTCTTAAGTGAGAAAGGTCCAGAATATCTAAATGTGGAGGGTTTCTTAGGGAAATGTTGCACACACATTTTATATGACGCGGTAAAGTGTATTTATTGGTTTTATACTCTTGGCACTAAATCTGTAATTTTTCTTTTAAATAAAAACAGTTACCTATGATAAATGTATGGTTCAGACAGTAAATGTGAAAACTGTACTATTTCTGGAAACATATTTTAAAAACCTGGAATTTTTACTCACAAAAAAGCTTTATTGGTTAAACCACCTTAATTATTACAATTAACTGAAATGAGTCATGGGTAATTAAAAAGTAATATTGTGACTTAAAGTGTAAGGATGAAGCAGATGTGGACACAGAATGGTAAAATGGTAACTAAGAAATAGCACAAACATCTAAGCCAACATGTTTTCTAAATAAATATGTATATTTATACATACACAGATGTGCATTTTTGCAAAAATTATTTTCAATCTAGAACTTGTCATAAGTCAAGACTATAACCCTGGGATTAGTTTAATTCTTTTTTTAAATATGTGAAAGCCTGTGGTACGTTTGTTAACACTTTCCCAATCAGGAGAAGATTTACATTTTGAGCTTTATCTCTAGATGAGTAATGAAAAATTTATTCCTTTAAGGAGTTTTAGCTTTCTCCAAAAGTGTACTTGTTTCCATGTCTATAATTTGTTTAGTATTGTGGAAAGGATCCTGGATTTAGAGCAAGTCATCTCCCACTTACTTGTGAACTCCTATAAGTTACTCGGCCTCTCTGAGCCCATTTGGTCCTTTGATTTTAAAAATTACTCTACATACCCATTACTGCTTCAGGATGATTAGATGAGATGATGCTAAGTGAGAGGGCTTTGTCCTCTATGAAGTGTAATGTAAATGTAAGGAGTAGTATAATTGTTTTGTAACAGGATGGAGAAGATATCAAGAGTCCAGGGGGCTTCAGAATGTTCCTATGAGAACATCACTGAAGACTATGGATCCATGCTGCTGAGTGCTCCAGTGTTTTTATTTTGATCATGATGATGTGAGGCCCAGAGAAGAAGGAGATAGTTCTAAATAACTACATCACAAAAGTGAGCATAAAGTTCTGCTGGTTGCACAGAGGCCTACATTCAACTTCATCTCTCCTTCCTCCCCAGTTGTGGGGAGCAGGCAGAGACCAGGGTGTAGGTGGGCATGTCAGTGCTCTCACAGAGTGGCACCATCCTCCTCCATAGGGGTGTGCGTGAGGAGTTTGAGGGTAGGAGAGCAAGTGTTCCGTACCCAACACTGACAGTCCATTCACATTGTCATCAGTGGGGAAGGAGGCAGCTGTACTCAATACATAAAAATGCACCACAGAGTGATCAGTATCCTGATAGGCCTGTAATGGTCACCTGATAGGTGTGTATGGTCAGGGTGTCCCACTGGCCTCCAGCATTGAAAATTCTTACCCTAGCATCAAGAGTTTCCATATTTGCTGATTTTCTTTTTTAAAATGTAAATGTACATGGCTTGCACTCACTTTTAGTTAGCTTCATAAAGCTTAGTCAAAATGAAGAAAATTTTCAGTTTGAAGAAAAAGAATGTTATGTTGATGGTTTAGCTAATAGCTCTGATACAATGACTTAGCTTTTTCAGAAATAGTAAATAAACAGAAGCAGTAATATAACTGAACTCTGAATTAACCTTTTACTGCTTTACAAATCACACAAGATTCTCTAAGATCAGAAAGTCATTTTGACATAATCATTAGAAAATTACTCAGAATGTAAAGTGAGAGCAAGTCTGCATCTTATAATTACACTCTTAGATACCTGACTACTTAATTCTGTTAGCAAATGATTATTGCAAAAATAACCTGAATATGTATCCTCTGAAAATTCTAAGGTAATAATTTTCTTGACATATATTATAGTCTATTTGTCAAATACCTAGCAATTGTCATGAAATGGGCCATTGCACAAAAAGAGAGATCAATATTAGTGGGGTAAGAATAAAAATAGAATGGGAGTACTGTAGTGGAGGCCAGGCAGTATTCATACGAGATTAATAGGCAGATGTGAGGACTTGGTTAGCTCCTTTCATTCACTTGGGACCTGAGGTCTGGAAGACCATTTGCACAGCCTTACAACAATCATCTAGAGAACCCGGAAGTTGCCTAATTACTCACAAACAAAGCTAACTGATGAGAAAGATAACTAGAGAGAGAAAGCATCTGGTTTCCTTGTCCAGGCTTTGTCTCTGAGGTATTGGGTGTGTCAACAAACAAGTTAATAGATTTAATATAAGAGAAAGCAAGTTCAGAGAGCTCACCAGATAATACTTATCTAACTCTGCTGTTTATACACTACCACTGACCCAGAAACTAATCATTTACAGTACTTTTGAAGCTTTTGAGATGATAAGGAAAATGAGGAAGATATATATGATTAACCATTCCCATAATTTATGAATATGGGGACCATTAAATACTGATTTTGACAATTTAGACATTTGTAATAAGCCATAAATCACATTAGTGTAGAGTAATCCAGTTTCATCATGTCCAGTAAAGCTGAGGCCAAACTTGAAGCCTATGCATGAGCCTTGCTGCTGGCCTGGTATCTATATTACCATTCAATTCATTGGTTCTCCACACATCACTAATAATACAATAATTCTTGTGAAATAAACAAACTTTTGTTTTATCCAAGACAGTTGTCAAAAGGAATTACATTTCTGTCTACTTTGATAAGGGATGAAAAATTTAAGAACTCTAACTATATGATAGTTTATACATAGAAAATTAGTAATACATAAAGAAGAAATGATAATATTGAAACTGATTACATTTTTTAGTTATGAGCTAGTCTACCATCTGGGCAATTAGGAAATTGGAAGATAAGAAAAAAAAATGATTCATGAAAGAGAGTGTTTTGACCAGTGCCAAAAGTAAACATGAAATGAGAAGTAAATCATCACATGCCTGAAAGATGTCACTAACTATATCCAACTATTTCCCTGTGATTGAGGGGGGAGAAGTTTATATAATAGACTTTCGCAATTTGAGAGTTTATAACAACTTGGGACTTAGCAATCATGAATATATAATGTGCATTACTCACAAAAGTGGAAATCTCTCTAACTCTCTGGAAGAGCAGATGTCTTGCAGCTTCTCCCACAGGCTGGGAAAGAAAAGGGAAGAGAGGAAAGAGCTACAATGCTTACCACTGAAACAAAAAATCATGACTCTGACTATTTCCCTTTCCCCTTGACCAATCTTCTAGATTGACTGGGGGAACAAGAGGAATAATTGTTGTGCAGCCATTAGTAATCTTTATTTTTTAATTTAGTTGTTATTATATTTTTTTACATTACCTTTTAGTCCCCTTATAGCTCCTCTCTCCAGCAATCACCACACATTTGTCCATGTCCATGAGTCCTTTTTCTTTTTTGCTCAATCCCTCCATCCACTAACCTGCCCCTCCACTATCTGTCATCCTGCTCTCCATCTCTGAGTCTGTCCCCATTTCCTTTGTTAGTTCAATTTGTTCATTAGATTCCACATTTGAGTAAAATCATATTGTATTTGTCTTTCTCTGAAGGACTTATTTCACTTAGCATAATGTTCTCCAGATCTATCCATACTGTTGCAAAGGGGAAATTTTTCTTCTTTTTTATGGCCAAGTAGTATTCCATAGTGTACATGTCCCAGAGTTGTTTTATCCACTCATCTACTGATGGACACTTGAGCTGCTTCCATATCTTGGCAATTATAAATAACACTGCAATGAACATAGGGGTGCTTATGTTCTTCCAGTTAGTGTTTTGGGTTCTTCTGATATATTCCCAGAAGTGGGATCACTGATTAGAAAAGCAGATCCACTTTTAATTTTTTGAGGTATCTCCATGCTGCTTGCCACATTGTGTGTACTAGTCTGCATTCCCATCAACAGTGCAAAAGGGTTCCCCTTTCTCCACATCCTCAACAGCACCTGTTCTTTCTTGATTTATTGATGATAGCCACTCTGACAGGTGTGAAATGGTACTTCATTGTGGTTTTCATTTGTATTTCTCTAGTGATTAGTGACATTGAGCATCTTTTCATATGTCTATTGGCCATCTGTATGTCCTCTTGGGAGAAGCATCTATTCAGGTCCTTCATCCTTTCTTAAAAGGGTTGTTTGTTGATTTGGTGTTGAGTTTTGTAAGTACTTTATGAATTTTGGATGTTAACCCCTTATCAGATGTATAGGCAAATATGTTCTTGCATTAATGGGTTGTCTTTTTACTTTGTTGATGATTTCCTTTGCTATGCAAAAATGTTTAGTTTGATGTAGTCCCATATGTTGTTTGTTTGTTTGTTTGTTTAGTTTCCCCTTCCCCTGGGAAGATATATCTGATAAAAAATTTTATCAGATGAACAATGTCTGAGATTTTGCTGCCTATGTTTTCTTAAAGGATTTTTATGGTTTTGGGTCTAACATTTAAATCTTTGATCCATTTTGAGTTTATTCTTGTATCTGGTGTAAGAAGGTGACTAGTTTCCTTTTTCTGCACGTATCTGTCCAATTTTCCCAACACCATTTATTGAATAAACTATCTCTAGCCCATTGTATGTGCTTACTACGTGTGTCAAATATTAATTGAATATAAAGGTGTAGGTTTATTTCTGGGCTCTCTATGCTGTTCCATTGACCTATGTGTCTGTTGTTATGCCAGTACCATGCTTTTTTTATTATTATGGCCTTATAATAGAGTTTTATATTAAGTAGTGTGATTCCTCCAACTTTGTTTTTCTTGCTCAGGATCACTATTGCTATGCAGAGCTTTATGTGGTCCTATATAAGTTTTTGAAATATTTGTTCTAGTTCTGTGAAATATGTCATTGGATTCTTGATAGGAATTGTACTGAATCTATAGATTGCTTTGGGTAATATGGACATTTTAATGGTGTTAATTCATCCTATCCATGAACATGGTATGCACTTCCACTTGTATCTTCTTCAATTTCTTTCTTCATTGTTTTATAATTTTCTGAGTACAGGTCTATTACATCCTTGGTTAGCTTTATTCCTAGGTATTTTATTCTTTTTGAAGCAATTGTGAATGGGACTGTTTTCTTGATTTCTCTTTCAGTTAGTTCATTGTTGGAATATAAAAATGCCACAGATTTCTGGATATTAATTTAATATCCTGCTACTTTGCAAAATTTATTTACCAGTTCTAGTAGTTTCTTGGTGGGATATTTGGAGTTCTCTGTGCACAGAATCATTCATCTGTGAATAAAGACAGTTCTACTACTTCTTTTCCAATTTGCATACCTTTCATTTCTTCTTCTTGTTTGATTACTGTGGCTAGAATTTTCAGTACTATGCTAATAAGAGAGGTGAAAGTGGACATCCTGTCTTGTTCCCAATCTTAAGGGAAATGCTTGTAGTTTTTGCCTGTTAAGGGTGATGCTGGCCATGAGTTCATCATACATGGCCTCTATCATGTTTAGGTATTTTACCTGTATTCCCACTTTGCTTAGATTTTTTATCATAAATGGGTGGTGGATTTTATCAAATGCTTTTTCTGCATATATTAATATAATAATGTGTTTTTTATCTTTCCTTTTGTTTATGTAGTTAGCCACATTTATTGATTTGTGAATGTTGTACTTTCATTGCTGGAATAAATCCCACTTGATCATGGTGTATGATCTCTTAATGAATTTCTGTAATTGGTTTGCTAATATTTTGCTGAGAATTTTAGCATCTATGTTCACCAGAGCTATAGGCCTATAATGTTCTTTCTTTGTAATATCTTTACCTGGTTTTAGAATTAAGATAATGCTAGCCTCCCAAAATAAGTTAAGGAGCCTTCCCTCCTCTTGAATTTTATGAAATAGTTTGAGAAGTAAGGGTGTTAGTTCTTCTCGGGATGTTTGGTGAATGTCCCCTGTTAAGCCATCCAGGCTTTGTTTGTTAAGAGTTTTTTGATTGTTGATTCAATTTCACTAGGTGTAATGTGTTTATTCACACTCTCTGATTTTTCCTAATTTTGAAAGATTGTATGTTTCTAGGAATTTATCCATTTCATCCAGATTGTCCAGTTTGTTGCATATAGTTGTTCATAATATTTTCATACAATCCTTTCTATTTCTTTGTTATCATTTGTTAGTTCTTTGCTTTCATTTCTGATTTTATTTATTTGAGTACTTTCTCTTTTTTTCTTGATTAGTCTGGTTAAAGTTTTGTCAATCTTGTTTATCTTTTCAAAGAACCAGCTCTTGGATTCATTGTTCTTTTTTATTTTTTATTTTTGGACCCCATCCCATTTATTTCTGCTCTGATCTTAATTATTTCCTTCCTTCTATTCATATTGGGCTTTGTTTGTTGTTCTTTTGCAGTTCCTTTAAGTGTGAATTTAGATTGTTTATTTGAGCTATTTCTTATCTTTTGAGATATGCTTGTAATGCTATGAACTTCCCTCTTAGGATTGCTTTCCCAGTGTCCCACAGAATTTGGATTGTTATGTCTTCACTTTCATTTGTTTCAAGGTATGTTTTGATTTTTTCCTTAATCTTGTTGTTGACCCATTCATTAATTAATAACATGTTATTTAGCTTCCATGTCTTTGTGTGTTTTTCAGTTTTCTTGTGCTTGATTTCTAGTTTCATAGCATTGTGGTCAGAAAAGACGCTTGATATGGTTTCAGTCTTCTTAATTTTTTGAGACTCGCTTGTGTCCTATCATGTAGTTTGTCCTAGAAAACATTCCATGTTATAGGAGACTGTTCTGTGTGATTTAGGCCCAGACAGGACCCATGTCCGTGGATAGGTTCTCCTATGGGGAATGGGGCCTGCAATGTATCTAGGCTGCTTTGAGACTTGATTTTGCCAAAACTCCCTCACCCTGAATTGAGGCAGCAAGTGCTTGCTGTAACTTCCTAAAGTCTATGCTAAACCTCCCCAGTATGGAGTATAACCAGTTCAACCACTTTTCACTTTGCATTTGCAAATATCCTTCTTGTGTGATGTGATTAGCAGCAGCATCTCCTTTGTTTTCTGTAAAAAGTAACCACCTAAAGTGAACCTATGCACAGTAAATGAGGACCATCACGTAATATGCCTAGAAAAGCAATAAAAGGTTGTCAGGGCAAGGGCTGAGGCTTTTTCTTCTCTTGAGAGAGAAGCCATGCCATCCTATTTCCTCCACAGGACTTAGAAGTCCGTGTGAATTTCTCATATCTCATCTACAATGTCTCAGACCCACGAGCTGGGGTCCACAACACCATATGCACTTGAAAAACATGTCTATGCTGCTGCTCTGGAGTAAAACACTTGAAGATATTAAGTAAATCCATTTACTCTAGTGTGTCCTTTAAGACCACTATCTCCTTGTTGATTTTCTGCCTGGAAGATATATCCATTGAAGTCACAGGGTGTTAAAATCCATAACTATGACTGTATTTCTAGCTCTCCCTTTATGTCCATCAAGATTTGCTTTACATTTCCAGTGTTACTTTGTTAGGTGCATAAATGTTTACTAGGGTTATATCCTCTTGTTGGATTGTTCCCCTTATCATTATGTAGTTTTTTTCTTTTTCTCTTTCCGTATAGCCTTGGTTTAAACATCTATTTTGTCAAAAGTAAGTACTGCTGCTCCAGCTGTTTTTTTCTTTTCCATTTCCATGAAATATGTTTTTCCATCCCTTTACTTTTAGTCTGTGTGTATCTTTTGATCTGATGTGGGTCACTTGGAGGCAGCATATATATGGGTCTTTTTTTCTTATACATTCAGCTATCCTATGACTTTTGTTGGAGCATTTAAGCCATTTACACTTCAGGTGATTACTGATAGATACATATGTAGTGCCATTTTATTGTTAGAAGTTTTCCTCTTTATTTTTCCTTTTTCTTCTTCTTCTTAAAGCAAGCCCTTTAACATTTGTTGCAATGCTCATTTGGTGTTAACTCCTTTAGGTTTTTCTTGTCTGAGAAACTCCTTATTTCTCCTTTGATTTTAAATTATAGCCATGCTGGATAAAGTAGCCTTGGTTGTAGCTCTTTGCTTTACATCACCATGAATATTTTGTGACACTCCCTTCTGGACTCACATGTTTCTGTTGAATAATCAGATGACAGTCTAATTGGTGCTTCCTTGTATGTAACTACCTGTTTTCCTCTTGTGGCTTTTAGGACTCTCTCCTCATCTTTAAGCCTTGCCATTTTAATTATTTTCTGTCTTAGTGTAGGCTTCTTTGGTTCCAAATTGTTTGGGACTCTCTGACATCCCTGAACTTGTGTGTCTTTTTCCTTCACTAGATTAGAGAAGTTTTCTGTCATTATTTCTTCAAATAGATTCTCGATCCCTTGCTCACTCTCTTCTCCTTCTGGCTTCCCATGACGCGGATGTTGTTCTGTTTCACGTCCAGAATATTTCTTAAGCTCTCCTCATTTTTTAAGTTCTTTTTTCTTCTCTGCCTGATTGTTTTTTTCTACCTTGTCTTCCAAATTACTGATGTGATCTTCTGGTTCAACTAACCTATAGTTTATTCCTTCCAGTGTATTGTTTATTTGAAATACTGCATTCTTTATTTCTGACTGGTCCTTTTCTTATGGTTTCTATGTCTTTTTTTCATGCTGTTGAGTATCCTTATAATCATTACTCTAAACTCTCTATCTGACAAATTGTTTGCCTCCATTTCATTCAGTCCTTCTTCTGGAGAATTCTCTTTTTCTTTCATTTGGGGTCTGTTTCTTTGTCTTCTAATTTTGGCTGCTTCTTTGTATTTTCTTCCATAGTTATTAAACTGACCAGGTGTTAAACTGATCGGTTTGTTAAACAAATCAAGCTGTAGTCAGCAGCCTGGCTTAAGCTCCACAGGGTGGGGCAGAGTAATTCCTGTGAGTGTGGCTATTGCTTCCCTTCAGGCTGTTGCCATTCTGAGAGGAGTACCCTGCCTGAGAAAGATGGCTTTTTCAGTATGGTGAATGACTTAGCACAGGAATCCTGCTGGACATTTCTTCAGTTCTCTCCTTGGAGCCACCAACCCCAGATTCTCCTTAAGCATCTCTAGTCTATTCTACCCTCCTGGGGTTAGTGATTGCAAATGACATTTTGTGCACTGGACCTTTAAGAGGCTCTCTGCACCTCCAGTTGTCTCTCTCTGGCAGACAGAAACCCTGCTGCTTTTCACAGCTGGATATTTTCTGGATTCATTTCCAGTTCTGGTGCTGAAGGCTGGGGAGCCCACATTTGGGTTTAGACCCCACACTTATCAGGGGGAATACCCCAGCCACTGTAATATCCCTCTGGATCTTCATCTTTTACCCATGGGAGCCTAGCCAGCCCTCTCACATCTCCACACTCCCTGCCAATCATGTTGTGATGAAGTGGTTTCTTCTGTCTGCCCATGGTTATAAGGCTTCTCTCCAGCTAGTGTTCAGTTGGTTATTCATGATGCTCTTTCTACAATTTAGTTGTAATTCCAGGTTGGTTCTGGAAGGAGGTTAGTGTAGCTTCCATTTTCTCCTCCACCATTGTGAATCTCTCCCATTAATAATATTTAAAAGGAAGGAACCTCCAGTCCTAATTGTTAATGGAGTCCTTAGGGTCTACTTATTACACTTTCAGAACTATAAAAATTGTTGATTAATAATACACTTAAAATTCTTTTATGTATGCATCAGAAGTAGAAATACATAATTTTAATATTTAGCCAGCATATAAATCTTTCTATATTATGCTTGTCTCTATTCTTGTATCATAATCTTTTCTATTTTATCTTTTGGGTGCTTTATATTTTTATTTTTTTTTACAAGAAGCTTTTATTTTATTTTTTCCCTTGCTATTTATCCCCCTCATACCCTCTCCCACCTCCACCCTTCCCGCGCCCTCCCGCAATAATTTTTTTCTATTTTAACTTAACTTTCCATTTTAAAAAATTGTTTGGCAACAAGTATTCTGCTATAAATTTCTCCTATGCCTTCCTACAAGTCAAAATCTTACACCAAATGACTTTCATATCTCTACTCATATTTCTTCATTCCATTCATATCATTCCCAAAGTTCCCAGAACACTCCTTCCTTTCTGAAGCCTGTTTTTACTTTTACTAACTAAAAGTGATCCCATTCTAAACATCTCCCTTGGTTACACATAAAAGTTTACTCTAAATGTGTGAAAATGTACTTAAAAAATGAACACTGTTGTATGTGCCTAATAATTACAGGAAATATTTCTTCACATGCATATTACTTTTCTATTGCCCAGTAACAAGTTACCACAAAATCAATGGCTTGACAGAATATCCATTCGTTATCTCACAGTTTCTGGAGGTCAAAAGTGTGGTCAGGTCTAAACTGGTTTTTCTGCTGAGGATCCCTCAAGGTTGAAATCCAGGTGTCAGCCAGGCTTCCTTTCTGGAGTTTGGGGTCCTCTCCTAGGCTCACATTGTTGTTGACTAAGTTCAGTTCCATGTGGTAAGAGGACTAATGCTTCTGTTCTCTCGAAGGCTGTAGGCTGGGAACAATCTCAGCATGGCTCACTCCATAGCCTCTCACACTTCTAATCTCCTGATTTCCAATCCCCCTCCAGTCTTATATAACACAGTCATGGGAGTGACTAACCCATTAGCATTTGCCATATAACATAACCTAATACAACCTAATCAAAGGAGTGACTGGCCCATTATATTCAAAGGTTCCATCTCCACTTAAGTGTAGATCAAAGGAGGCATGTACCCCAGGGGGTGGGAATCTTAGAAGTTATCTGAGAATTCTGTCTACCATAACATAACAATAGAATTCAGAGTTGAAAACCCTCAATTTCAAGTACTTATAAATTATTAAAGAATGTAATTGACTACAATCCCATTACCATGTATTTCTTCAAGACTTTCTATTGGATAAAGGAACTGTTTTGTGGGCATATTGATTAAATAGGTCAAGTGATTATATTTATATATAAACATGTATTTGAGCATAAATGTTATAGGATAGGTCTGTAATCAAGTATTTCCACAGAAAGAAAGCTGAAGTAGGCTGATGTCATAGGTTTTGAAAACAGGACTACATAGGAGAAATAGAGGAATGAGGCAAAGAGGATAGAGGACAAAATGTATTTGAGGAGGCATTGCTTTGTTCCTTCCTTTGACTTCCCATAAGAGATATAAATTCAAATAAGGTGGGAGGTTCACTTTAATAACTTTATGAAAGGATTTAAAATCAAATTCTTAGCATGAAGAAAAATTTAAATTTTGTATTAAAAAGTCAAGTGAAAAAATAATATAAAAGAAAATACATGTAACACATGTGACTGACAAAAATATTAATATTTCTAATATTTTAGTGTTTATTTATTTAGAAAAACCAACAGCTCAACAGAAAAATTAGAAATAATGAAAATGCATAACAGATGAAATAAAAATGGCCAAGAAGCATTGGAATGGTACCAGACCTTGATAGTGGTCAGCAAACTATAAAATTTTAAAAATGAGATATTATTACTAACCTATTAGCTTCTGCTGGTAAAATGTGAATTGTTACAGGTTTTTGAAAAGCAATTGGCAATATTTATTACAATTTAAAAACATACATGTCTTTTCCACCACAAATACCACACTTGGAAATAAACTCCATAAAAATAGAGGTGTCTGTGTGGTGATGTAGAGATAATAGCTATTTGCTGCAGCCTTGCTTATAGAAAAAAATCTTTAAATGGTCAGAGGCAATAAAAGATGATTACCCCCTATTTTGAAAGTTAAATTTATATTTAAAATTACTAATTATATCTCTTACAAAGGATGAATATGATGCATCATTACATGTAAAAAACAAAATACAAAATAACATGCATTGTATGATCCAATGTTTGTGAAAGACAAAACACAGCAAAAAAATATTTCCACTTATGAGTATATATGTTTATATGAGCTTGGCGAAAGTGCTGGAAATGTACAAAAACAGGCTATTTACCTCAGGAACCTGGGAGTGAAGGAAGTTGGAAAACTGAAGTTGACTTTTCACTGCCACCGTTTGGTTGTACTTGTTACTGTGAGATTTATAACTTTATTACCTATATAGAAACTGTAAAGAAATGCAGATTTCAACTGCAATATTCATATATAGTTGTCAAATAACTTAAAGTTTCCATGATTTTTATTTTCATTTAAGAAAAAAAATACCCTGGAAAAAATAATTGTCAAAATGATATAAACTAATTTTAAATGTTTTTAAAACCTTCAGGAGATTTTAAAACTCCTTGTCCACTTTTCACATTACTTGTAAAGTGATAGATGTACTTTTCTCACTCATTCATTTAGAAACCTGAGATTATCACAGGCAGATATGTAAGGCTATATATGAGGAAATTTTCACAGGCCTTAAAAGGATTCTTCCTCTCAAGGACCCTCAAGTGTCCTCCTGGATTCCAGAAGAGTGGCAGCTGAGTGTGTATCTTCCACACTGAGAACCAGAGGTTCCTTTTCTGAAAAAACTGACCAGCCCAAAGAGAAAAGACCTGGACATATGGGCATTACAGTTTCCTTAACAATAATACCCACAGTCAACAAATGCCATCCATGTGTTCAAAGATTCCCAACTAAAGCACAAAACCAAGACATCTGAGATGATTCTACCTCTCTAATATGAGAGAGAATGAAGAAAAAACTTTGGAAGAAATAATCCATGAAAAAATAATTTTTAAATCTTCAAAAGAGCTGTTACTGATATCCAGAAAGAGACAAGGCATTGTATGCATAAAATAAGAACAGGTTGTAATTTAAAAATAAAAAATCTCCTGAGAACTAAATATTATCATGGCAGGAATAAAAATCTAACAGAAACATAACAGGTCTCAAAAAATTATCCCCCACTGCACCTTTTCTTGGAAAGCCACGTGTTGAAGTTCTCCAATAATTATTAATTTAATTCAAGAGAAAGACATGGAAGCTAGTGTCTTCCATGGAAGCCAATTCAAGAGGAAGCCAGTGCTCTCATCCTGGTGAGAGTGAAGGGATTCTCTGGGACTAGGTTTGGGAAGCAGGAAGGCAGGTATGCTCAGATGCAGAGTACTCCCACCCAATGCTGGAGTAAGTCAAAGACTTCAGTAGGGAATGTGTCTAGGGATAAGCGTTCCATTCCTGGCCCTGGCCAGTGTGGCTCAATTGGTTGGGCATCCTCCCATGAAGCAAAATGTTGCCAGTTCAATTCCTGGTTGAAGCACATGCCTGGGTTGTGGGCCAGGGCCCCACTTGGGGCACATGAGAGAGGCAACAAATCAACCAACTGATGTTTCTCTCCCTCCCTTTCTCACTACCTTCCCCTGTCTCTAAATAGATAAATAAAATCTTTTTTTTAAAAAAAGGTGCTGTGTCTCAAGCAACTTAGATGGAATAAAATTGATATGTTTTAGAAAAACATGCTATGAAAATCAGAAAGCAACATTAATAATGACAAGGATATTAATGAAAATATGCAGCTTTAAAACAGGGATAACAGTGAACCTACCACAGAGTTATGGTGAGGATTAAATGTGTTGATAAATGTAAAACATTTAGAACAGTACCTGGAACATAGGGAGAGTGACAAAGATATTACTCATTATTATTGTTGCTAAGCAGGTTATTAAACTCTAGAATTAGGCCCCCTGGAATCCTGGCTTTATAGTGCACTAGTGATTTCAACTTGGGAAATTTACTCCTTAAGCCTCAGTGTTTTCCTCTATATGATGTTCATGATATGATACCTTCTCACTCATTCATTTAAAGACAGAATTCAATGAGACAAAGTATGCAAAGTATCTAGCAAATTAAGCACTCTATGAATATTAGATATTCAAAGTAACAATTTGTGTTTTTCATGGGAAATAACAATATTTTAAATTTTGAGAAGAAATCTCTCCATCACTAAAGAATTAGTTTTAGTTTTTAAGATATTTTAATTTTCTTGCAACCACAAAATTTATGTTACATTGTATTATTTTTAAGTATTATGAACATTTGGTGTTTCTATAACATCTCAGTCAAGCACACCATCCAAATGATTTGAAATAAATCAACAAAACACTTGTGGGACATTCAGAAAGTTTGTTGCTTGGCTCTCACCAAAGACTGGAGCTTACATATTTGTGGTTTTGGATTTTGGTTTCTCTTACTCTATTTCCTAAGACCCTCAGGACACATGCAAACAAACTCCCCCGCAATGCTTTTCATGGCCAGGTTCCCAGCTCCACAACCACAGCAACACTAGCCAGAATTTCGACTCCCCCAACATTTGGCTTCAGTATTAAAGTAAAAATAAAATAATAATTGTATAATAATTAATGTGGTTATTTTTCAAAATTGCTCTAGGAATTTAAAATCTTGGCCTATAATTCTATGTACTGGTGCTAAATTCCTCCCCCAACTCTTCATTTTGCACCTCAACCCTCAATATGCTTTAAAGTTTGAAGACTATTCATGCACATATGTAAAGATTATATTTATTTTTCTTTTGAGCTACTTTAAAAAGAGTATTAACCTAACCATTTTGCAAAGTAACTTAACCCCCCCAAAATGAAGGATTTAGACTGAGGATGATTTCTGCCATTACAACAATCTCTCTTAGTTTCTTACCAATTATCAGGCCTTTACGTAACAAGGAGACAGTTAGGTCTCTTGTACAGATGCTGGTATTTCCCTCCTAAGCTCTGGAGTCAGATGCCAGCACTGCTCATTATTAGCTCTGTAAGTCTGTATTAGAGATTCCAGTCCTCGTCTTCCTGTTAATCCTCTAAGTGACAAAAGCAAAAGAAAAGGAATATTACCGCCTACTGTAGTATGTCCATCTGAGGACTGTGGGTAATTACCTCACTGTCTCTATCCACAGACTGTAAAGGTCTTCCTATTTGAAGAATCCATATGATTAGACTGGGTCCATCTAGATAATCCAGGACAAACTTCTTATCTCAAGATCTTCATATAAATCACATCTGCACTATCCCTTTTGCTATATAAGGCAACATATTCATAGGTTCAGGAATTACAGCGGATATCTTTGAGGCCATTATTCTACCTTCCACAATAGGGACCCCTGACTCAAGCAGAACCAATCCTATCCTCTCTCCACAGAATCTGAATTTAGAAGACAGTGCTTGGATTGAAATGTTACACAGATTTCAGGTGGGTTACAGAGAGAAACATAATTAAGGCAACAGAGAGGGAAGTAAAGGTGAGTGATATCCTATGGTTCATTAGAGGACGACAGGTTTACCTCTGAACATTCCAGATATTGTTCCAGGCCTGCTATGGCCCTTTTGATATTGGAACTTGTACCCAATTGTGTGTCCTCCACTCTTCCCACCCACTGACATAAACTTGTAGAAGGCAGGGCAAGGAGTTTGTCCTGGTATGTTGTTGGCTGCTTCATGGAGCCATGTGTTCATAGAGTGACAGAAGGTCATGATTGAGTATTAGGGCTGCAAATTTATTGAGACCTTGAACACAAATTGGTATGACTCTAATACCCTCAAAATTCCAGGTCATCAGGTATGGGAGATGAGTACACAGGAAAATGTGTAAAAGTGTGTATTAAGAGAAAGTCATTTGATCAAGTGTCTTTGTCCATCTATACCTTTTTTGAGTCCATCTATAATTCTCTATTCAAACTCATCTTTCCAGATAAGACTTAATAGAATATCTTTCTTTAAAAGCTTCCTTGACTATACTTTCAAGGATCATTTCTGTAGTTTGTTACAAGGCTCCCTTGACTCTATAAGTAGAAGTCACTCCTCAGTTCCATTGTCAATTACCTGAGCATTCATTATGTGTCAGGCATTGAGTTAGGTGCTGACAATGCACAAATGAAAAGACAGAGTAGAGCCTCCCTCTTTTGAATTCTACTTGGGAAACCTAGGTCAATGGTCACTTCCTACCTCATGTGAGAGTTTCTCTGTTCTATTGACCTGACCAGTGCTGGCTGCACTGCTAATCTGCCAGCTCTGAAAGAGGAGGTGCTGAATTGTGTTCAGTATGGGACTCCTCATGGTCAGCATGTGCCTTCCCTGAGGGAAATAAGCACAAGAATCCAATAAATGATTATTAACCACCTATTGTATGCATGGCACAAAATGCAGTTGAGAACAGTAATGAAATTTAAGAAGGTCTGTGACCAAGGATTTCAATAGAATTTGAGAGATTGATCTCTGCACTGAGTACAGAGAGCAGCTGAAGAGGGTGGGTCCCTAATGCCACAGGAGCCATGTGGGCACTGAAGGATGTCTGTGAGGTGGAGCTAATGTATCTCCACAGTGGGGCACTATGGCCTGAATTTCAAGGTTTGGGCGGGATTTGCAGGGGCCAAGAGGACAGAAAGGGGAAAAGGAACATGATGAGCAAGGGGTGAATGAGGAATGGATTTCTGTTTGGGGGAGAATGTGAACACAGGCTTTTAAAGAACATGGGCCTTTATTGGAGAATATGAAGAATTAAGGTGAAGGAGAAGGCTAGAGTCAGGTAATGAAGGGCCTTGACTGTCGGATAAAAGATGTGGGACTTTCTTCTTTCCTTCAGTACTTTCCAAACTGGAAGTACTTGAAATTATAGATCCTCCTTGGCCTCTCTGATAGGTGAATGCTTCTCAGTTTTCAGCTGTTTCTCAATAAGTACAGGGTGGGACCAAAGTAATACAGTAATTAATAAATAATAATACAAGAATTTAAGTTTCATATACTCACAACTGTAAACCTGCTTTGTCCCACCCTGTGTTTAATTAAAGCTTACTGACACAGCATGAACTAGTCATGTAATTGTTCCCTTGGCAATTCTAGAGAAAGAAGTTCGTTATGTTAATTTGTCTGCCTTGTTATTGGGAGTTTTGACAGTCTACATTTAAATAGCTGATTTTACAATAGATTTTATGAGGTCTCCAAATATGGATAGAAGAAAAGTCAAACTCCTCTTTCCTGGAAACCATAGACATACTAGTTACACTGAACAAAGGACAACAGAAATGACCCAGTGAAGATTTTTCCCTATTTTCCAGGATTATTTAAAGTCTGCCTCAAATGCCTGCTCACCTACAAAGCCTCCTGTGAGTTCTTCATTCAGAAGAACATCTCCTTCTCTGCTCCAAAACACTAACTTGCATCTGTGTTATGACACTTTGAGATAGGCTGACAAGACTGCAGTTCTTTTCTACCACAGATTGTGAACTTGCTTTTATACATAATTATTGTAGTGAACATCTTTGGAGGGCTTTTCTTTCTGTCAGGCTCCCTGAAAAGTGCTTCAAAAGAGTTATCTCATTTTCTCATTAGATAACCCTTTGATACTATTGTGGTACTATTATTCATCCTCATTTTACAGATAAGGGAAGTTAAATAATCCCAAATTCCCACAGCTAGTAAGGTTAGGGGCTACCTGAATCCAAGGTCATATCATAAGCACTACCCCATGCTGCTTCTTGGCAGAGTTAGAGACCTCTGATCCCTCATTGCCCCTACCCCACCCCATGCTGTGTTCAGCTGAAAGCCTAGAACAGGTTGCTGCTCAGTCAATGCTGAGTGGTATTGTATGGAGCAGAAATGCCAGAATCATGGGCACCTTTGCCATGACTGATTGACATCTGACTTCTCTGCTGTAAAGAGGAGGAGAGTGCTAGATCATATGTCAGTCTCTATAGAAATGTGTTGACTGGTAGTAGCTTCACACTAATGAAATAGGGGTTGATATATATCTAAAATAGCTAAGCAAATTTAACCCGTAGTAAAAACAATTCTTAAACTGCCTTTGGTACAGATTCAGGCTTCTGGCCAAGATGGAGGCATAGATAGACACACTTTGCCTCCTCACACAACCAAAAGAAGAACAACAACAATTTAAAAACAACAGAACTGACAGAAAATCGAACTGCATGGAAGTCCAACAACCAAAGAGTTAAAGAAGACATATTCATCCAGGTTGGCAGGAGGGACAGAGACAGACTCCTGGCAAGGTGGCAGCTGGTAGACCCAGCGAGGCAGTGGCTGGTAGAGCGGGTGGCCCCACATTTGCATGCAGATAAACCAGAAGGAACAACAGGGGAGTGAAGCAGACTGTGAAACCCAAGGTTCAACTGGGGAAATAAAGAATCAAACCACCAATTGAAAACACCTGTGGGGGTTGAGGCGGTAGTGGGAGAAACTCCCAGCCTCACAGGGGAGTTCCTTGGAGAGACCCACAGGGTCCTAGAATGTACACAAACCCACCCACCAGGGAATCAGCACCAGAAGGGACCAATTTGATTGTGGATAGCAGAGGAAGTGACTGAAAACTGGAAGAGAGTGGAGCAAGCACCTTTGTTCCTCTCGGAACCCTCCCCCACAAAAAGAGTCACAATGCAGCATCGTAGGTTACCCCATCCTGGTGAACACCTAAGGCTCCACGCACCAAGACAAAAAAATGACCCAAATAAAAGAACAGATCAAAGCTCTAGGAAAAATACAACTAAGCAACAAAGAGATAGCCAGTCTATCAGATGCACAGTTCAGAACACTGGTAATCAGGATGTTCACAGAATTGGTTGAATTTGACCACAAATTAGATGAAAGAATGAAGATTACACTAAGTAAAATAAAGGAAAATGTACAGGGAACCAACAGTGATGGGGAGGAAACTGAGACTCAAATCAATGGTGTGGACCAGAAGGAAGAAAGAAACATCCAACCAGAAAAGAATGAAGAAACAAGAATTTTAAAAAATGATGAGAGGCCTACGAACCTCCAGGACATCTTGAAATGTTCCAACATCCGACTTATAGGGGTGCCAGAGGAGAAGAGGAAGAGCAACAAGTAGAAAACTTATTTGAACAAATAATAAAGGAGAACTTCCCCAATCTGGCAAAGGAAATAGACTTCCAGGAAGTCCTGGAAGCTCAGAGAGTCCCAAAGAAGTTGGACCCAAGGAGGAACACACCAAGGTACATCATAATTACATTAGCCAAGATTGAAGAGAAGGAGAGAATCTTAGAAGCAGCAAGAGAAAAGGAGACAGTTACCTGTAAAGGAGTTCCCATCAGACTGTCAGCTGATTTCTCAAAAGAGATCTTACAGGCAAGAAGGGGCTGGAAAGAAGTATTCCAAGACACGAAAGGCAAGGACCTACACACAAGATTGCTCTATCCAGCAAAGCTGGATCATTTAGAATGGAAGGGCAGATAAAGTTCTTCTCAGATAAGGTCAAGTTAAAAGAGTTCATCATAACCAAGCTATCATTATATGAAATGTTATAAGAATTTATCTAAGAAAAAGAAGATGATAAAAAATATGAACAGTAAAATGACAACAAACTCACAGTTGTTAACAACCACACCTAAAAGAAAAACAAAAGCAAACTAAGCAAACAACTAAAACAGAACCAGAACCACAGAAATGGAGATCACATGGAGGGTTAGCAACAGGGGAGTGGGAAGGGGAGAGAGGGGGAAAAGGTACAGAGAGTAAGTAGCATAAATGGTAGGTAGAAAATAGACAGAGGGAGGTTAAGAATAGTATAGGAAATGTAGAAGCCAAAGAACTTATATGTATGGCCCATGGACATGAACTAAAAGGAGGGAATGTGGGAGGGAGCAGGTGTACAGGGCAGAGGGGAATAAAGGGAGGAAAATGGGGCAACTGTAATAGCATAATCAATAAAATATATTTTTTAAAAAAACTGCCTTTGGTATAGATTCAAACCCACTTTTCCTACATAAAAGAGAAATAAGAAGAAAATGGGGAAGTAGAAAAAGAAAAATTCTACTTGGCATTTTTTATTTTTGCACTTCTGGATCAAACGCAAGCTAGAAAGCAGTCTCTACATGTAAAACAAATAACAAAGGAGGATGTACTGGCTAAATCCAAGGTTATTCCAAGTGAGTAACGCAAACAAACATTCCTTTACTCATGATATGAAAAGAGGGAATAACAAGAGTGGAGCAGACATACAGAGAGTGAAAAAGAAATCTTCCCAGTCAGACAGGAGGGAGAAGGAGAAGCAGAGAAATAGGAAGCACACGGAACAATAAACACAGACTGGTTTGTCTAAGCAAGCATTTGAGTAAGGGGGTTATAGAGATTACACAAACACAAACATCTTTTCATCGACCAAATATAGACACAGAATTTCATGCACTAACCCATAGTTGTGGTTAGATAACACAAGACTCTATTAAGAAATGCAGTCATGAGCTGTATAGCATTTTTGTCAATGACAGACTGCATATATGATGGTGCTCCTATAATATTATGAGGAAGCTAAAAAATTCCCATTGCTTAGTGACTTTGTAGCCATCATGATATCATAGCTCAACACAGTGCTCACGTACTTGTGGTGAAGCTGGTGTAAACAAGCCTATTGTGTTGCAGTCACATCAAATGATAACACATACATCATAGCAGCACAATTTACAGTAGCCAAGTGCTGGAAGCAACCTAAGTGCCCATCAGTAAATGAGTGGATCAAAAAACTATGGTACATTTACACAATGGAATACTACACTACAGAGAGAAAGAAGGAGCTCCTACCTGCCGCGGTCCAGCTGCAGCTAGGTCCAGGGGTTCCTGAAAGGTGGGTAAGGCGTCGGCGATGGGAGACAGACGACAACACGCCTCAGAGGACAGTGATGCTCTGTTCCGTTTATTGCGAGTACAAGCAGGTTTTTATACTTTCATTTTTAGCAGTGATTGACATTTGCGGTTAGGTGAAGCAGAAAAAAATTAATACAAAGGTAACCAGGAAAAATACAAAAATTCCCATAGATTAAATTATATTAAACAAAGATTATTTTAACCAGGAGAGCCATAAATCAGACAATTAGAAATAGCTGTACATACAGAGTTTAAATAGCTTATTGTTTACTAAAGTTCTCAGAATTTGTCATGGGGCAAAAGGATACGCTAAATTGAATAGAGGTTATAGGAAATTTATTATAAGGCCTTTGTGATGTCTAACTTACCTATTTACCTTTTCTGTCTAAAATATTTCTCTATGTACCATGGACTCTGACTCCCTGGTAACTGTTTCTACATGCTTAATTTATAATAGTTAACCAGCTTTTCTTATTTCTTTGCCTGTCTAATTCTACTTGATATATATTCCTATTCAAGGTAAAGGCGGGGCTGTTACTCCAACAACTTTTAGACATTCAGGGGCTATTTCATTAGAGGGGATTTTATTCTCTGGTCAAGAAATTATTTTATACAACTTCATTGGAATTATGCAAATTAATAAACCTGAAATACAGATGTCTGACAACCCACCACCTTTTAATCACAAAAACAAATGTATAAGAGATAAACAGGAAATTCAGCTACAGTAAACCCTTTTTGTTCCTTAGTTAATAAACACCAGGGAGGTCTGCTTCAAGCTAGCCTTTCCATGAAATTTAGACTATTATAAGGCACTTGGATTTCATCCTTATTGACCATTCTAATGTCACCCTCATTATATGCTCCTGTATAAGGCAATGGGAGATCTGGAACCCTCTGGAGACTATTAGCTCCTTTTGGGGGATACCATAATTTGCCAATAATCTAATATGCTACCCAGGGGTATCCCTGGGCTGTGGGTAAGGGTCTATATAGTTTTTTTCTTGTTTTCTAGAAAGACTCTTTGTATCTATGGGTAAGGAACAGGTGTGGGAAAGTCCACCAATAATTCAACCTATCGTAACTGATTCATGAATTCTTTTATGGGAACAATCAGGGATAGTTTCTTACTCAGGTTTATAAACACCTTGTTTAAAACAATTTGGGCATGATTCAATAGTCTAGGGAGAACTAGTTGTCCCTTCAGAATTTCCCTCAAAGTTAATCATTGACTCTCTTCAAGACTTTTTTTTTTTTTTCTCATGGCCTGTTCTTATGGGAATCAGGGTACAAAGTAAGACCATGATTAATATTAGCAAGGAAATTATTAAAAGCAATCCCCAGAAAAATTACTGTCCCCCTTTGTATGCCACGCTCTCTTCCAGGAAGATGGATTCCTTGAATGCCCTCTGTCCATGTTCAGACCTTGTCAAAAAACATGGTTGGAAGAGGGCGTGGCACCTACCCTTTGCAACAGCATGGATGGATCTGAAGAGCATTATGCTAAGTGACATAAGCCAGGTGGTGAGAGACAATTACCATATGATCTCACCTTTAACAGGAACCTAATCAACAAAACAAACAAACAAGCAAAATATAACCAAAGACACTGAAAATGAGAACAGGCTGATAGTGACCAGAGGGCAGAGGAGAAGGAGTTTCAGGGGAAAAGTGGAAGGGTTTGCAGGAACAAGTATAAAGGACACATGGACAATAACAAGGGGACGTGGAAATGGGAGGGAGGTGGAGATGGCTGGGGGGTGGTCTGGGATGGGGGTAAAAGACAGAAAACAGTACTTAAACAACAATTAAAAAATAATTGGAATATGCATTTTGCAAAACAGAAAAAAATCATTTTCATATGTGCTTGGCAGATGGAAATGCAATTACTGAGATGATGTAGAAATACCAAATGTTTATAATACATTAAAATAATACAAAATAATAAAAATTTCAGTTGCAACAAAATAAAAATATCTTAAAATTAAAAACAATGTTTTAATGATGGTGAGATTTCCCCTCAAAATTTAAAAATATTGTTACTTCCCATGAAACACACAAGTTATTATTATCGATATCTAATATTCATGGAGTGCATAATTTGCTATGTACTTCACATACTTTGTTTCATCAAATTCAACCCTTATAATTAACATATAGCCTTGAACTTTTTAATCGATTTGCCCCATAGTAAAAGTACCTTTATGCAATATACTAGAAAGTCCTGATGAGAGACCTGACAATCAAATTGTTTTTAATCATATTCTTTAATAATTTATACTTGAAATTGAGAGTTTTAAATTTTGAGTTCTATTGTCATGTTGTGGTAGACAGAATTCTCAGATAACTTCTAAGACTACCACCCCCTAGGATACATGCCTCCTTTGATCTCCTACACTTAAGTAGAGATGGAACCTTTGAATATAATGGGCCAGTCACTCCTTTGATTAGGTTGTATTAGGTTATGTTATATGGCAAATGGTAATGGCTTAGTCACTCCCATGACTGTGTTATATAAGACTGGAGGGGGATTGGAAATCAGGAGATTAGAAGTGTGAGAGGCTATGGAGTGAGCCATGCCGAGATTGTTCCCAGTCTACAGCCTTCGAGAGAACAGAAGCATTAGTCCTCTTACCACATGGAACTGAACTTAGTCAACAACAATGTGAACCTAGAAAAGGACCCCAAACTCCAGAAAGGAAGCCTGGCTGGCACCTGGATTTCAACCTTGAGGGATCCTGAGCAGAGAAACCAGTTTGGACCTGGACAGGCTTTTGACCTCCAGAAACTGTGAGATAATGAATGGATATTCTGTCAAGCCATTGATTTTGTGGTAACTTGTTACTGGGCAATAGAAAAGTAATATGCATGTGAAGAAATATTTCCTGTAATTATTAGGCACCTACAACTGTGTTCATTTTTCAAGTATATTTTCACACATTTAGAGTAAACTTGCATGTGTAACCCAGGGAAAGGATCACTTTCAGGTAGTAAAAACAGACTTCAAAGAGGAGACGGTGTTTGAGAACTTTGAGAATTATGTGAAGCAAACAGAAATAGAGATGGGAAGGTTGTCTGGGATAGGATTTTGACTTGTGGAAAGGAAAGCATAGGAGAAAAAGACAATGGAATACTACTTGCTAAACAAATTTTTAATGGAAAATTTAGTTTTAAGTAGAGTATTTAATTAATAATTTTTATAGTTCTGAAAATGTAACATAGAGATCCTAAAGACTCCATAAAAGCCAGAAGTCCTTCCCTCCCAAAGGTTACCATTGGGTGAACCCACAGCAACCATTCTCCATCCCCACAGTGTATCTAGAAGATTGGGGAGGAAAGAGGAGGAATTGTCAGCCATGAGTTTTTGTCCCAATGCGGGAGCGATGGAGCTCTTTTCTTTCTTCCTTTTTCTTTCCCAGCCTGTCGGGGAAGACAGAAGACACTTGCTCTTCCAATTTCCCTGGGAGAGAAATCAATTTGATTCATATACACACATAAATGACTAATATAAAACTCATAAAGAACAACCCTTAAGGTTGGAAACAGTGAAAATGTAAAGGCAAGGTAACTAGTTTTCTGGATCCTGTTAGTTTGTGCCTATTGTCAGCATATTTATTAATAATGCTGCCTTCCATTCACTCTTAAAATTATGCTGGTTTTGGATAATAAATTGCACAGTCACCTACTAATGCTGGTTATGATGCAGAAGTAGGAGAAAAGAAGCAGAATCAAACCCTGGAAAACACACATGCCAAAGACTTCTGCACCTCAGAGCTGCCTGAATCCTCTGTTTCCATATTAACCCATCTATGAACAGTGTGGGTATGGTCCTAACTTCTGCTACATTTGGAGAAAGGCAGACTGTGGTGAAGGAAAAGATGCCAACTTACACAGAGAAGCAGATAAACAGATAAAGGGGGAAGCCTACTCTGAGACTAAGCTCTGTTCATGGATTCCCTTTTAGCTGAGGCTCAGGTTCATTACTTTTTTTTTTGTTCATCCTTCTGTGAATTCCACAAGTTAATACATTCTCAATTTGTCATTCCTTCTTTTCAAATTAAATCATCTTCATTTGGGAATCACCCTTCCCTGACTGCATGCTTGTCCAATGGAGCTGCCTCTGCAACCCATTGGCCATGGGGGTGAGCACCAAACTCAGACCTGCCAATCATAGTATCACAGCCTCTGGTCCAAGAGGTTGGCCTTAAAAAGGGCACATGACCCCAGCCACCCTTTGGGATTTTTAAGCAAAAGTACTTAGAGAGGAAAGTTTTCCTTTTTCCAGGACTGCTATGCTGAGACGACCTGAGTCCTGAGCTGTCAGTATCAGAATCACTCACTGCACAGGGAAGTGTGCCTGCATCTGGAAGGAATGAGAGTCACAGATGTAGAGTTGGTAAGTGGATGCTGAAAGTTGTTTCTCTCACTTGCAGCTGGGAAGACCTCACTGTCTTCATAGGTCATCATTAAAATGCTACACAATAGTTATTATCATAATCCTCTTTCACACAGGGAAACTGAAGCTGAGAGAGTTTAAATAACTGTTCCAAGGGTCAAACAGGGAAGAGTTTGAACTGCAACCCCACAATTTTCTTATCATACCACTTTGTTTCCCACAACACATTCATTCTAGATGAACAAATAGAATACGCAATACACCCTGGACACTGCTCTAGGAAAAATCCCTGTTCCCATGTGCTTATGTTCAGTAAATCTTACAGAGAAGAATCAAAATAAGTCTGTTCTTAGCATTTCTGATACATGCTAAGAAAAATAAAAGCTTGGAAGGGACATGGAATTTCCTAAGAGAGGACATGTACACAGTTTCAAATAAGGTGGTGAGGGAAGGCATCCATTTTGGCATAGACATGAGAGAGCTGAGAAAAACAGACACAAGCTGTCGGAGGGGCGAGAGTCTGTCTGGAAGACCCAAGGCTCAGTGGAAACCCATGTGGATGAGGCACAGTGAACATGACAAGAGTGAAGATGGGACGTCAGAGAAGCAATGGGTGGCAAAACTGTCACAGACCCTGCACTCATGGGGTCCACGGCATTGTAGTTGAAACAAATTCACACGGACTACCGAATCCAGTGGAAGAAAAGGGCTAGTGGCTTCTCTCTCAAGGGGAGCAAAAGGCTCTGCCCTTCCTCCAATGAGCTTTTATTGTCTTACTGGGCAAATTACAAGAAAGTCCTCATTAACTATGCAAAGGCTCACTTTAGGTGGTTACCTTATACAGACAACAAAGGAGAGAATGCCAGTAATCACATCACATAAGAGGAATATTTGCAAATGAAAAGGCAAAAGTGGTTGAACCAGTTACACTGGCCCTTGGAAGGTTTCAGCATGGTTTTTAGGAAGTTATTTTGCAATAGATGTTTGCCACTGGGGGCTGGGCCCATACCACACAGCATGGTCTACTACACAAAGCCATCAGAGTGTTTGTTGTGCAATTTTGAGAAGATTTCAGTTTTTATTGTAATTGAGATAGAAAGCCACAGGAAGGTTCTGAGCAGAGGCATGACCTGATCTGACAGGTATTTTAACAGCATCCTTCTGTTTTTTGGTTGAGAATAGAGTGCACATGTGGTATAAGACATGAGTTAGGAAATTAAAACACATGAGAGAGTTGGAGCATCTAGGTGAGGCAGGAGATAGTCAGGAAGGAAGCACCAGAGGTCCCCCACAGGGCTGAGGTAGAAAACATCTATACATGACAAAGACCCCCTAAGACAGGTTCCTGTTTTCTGGGATAACTCTGAATCATAGAATGCGCCTGCGCATCATTATAATGAAATAACATTGTGGGACTCCCTTCTCCAGTAGCCAATCAAGAAAATCATGGGAAATCACACATGCGCAGTAGCTTTGAAATCCAACTCCTTGTACCTGTGCAGGAAAAGCCCGCCAAAGATTAGCAAGAGGGCTTCTGCCCTATAAGAATAGAATCCCCCAGCCCACGTGCCCTTTTTCTCTGCTCAGAGCTGGCCCACTCCCATGTCCTGTGGAGTATACTATCACTTAATAAATCTTCCCTCTTTCTTTATGCTATAAACTTTGTGTGTTCGGTTCAATTCTTTGTCCTCGATCACTAAGAACCTGGTTACCTGTGCACACCTGTGACATAGGCAGCTATTCCCAATATTTAGAGAGTTAATCCAAATGGATAAGATCAAAATGCCAAGCTATTCTTAGGGCAAAGTAGTGGGGCATGGACTTGGGGAAATTTTTATTGTGTAAATTTTAAAAATGAAAAAAATACTCTTGGTTGAAGTTAGAGACTTCATATTAGTGGTCTCCTAAGTGAGGTGGGGAGACATCAAGAAATAATGTTCCTCTTTTTAGGGACTCTTGTTATTCCTACCAATATTGCCTAATGCGCACATGTCAAAGGAACATGCCTGACCTCCTCTATAAAGTCCTCAATCTGGTCACCAGGGACTAATTGAGCCTCTGAAATAGACCTATGTTATAGAGAAATAGCCCATTTTCTTCATTTTTCCATTTCTACAATTAGAGAAACTAATTTGAATAAAATGAGACATTTCCCATGCTTTAATCACTTACTAAAACAACTGGAAGAGTTAAAGACATTCTTCTCACAATATGGAGAAATTGGCTTTTACAAAAATGACAGGTGATATATATATTGTGAATTACCTTTTTCCATCACTACTTATCACCTTTTTACCCTCCTTTGCCTCTCTCTAGTAATTCCATGCTGTTGTCTATGAGGTTTGGGGTTTTTTTTGTATGTTTTTTGCTTGTTTAACCCCTTTGTTGACAGGAGAGACCTGGTTCTTCTTGCTGACACATGTAAGAAATTACATACCAGCAAATGTAGTAGTATGTAATCAGTTTATTAGTGTCCCATTTCCATGGAAGAGAATAGGACTGGGTAAAGTAGGGGGTGAAAGAGAAAGTTTTGTAATGGGGTGCCGCCAAGAGAGGGGCCCCAAATAGGGATTTGGAATGGGGTCCAGAACTCAGGGTGTCCAGGAAATATTAGGATGTCCTCACCACCCCACCCCCAGGTGTGGTTTGGGGGAAGGGACAAATGGAGCAGGGCCTTTGAGAGCTGTTTTGCATAACAACAGCTTTGCAGCTACCCTCTGGCATGGTCATTTAACACATCTATAACCTTTAACTGGTTACATAGATATGTTAAATAGTTGTGGCCATGCTCTGAGCCAGGGGAATGGAAGTAACTTCCCCACCAAGATGTAACTGGGAGGCAGTTCCCCCGAGTTACATCACCTGCGTGGGAGCTTGGAGAATATTGGCTCCATGACATGGGGCCACGCCTACACAGACTCATGATGGCAGCCCAGTAAAGCTGGAAGGACATGAGTGCCGACAGGTGTAACTGAGTGTGGGAGGAGTCGGAAATGGGGCTGCAGAGGAAGATTGGCGTGGGGATTTAAACCCAGACATGGCAGCCATTGAAAGAGAGAACCACTCGGTCTTTAGCAGAGTGGGGACTTCCGCAGCCCTGTGACAGAGAATCACCATGCGGCTTTAGCAGAGAACCACCACTCAGCTTTGGCAGAAAGGTGACCCCTCACTCCTTGCAGTCATTGAGTGGGAAGAACCACACAGAGTGGGGACTCCCATGGCCCTGGGGGAGAGAAGACCACACTGCTGGAGCGGTGGAGAGAGGACCAAGTGCCTTTGCCAGAGTGAGGACCCCCGCAGCTTTAGTAGGGGGAACCACCCAGCTTTAGCAGAGATCCCAGCGACACAGCTGAGGGTGCCAGAAACCGAGGGAGGTCTACCAGCTGAGATGGATTACTGGGAAGAACTGGGGACTGCCTGAGCCATGGACTTCTATTTCTTTTCCTGAGATACGGTACCCCAAACTGGGCAAAGGGGGAAGGAAGGACTGTGTATGTTTGTGGGTGTTTTAAGAGACTTTAGGGTTTTGATGAAGACATTAGGTCACTACTTTAAGTTTGTATAGCATTAAATAAATATTTCCTTTTCTTTTCACAAATCTCTGGCATTGAGAGACATCTTTCCTATAGACAGCGGACATAACAGACCTGGGGATTTCTTTCAGTAATAGTATATCATCCCAGGCTTCCCTTGTTGTTCTGTAACAGTTTCAGGGCAAAGCAGGGTGAAAAAAGCAAGAGAGGCTGGAGACCAGGGTGGCAAGCCCCTGGGCAGCCTGAGGCCGGGTGGCCAGAGGCCCTGTGGCCCAAGAGGAGAGAGAGAGAGAGAGAGAGACCTTTGTTCTCAGGACTTATATAATTGGTGGGCTAGGAGGGGGAAAAGGTCACATATTGATTAGTGGGTAAATGTGGTGCCAGCTTTCCTGTGGGAATGTGACTATCCAAACTTACGGATATGTGGGAGTCTTTCAGCCCCAAATCCTTATCTTGCTCCAGACTCCCATTGTCATCCTGTTGTAAAATAAATATGTGGCAGGAGGAAGTTAACTACAATTGGGGCACTTTCCTTCTTTCTTGCTAACATAGTGTTTCATGTGATGTTGGAACACCTGGCAATATTATCAGACCAGGCTCAGGACTGCTGAGTTAACATGTGAGACTTGTCTCCTTCCTCCTTCCTGCCTGTTTACTATTTATTCTACCTAATTGGTAAAAGGTGTTTCCTGGAAACCAGGGTGCTAAATGCTGGCCAGTGACAGTATTGCAGTCTCAGAGTTCTTCCTATGCTGTCTCCTGCTTCACCTTCACCTTATTCACCCAGCTCCCTTACCTCCTCCCCTCCGACAACTGTGAGTCTGTTTCTATTTTGTTTGTTGTAGTTTATTTTGTTCATCAAATTCTACATATACATAAAATCATATGGTATTTGTCTTTCTGTGACTGGCTTATTTTACTTAGTATAATACTCTCCAGGTCCACACATGCTGTCACTAAAGGTAAGAGTTTCTTCTTTTTTATGGGCAAGTAGTAGTCCACTGTGTAAATGTGCCACAGCTTTTTTTATCCACTCATCTACTGATGAGCATTTAGGTTGCTTCCAAAGACAGTACACAGTTCAAATTTGTTTCACATCATAATTTATAACTAGAAGCATAGACTGAATTGGAGGAGTAGCTTCACTTGAAACTATAATGTCAAAATATCATTTTATATTATACACTTTTAATATCTATTAAAAGGTATTACACTAAAAAATAAAAGAATGAGATAGTACTATGGCTCTCAGACGTACTTTCACAATTCAAATTACTTTACTGAGGGTGAAATTAAACAAACATTCCAAAAGAATAATCAAGGGAAAAAAAGAAAAAGTAAAACTTCATAGGCAGGTTTCCCCAGCAACATGGTGCAAGTACTTTCTGCTCACTGTTTGGCCGTGATAAACTCAGAAGTGAGAAATGATTCCACAAAGTTTCATAATAAATATTAATTATATAAAATTGTGACATATGTAACATTTATAAAAATAGAATTTATGGGAAGCTCTAGGCATAAAATGGAGTTCATTTCAAAAACTGCAATCTGAGAATATAAATGTTTATTCTTTCTTAGATTTCTTTTGATGTAACTATTTATATATCTTTATTTAATTTTTTTGAAATTTCAGATAAAAAGTAAACATTAATTTGTCTTTCCAGTCAAAAATTCTTTGGGCAGGAGAATGGTGGGGCCAGTTTTCGCTGCATTAATTAGGTCCCAGGTTTCTAACTCCAGACATTGCTAGTGGATAAAGAAAATGTCTTCAAATGATTCTTAGGTGGAGGGTAAATATATATATATATATATATATATATATATATATATATATTTATAAACTGTGACTATTTATAAGTGCTTTGAGGATTCCCATAGCTAAACTTATCTGATGTTAAAGTTACTTCAGAAAGGAATTCTGTATATTTTTTTAGTATTTCAGCTTCTTGGTTTTTCCCACAAAGCTAGATTAAGCCTAGATCAACAAACTGATAAAAGGAAAATCTTTCACCCTTGGGTTCAAGCCACTATTCATTGGGAAATACTCATTGTGAAAAAGTGGCTCATAATTACATGAATATTTTGCAATTTACCAAGGCAGGACTGCCCAAGCTATATTACATCTTTATATTGAAACCCCTACTTCTGCTTACCATGCTTATTTTTCTTATAATGCATTTTATATTTTTTAGGTGCTTTAATACTTTATCCATAGCCAATAAAAGTTTAAAAACAAAAATGAAATTGACTCTTCAAACAAACTATATCACTACAAAATATTTTATAAAATATTCAAACCTCATTAAGAACTTATACTATATTATATATAGATACACTAGATAGCAATGCCAGTTCAGTTGTACTAAATTAAAAACACTTTTTGTTAAATGGAGTCATTATTAAGTACACAGGGACTTAGGGACTTACAGTTCTACTTTATTGAACTGAACATTGTGGTATATGTTGCAATGTGATTCTAGCTGTAATTTTATATTGAAGTAGTATTATTAAAAGGCATAGTTTCTGCAGTATTAGTGCACAGAACAATAGCATCATACACCCTGATAGTATGTTCTTTCAGGTCCACCCAGTTATATAATGATAAATTTAAAGTTAATCATTGAAAATGTGGCCTTCAAATTCTGTACTTCTTTCCTAATCTAATCAACTTGTGCAGGACATTTTAAAATCTAATATAAGTTAATTTACAACAAGGATTTTAAAATATATATATATATTTACAACTGAATCCCAAAAAGAATGTTTACAATTCTTTTATAAAGACCATCCTCAATTCATTTCACTGAATTTACAATATTCACTATAATGAATATTACTTTAGGAAATATATATGTCATCTTTACATGCTAAATCTGCTCTAAGTAATGGAAGCTGGTTAAAACTCTTTTAAAAAAAAGTCTCATGCTCGCTTTGGCAGCACATATACTAAAATTGGAATGATACAGAGAAGATTAGCATGGCCCCTGTGCAAGGATGACCCGCAAATTCATGAAGCATTCCATATTTTTAAAGAACTTACACAACTACACTCTAAGAAAACAAGGAATCCAATTAAAAAATGGGCAAAGGACTTGAACAGACACTTCTCCAAGGAGGACATACAGAAAATCCAAAGATACATGAAATGATGTTCAATATCGCTAGCTATCAGAGAGATGCAAATTAAAACCACAATGAGATACCACTTCACACCAGTCAGAATGGCCATCATAAACAAAGCACCAAACAACAAGTGTGGGAGAGGTTGTGGAGAAAAGGGGTCCCTAGTGCACTGTTGGTAGGACTGCAGACTGGTACAACCACTATGGCAAGCAGTATGGAACTTCCTTAGAAAACTAAAAATGGATCTGCCTTTTGACCCAGCAATTCCACTGCTGGGACTATATCCTAAGAACACTAAAACACCAATACAAAAGAACCTATGCACCCCAATGTTCATAGCAGCATAATTTACAATAGTTAGGTGCTGGAAGCAACCTAGATGCCCATCAGTAAATGAATGGATCAAAAAACTATGGTACATTTACACAATGGAATTCTATGTAGCAGAAAGAAAGAAGGAGCTCCTAGCCTTTGCAACAGCTTGGATGGAGCTGGAAAGCATTATGCTAAGCAAAACAAGCCAGGTGGTGAAAGACAAATACCATATGATCTCACCTTTAACAAGAACCTAAACAACAAAACAAAGAAACAAGCAAAACATAATCAAAAACACTGAAATAGAGGACAGGCTGACAGTGGCCACAGGGGAGAGAAGAGGAATTTTCAGGGGACAATGGGAAGGGTTTACAGGAACAAATTTAAAGGACACATGGACAAAAACTAGGGGGAGGGTGGTATTGGGAGGGAAGAGGGGAGGATTGGGTGGGTGGGCTGGATTGGGAGTAAAAGGGAGAAAACTGTACTTGAACAATGATTAAAATGAAAAAAAAATCTCTATTCTAATATAAAAGTTCAAGTACACAAGCTCTGTCCGGAAAGTATCCAGTCATGTGATAGTAAAAATAGAAACATTTACTGATGAAGATACAAGAAACATTACATATAGGACAGTAATGCCTCAGTCCTCTTCAAAGTAGGCATTTGGGACCTCACACATTCTCCCAATTGCCATCAACTACCCCATAGTATGTTTCTGAATCTCATCAATGGCCTGAAATCTCTTCCCTTTCTAAGATGATTTTAATTTTGGGAAAAGCCAGAAGTCACAGGGTGCCAAATCTGGTCTGTAGGGTGGCTACACCTGGGTGATATGATGTTTCTCCAAAAATCTCTACACAAGATGTGATGCATGAGGAGGCATGTTGTCATGATGAAGCTGCCAGTTGCCCATAGCTGCAGCCTTCAAAATCATTGAAATAGTTTCTGCAGAGGAATTTTTAAGTTAATGGAATATTTGATGCAGATTCATTGTTCTACTCATTCACTTATTTTGAATGGGATGGCCATACAGTACACACCTCACTTAACAGCATCTAACACTCCCACTGACTAGTACAGTAAAGTTGTCGTTCATGCATGCACTTTCCAGTCCACTTTCCTTGCCTGCCAGGACACATCAATGTCACCCAAACAGTTCTTGTTACATTAACAATGGTTGGACTTTTTCCAGACAGACCGCACATATATTTTTCAAAATGCATGTTTAGCTCTGGCTGGTGTGGTTCAGTGGATTAAGAATCGCCATGTGAACCAAAAGGTTGCTACTTCAATTCCCATATCAGGGCACAATGCCTGGGTTATAGGCCAGGTTTCCCAGTTGGAGGTGTGTGAGGGGTAACTTTTCAATGTATCCCTTGTACATTAATATTTCTCTCTTTCTTTCTCCCTCCCTTCCCCTCTAAAAAGTACATAAATAAAATCTTTCAAAAAAAGTACCTTTACAACTTTAGAAAATGTATATTAAAGTGTTAATATTGTTGACCCAAGTTCCCTGCTAATTCCCAGTTACTCATACAACTGCAAATATTTATTTCATAAAGGTTCTATATCTTTCTCAAACCACCTGTTCCTGCTTGTGTTTATGAAGCAGCTCCATGGTCTCAGCTCAGTAAACATGTGAAAGGGAAGCTCCAGGCCACCTCACAACACAGACCTCCTGCCACTTAGAATCTCAAAATGTCAGGACAGTTCGAATGCTGAAATGTAAAATGATCATATTTAGTGATTTGGCCCATACATTCCAAACAAGAACAGTTTAAACAATTATCTGCCCTATCTGTTAGAGGAAACTTCAGGTAAATTCTGTTCTTGGAAATCCTTCTGGCCCTGAGGGCCACACCAATTAATTTTCTTTCTCATGAGTCTCTGATAAGGGCATCTGAGATGATTCTTGAAGCCTCAACACAACTGCACCAGGTCGACAAAGGCTGAAGAGAAAGTATGCATAAGGCTGGGAAGGTGTGAACAGGAAAGGTAATCCACTGTGCTTAGACTTCTGGATGCCTAGGAGATTGTGGAAATAGGAGAGACCTACACCCTGGCTCCATCCCCACAGCCTGGCACTGAGGCTGCAGTCCAGTGGGTGCTAAGTTCTCAGCTGTGTATGGCTGGCTATGTTAACAAATGAATAGTAAAGGCTTTCAAAACCACGAGAAGGCATTGACGTTTTGGGCAACTTGAGTTTTAGCAGCTTAATGAAGGCCTGAGCACTATGGTAAAACACAGAAGGCAGGAGATCTTTCTGTATTAACACGCCCAGCAGAGAGGTGATTGGACTGAACTATGTAATGCTCTGGGCAATGGAGGAGGCAAGGGAGGAGACCCTGGGAGTTATATGCTTCGGGCTCAGCATCAGTTTCCATGTGGTGGGCAAGAGTGAAGGAGTCAAACGTGATGCTCTGTCTGTAAAAGCAGAAATGTGACATTATTTGCTGAGATAACAGGTACTGGTGGAAGAATTATTTGGGGTCAAGTTGATGCAAGCATAGCACTCAAGTGAAGCTATGTAGGAAGCAGTTGGAAATGAAGTGCTTAGGTTTACAGGTATAAAGGTCAGTTTGTGATACTGGGCGCAAAACTTCTGAGAGCAGACTTTGTGTCTCTGGGCATTAGTTAGTAACTCTTGTGAAATTGGCCATATTATGCAATTTGTTTGGGTTAACTGAGTGAAGGCTGTTTTGATATTTTAACCCATTGTTTTCTTGCTTAAAAGGAGTTTGAGTGTATGTTTATAATGCAATGACCTGATAGTCAGGACCAGATGTAGAAAGACCAGACAACATTGAAAAAACACTCAGGGGAAAACTTACTGAGAATTTGGATCTCAGGTCAACATCTCCGTTTGCTAATGAAACCCAAATCTTTGGCACATAGCAGGTATTAAATATATATTTACAGACCCCAGTGAGTAAAATTTCATGTCATCTTTGTAGAAGGCTCTCTGATTGCTCTTCTAGATGTCATAGTTGACATTTGTGTGAATTTTTCATATTCTACATCTACCCTTGCCCCACCCTCAGAAGCAACAAGAGTAGTGACGAGAATGCCCATGTTTGCTGGGCTTGGTCAGAGGAATTTTGAGTCTGGTGAGAAGAGCACAGGCTTTGCATTGATTTTGCATCCTGGTGCTGCCTCTACAAGGTCTAGCAAGTTATTGATTTGTTTTTCACAGTCTCAGTTTGTTCAACTGCAAATGGTAGAAATAACATGTGACCTTTAAGGATTGCAAGAAAGCACATTTAAAAAAGCACTTGACAACTGTAAAGAAAATTTTGTGGCATTTTTTGAAGTTAGCATCTTTATGATGAAATAAAAATAGCTATAATGAAATCAATCTAATGTAGAAAACCAAGGTCCAGAAGATTTTTAAAAAATTGGTTAATATAGGACAATGATATAGTAAGTCTTAAAAAAGTAATCAGCTATACCAATCTTGCAAGGGTAAAAAATCAGAAACAGGGGGGTAATTGGGGGCAAGTGTAATAGTATCAACAATAAAAAAACAAAAATAAAATACAAGAGAAATAGGTACATTTATAAGTATCAAAATTTAAAAGCCTGTGTAATGAAGACAAGATCACCATAAAAAGCCAAGTACCATTGGCCTGAATAGAGCAGTTCAAATCCTTCCTGGATTTTTTTAAAAGGCAAAACATGGGTTACCAACTGGTCCAGGTCAAATTTCCTTGCCAGGAAGTCAGTCACTATTTTTGGAATATCATCTGTGCTTTTCCAACGTGTAAATAAGCACATATTTTCTCTTTAGACTTTATTAAATTATATTTATAGTTTATTATATTTGTATCTTCTCTCTTTTGCATTTTTACCTTTCTCCCATGTTGAACTCTTCTCAACATCACACAAATAGGCTATTCTTTCCTCTTAAGAATCTATTCTCAATCACATACCAATAACCTATTTTCCCAAAGGCAAAAAAAAAGCCACAAAAATACTTTCAAGATCCCATATCTCCTTCTAGCTGATCCAAATTTCTGTTGCTTTTTTAGTAACAGAAACACTCAGGGGAAAACTTACTTAGTTTAGAGAAAACGAAGTAACTTAGTTTTCTCTAAACTAAGAGACGAGTAACTTCTTTAGTTTAGAGAAAAAAATTCATCTCTGGTTCATTGCTTCCAGTTCCACTGCCCACTCTGCCATTTTTGCTTGTGCCCCCTGGGCATCTGCAGCTGCAGCTCTCCTCAAGGTTACTGACAGGGATGAGGCTCAGTGGGAGGCTGAAGCTTGTTCTCTTTCCACATCATCATCTGGGGCACAAAATGAGAGGCTACTCGGTACATAGGTGGTTCTTTAGGGCTGGCTCCTTAGAGGAAAGAAGACTTGAACTGATGAATAAACAATCAAAGATGTAACTTGAGACACCTCACTTTGACTATTTGTGTGATGTGGGAAGATTACAAATTATCAGGATATTAAAAATAAAATTCAGTGAGTATCTATTAGGTATATACTAGTACCAGGCACCAGGCTGGGAATATAGCAAAGTAAAACATACCAGGCCCCTGCCAGCAGGAAGCATGGGAACCCTCTCACTTTACTGCAGAGACTGACATGAACAACCCAATGCAGAGGACTTTGTCCAGTGATGCACGAGGAGAAAAATAGAGTAAGGGTCATGGGCACTGCTGGAGGGACAGAACAGGTGGGGTTCTGGGAGGGAATGATATTTAATGAAGCTGAAGGAAGGCCAGCTTGATTAGGTGATATTTGGACAAAAACATAAAGGAAATGAGCTAGGCAGGAATCTTAAGAAAGAACATTCTGGGAGAGAGCAGAGTAAATGTGAAGGCATTGAGGTGGAGAGTTGGCATGTGAGAAGGGCATGGAGGGCAGTGTGGCTGGAGCAGAGTGAGAACAGAAGAGGAGCAGCATCTGGGGTCAGGGGCCAGATCAATGAGACTCTGGCCATTGAATATTTGGGGATTTTATTCTGAACAGGAAAAGAAGCCATTAGAGCAGCAATTTTCAAACTTCTTCCTATCATGGCACACATAAACTAATTACTAAAATTCTGCAGCATACCCAAAAATATCTATCTAAAAATATTTATATATAAGTATAATTTTGACAGATTTACAAGAAAAATATTAACAGTAATTATCTACCCTTTTGCTCTAAAGTGACTTTGAAGAAAATCAGGTGCCTATACATATATACAAGATTTCTGGTACCAAAAAAATAACCCAATCAGATGCAACCTCATTATGCCACATGACCAATAAAAGCTAACTCTGTTATATGACACCTGTTGTTGTGTTGGCTGTTGTCATTTTTCTGACAATGTAAGGGAAAAGAAGTCAGTGCCTCTGACTACCTAGTCAGGTATTGCATGTTTTAAAAATTCATGCAGCACACCAGTGTGCCACACACACTGGCTGAAAATCATTACATTACAGAATTTTGAGAGAGGTGTGACCCGATCTTACTTCTTCTGAAACAGTCACACTCGAGTTGCTCTGTGGGGAATGTTCTATGTAGGGGACAAGGGCAAGTGCAGGGAGACCATCTAAGAAGTTACTGTGACAAAGGAAGGAGCTGATGGTGGCCTGGACAAGTGATGGTGAGAAATGGTCAGGTCCGGGGTAAACTTTGAAGATAAAGCCAACAGGATTTTCTGAACTATTCACTGCATGAGAGAAAGAGTGCAATCCAAGGTTTGGGGCCTGACCAGCAGGAATGATGGAGCTGTCACTTACTGAGATGGGAACACTGCTGGAGGAGTAGGTTGGGGGCTGGGGTTGGGTAGTGGCAGGCAGAGAGGTTTGGGGCAGGTTAGGCTTATGCGTTTATCAACTATGCAAGTGGATATGTCAGGTGGGCAATTGGGTATACAAGTCTGTAGCTCAGGTGGAGGTCTAGGCAGAAGATGCAGACTTAAAGCCATGAGACCAGAGGAGATTACCTTGGAAGTACATGTAAGTAAGGAAAAGTTCTGAGCCCTAGGACACACAAAAGTTGGAGATCTGAAGATGTGGAGTCTCCAGCAAATATTCCTGGAAGGAGTGACAATTGAAGTGCAATGAACACATTTTCATATATGTTCTTGCACATATTGAGAAAGTGGACTTAATCAGCACTTCCTGCCCTCTAATATCATTCCCATAGAGAGATTTCTGGTCCCTATCATTCAGGTCCTGGAGAAACTTGAGTTGCAAGTGCTACAATTAAAAATGTGCCCACCAATATTAGCCCTAACTCAAGGTGAGGAGGGATGGGCAATCATCTTTTGTATCATTGTGGTCACAGTCTCAGGTTAGATCACTTCATACCAATCCTTGGAACAAAGAAATTTAAGAGAGGTATGATGAGACAATTGGCTTCTCTCACTTTTGAAAGCAACAGTTAAGGCAGCCCTCCTGGGCCAGAGGCTCTGCTGCACTTACCTCCAAAAATGCACCCCTTCCATGTGCGTCCAGTGAAGAGCAGCATAGGGTCATAGGTGAGCATTTTGGTTGCTGGAGGAGCACCTACCACCACACTGGTCCCGTAGTTTGAGTGGCAGAATGTGAGGACATCAACCTAAGTTTAAAATGAAGGAGGCTATTTGTTTCTTCTGTCTCATTGTATCTCATGGGCTTGTAAGTGCCTATATACTCAGAATTCTAGTAGTTAGTTCGTTTCCAAGTCATGAGGCTAAATTAGGCCCACACACTTTTTGTTTTCTACTTGTGTTTCAAAATTCTCAACACAACCCTCACTGGTGTAGCTCAATTGGTCAGAGTGTTGTTCTATAGACCAAAAACTTGTAAGTTTGATTTCTGGTCAGGGCACTTACCTGGGTTGCAGGTTCAATTCCCTGGTTGGAGTGTGTACAAGAAAGCAACCATTCAATGTTTCTCTCTCTCTCTATCACTCTAAAAGCAATGAAAAAAAATGTCCTTGGGTGAGGATAAAAAAATTTTAAAAATAAAATTCTCAACACAATTCTAGTCTTAATTTAGTTTTTTATACATTTGTACTTTAAGGCAGACGGCAGAAATTCTTGTGGTCAGTGTTTGTGGCATTTTCAGTGTGTCATGGGTCAAAGCAAAAGAGAAATTCCTGTGAAATTTTCAGACAAATGCCACCATTTCAGATAAGC